>NC_137224.1:16831140-17191140 GCF_949987685.1 Ammodytes marinus | reverse complement strand
CTCAAGTGGTATTGCTGGTATTGCAATAGTTGACTTGTAACTTTCCATACTTACACCACAAACCTTCTTTTTCCCTGCTCGTCTGCAGCCCAGCTCTCCGGCCAGCTGTCGGCCCGTGACCTCAGCACCACCAGCAGCGCCATGGAGACGGCGGCTTTGACATTGGACCCGGAGAACTGCCCGTACTGCGCCAAGGCCCTGCAGGCCAACGAGTCAGAGGGAGGCACGGAGGGCACCGGGGACTCGGACAGCGAGGGCATCTACGAGTTCACCCAGGACCTCCACCACAGGGACCGCAGAGACAGTCGGCAGCCCAGGAAGAAGCAGCACAGCCTGGGCAAGACCGCCGCCAAGGTGGTCCGCTTCTGGAGGCTGGTGTCCGACACCATGCGCAAGATCGTGGACAGCAAGTACTTTGGACGAGGGATTATGATCGCCATCCTTATCAACACTCTGAGCATGGGGATCGAGTACCACGAGCAGGTGAGTGTGTGTGTGTGTGTGTGTGTGTGTGTGTGTGTGTGTGTGTGTGTGTGTGTGTGTGTGTGTGTGTGTGTGTGTGTGTGTGTGTGTGTGTGTGTGTGTGTGTGTGTGTGTGTGTGTGTGTGTGTGTGTGTGTGTGTGTGTGTGTGTGTGTGTGTGTGTGTGTGTGTGTGTGTGTGTGTGTGTGTGTGTGTGTGTGTGTGTGTGTGTGTGTGTGTGTGTGTGTGTGTGTGTGCGTGCGTTTCGGTATGTTTGAGGCAGCCAATAATGTACTAAAGGCCGATAACGTTAAGCCTTGTTAAATCAAAAGTGTGTAACTTTGGTGACTCCGTCGCTGTTGCTTTTTGGTGATTGCGCATGTATTTCATACCATCTGCTGTACATTCAGGTTTTTTCTCAGCAGTAGGATCAACAACTGAAATATTTCTTGGGCACTTCTTTGGATTTTTCTGAGCAGTGTCTGGGGTGGGGGGGGGGGGGTGCACCTGTTTGTAAACGCTGCCATACTAAGAAATGCAGTGAGAGTTTTGGGACTCACAATCTACGTGAGTATGTAAGCTATACAGCTCCCACAGGCCCAAACTGGAATGCCTGATGTCTCTCTCTGGTCTTGTTTTGTTTATATGAGCGTAATAACAGCCATGTGAGAGAGAACGGAAATGAGAGAGAGGGAGAGAGAGAGATAAAGAGAGAGACAGTGACAGGGGTGATTTAATAGGTGAGGAAGACCCCAAAACATCTGACATACACTTTCTCATTTGTTTCATTTTCAATCTGCAATTCCTAACTCCTAGGTTTCCCTCTATATGACCCAATGCACAGCTCCAGTCAGTATCAGGGTGATTTTTGTGGAGTAAGAAAAAAGCACGTTAAAGGTGGAGACAGAAATTCTGGAGAAAGCTAGTTGTAAAAATCACCTTTTTGTCAAAATCAGTGAATATATCCTCATGATCCGCTACCTGTAGCCTACGTACCTTGTACATGTTAATACACAGCTCAGGCTTTGTAAACAGTCATGTTGCTAGCTAAAGTGCCCCCCCCCCCCTTTGTTTACATACCCTTGTGTTAGCGCACAAAGCATACATTCAAGCAGGGGATCGTTAGGAGATATTCACTGATTTTGACAAAAAAGTGAAAAACCGAGATGACCTATTCCCGAAAAAAAAATTACGGTATTGAAAAAAAAGTTGCGTAATTTCCCTTAGCCTGGCACACGTTAACATATTGAGGAAATGTTGTAAATGAATGGATATGGCAAGTCTCACAAATTGACGTATCAGAAAAAAAGTAGTATGTAAGTCCACTGGTGAGGTATGTGACAAATGTAGATACTTCGTTCACTTGAAGAAACATTTCCAGGAAACACAATCCAGGCAGCAGTAAATGGGGAGATGATTTAGTGCCATAAACTGTTAGGCAAGGTGTTTGCTGTAGGACTGGAGGTGGATTGGTTTCGGCTCTTACTTTTGCTACAAGTATCATTCTTCTACTTCATATACAAATTTCCCATCTTGCGTTAAAATGCATTTAATTAGCACAAATGGTGTATTTCGCAAATTCATGTTTCACAATGCAGCTTACCTCGGATGAGAGAGGTGTTTGGTTTGGCTGCGTAAAACAATTTGCCAAGTGCGTGTACAGGTTATTGTGATGTGTTTTTTGGCATGTGCAAACTCATATGAAGTTTTGTAACACATGTAAAGTAAGTGGCACAAGAATTGATTGTGTGTGTGTGTGTGTGTGCGTGTGCGTGTGCGTGTGCGTGTGCGTGTGCGTGTGCGTGTGCGTGTGCGTGTGCGTGTGCGTGTGTGTGTGTGTGTGTGTGTGTGTGTGTGTGTGTGTGTGTGTGTGTGTGTGTGTGTGTGTGTGTGTGTGTGTGTGTGTGTGTGTGTGTGTGTGTGTGTGTGTGTGTGTGTGTGTAGTGGGAGACTGAAGCCTGGCCAGGTTTCATGGAGTTACTTTTGGTCACTGACCCAGTGCCTTTAAGCAAATCCAGATGCCGTACACACACACACACATACCGAATTTTATAGCTTTCTAGTCTCCACCTTTGTTCACTGCTCACTTTTCCTAAATCTCTCTCAGCTCAATCTCTTGAGTCTTTGCTCTTCTCTCTCTCTCTCTCTCTCTCTCTCTCTCTCTCTCTCTCTTTCCTGGTCTGGGTAACATGGATCCCTCTATAGTCTCCAGACAGGCTGCCGAGAAACGTTAGCGAGACGCTCCATTGATTGCGAGCTCCCATCGACATCCAACAGACACGGGGATCACTAAGCCTCTGTTTGTCTCTGTAATTGTATCCACATGGAGGACAGGCTGGCTCTCCATTTCCATACATCCCTCCAGCCAACGTTTCTGTACAAAGTGTGAGCCCTTTGCAACTCCCATACTTGAGAAATTAGATTGAGTCTAGTCTTACCATCTAGGTTCAGTGCTATGCAAGTTTAAAATTATTTTGAATCTGTGCCTAAGGAGCTCTACAGGAGGCTATACAGTTTCCACAACATGGTTTCAGGTTTTAATACAATGTTCTTTTGTCCTGTGGGCATGATTAAACTGTGTTTCCAAAGCAAAGAATGGATAACCTTGATCACATTGATTGGAGGGGGTGTGTCCAATGTGCAAAAATGATCATTTCATCCGGCATGGGATGGATGGAAGGGATATGTACAAGCTTTCAGCTTTTTTTTGTCAACCTTTGGACAAAAGCTGTAGTTTTTTCTACTACAGCTGTATTTCCCTGGGTGAGTGTACCCATGACAACGGCATAAGGAAATACTTAATAAAAATAGCATGCTTTGCACTGATGGTCTCGTTTGCTGTTACATGTCATTTATGATCATCAGAGCAAAAATGAGACTGTTTCAGGAATATATAAAAGTTCCTCATAGCACTTTTAACACGTTGGCTAAAAGGGGAGGACATTTTTCATCTTTGTGTAGACTCAAAGCTCAGGGTATGGAGTGATATGTTACCTGCAATTTTTTCTAAATCAATTTTGTAATGGCGCAGGGAAAGGAAGTTAATACATGTTAAAAGAGGACTAGTGAAATAAATAAAGACAGTTTTGCATGCAGATTAAAGAGAACAGAAGTACCCTCCATGTTCTCAATAATTGACTTTCAGATGTGTTTCCTCCTGCTGAAATCAACCCAATGTCTCAGACACACACACTGACACCTCTGAGAAGACCTCTGAGAAGACACCTTGACTCACCCATGCCTGTGTACTGCCTTCTACTCTAGCAGTGTCGGACTGCTCTAAAATATTCCCTCCTTACTCTCTGATATCATATACAGACTACTAGCAAATCTCCAAACCCCGTAGTTTTATGATTTTGTTTTTCGAGATCAAAGGAATGTTAAAGAACCTTTTTTTTTATTTTCTGTTTAATTAATGATCAGATTAATTGGGACAAGAAACACAAACAAGGCTAGAACTGGAGATTTCAGAATGTACTAATTAGCCGATATTTGCTGTACAGTTAGCAGAATTACAACCGCTGGCCCTGTCCGTGTCAACAACTACAGCGGTTTAGCAACATCAGCCGCCTATTCAGTGTAAAAAAATTAGCGTTCCCCCCAAAAGTGTTTAACTTTTTCAGGGGTTTCTCACTTTACTTTAGTTAAGGTTTATTCTACCACCATTCATTGATCAAATATGCCATAATTGCTGGCATCATACTAACTCCGTACACCTCTTCTGTATATCACATCTACTAAATGTGAAAGCATGCGTTTGGGGAAAACTGCCACTTAAAGATATGGTGTTGTCAGCTCTTTTGCGTGTGACAGCTTATAGATCAAGTTGACCCGTTTTCTAGTCCCACTCCTGTTCTGTAAATGGATTATCCACACACACCTACACACACCCACACACACACACACACACACACACACACACACACACACACACACACACACACACACACACACACACACACACACACACACACACACACACACACACACACTCACTCTATAGTTAATCAAAAGTTAAGCACAACCTATTTGTACAAGCCAGTCAATGTCTTTGCTGGCAGTAAGTAACATAAGGTGCTTATAAATTATGCTGACTATTATGTAACAGAAAGTGAGCATCCTACAGCAGAGGATATGTTGTCATTCACAGTAATACTTGAGTCAAAAATAACTCCAATCCGGCAGCACTGCAACTGTAAATGACATAATCTGGATCAAGAGTATTATTTCAAACTGCAGTATGCATATCAGGAACACAGGCGTTTCACTAATGCAAGGTGGCAGAATGTTTTGCCAAGGGTCCAACGGTATATTATACTGGTCTATTTGGTATTTACCATAGAACAGAATAGAGAAAACCCTAATCTCCTCAAAATGTAAACCCTTTTACAAGTATGTAGTCTTGTGACAGGCAGCTATATCCCGTACAAATGCTATGCCAAAGCCCACGGTATGTTACCTGCATGGCAGCGAATAGCCTACAAAGTTAGCATGGTGAACCTAAGTTATGTTAAGTTAAGGCAAGTTTGACTACATCAAAATGATTAGTTTTTGTCTGATATTATTTTCCAGTTGAAACTATATATCGAGACTTATGTTAACATGTTATCTCGGATTCATTGTTTTGCGATAATGCTTTGCGTGTATTGCTTAATGAAACCATTGAACAGACATCAACACAAATGTGTACGCTATCAACCGCATACTCCTGTTTAAATTCATTCCAAGAACTGTAACACTGTAAGTGACCCACTGGCTGACACTCGAACAGCCTCACACACACACACACACTAACATTCCTGTATAGTATGTACTGCTGGGACCTGACTGTTGAGATATAAACCACAACAGGTACTGTGTAGCCACTTCCATGTCCTTCAAACACAGACAGTGTAACCTCTCAAACCATTCAGTGTGTATGTAGCTAATAGTACAGCGCCCCAACCGCACACTGTCATTGACACATAACAGATCCTCCCTGTCTACTTCCTATCTCTGAAATGCACGCTCACAAAGCCTCACATTGAATTGTATGCGCTCTAGCTTGGAGGTCGGCAGGAGAGGCTAATGTAAATGCGACACAGAGATGAAAGGATAAAAAATGATGATTAAATAGAGTGTTGGATAGAGGGATGACAGAGTGTAAGGACTTGTAGTTGAAGGGATGCAGTGTATGATGGGTGGAAGAGTGGAGGCGGATGGGTATAAGGATATAATGTCTGCTTTATCTCCCCGTGCAGTTTTAAGAGCGTTACCATTTATGGTGGAGCTGATGGAATAGCTGTGCGTCTGCCAACTATGTGACACAGCACATAGTCTATTTATTCGGGAAGGTCAACCTCCCTCTCTCACTTTAACACATAAGAAACTTCCTCTCTCTGCTCTCCTGTCATTCTCTCCATCCTCCCATGAACGGTGCCCCTTGCGAAAAATAGTTTGAGAAAGCGTATGAGGCATAGAAAAAGATATGGATGTCAATGGATAAGTATAGGTAAAATGCAGAAAGTGTTGTTATTTATTTTTTGCACGTACCTGAAAATCGATTCAGCCTGTATAGCTGTAACATGAGTGCAAAGTGATCCTAAATCACTCTGGGTCACTACAATTCCCACAGGCGACGTTGTTGACGCTATTAACCTTGAAAGCTTTGCGCTTGAAAAGGAAAGTTAATGTTGTGGAAGTGGGCTTTTAAACTTCTGTGTGCTGCATTTCTGTGCCTGTGTGTGTGTGTGTGTGTGTGTGTGTGTGTGTGTGTGTGTGTGTGTGTGTGTGTGTGTGTGTGTGTGTGTGTGTGTGTGTGTGTGTGTGTGTGTGTGTGTGTGTGTGTGTGTGTGTGTGTGTGTGTGTGTGTGTGTGTGTGTGTGTGTGTGTGTGTGTGTGTGTGTGTGTGTGTGTGTGTGTGTGTGTGTGTGTGTGTGTGTGTGTGCGTGTGTGTGTCTGTCTGTGCACGCTCGTTTTTCTCACTTCATGACAATCGGAAGGCAGGTCACAATTCAAGAATTGCTTATTAGGGATTGACCGTTAAGATAACAGTAACTCAAACACAAATGCGTACATTTGAGACCGAATCACACCTGCATATTAAGACATGAACTGTCTTTGACTGACCATTTAATAGACGAAGTGGTGTGTTGTGCTTTGTTAAGTTCAGCCTTCCTCTCTGCAATAAAAATACTGTAATCATGGGTCATACTCAAAACAAAATGTTGGTGCGCAGGTGGGATAGGGCGCCCATTACCCATAACAACTACCCATTAAGAGAAAATGTCCTTTGAAAGCAATGAAAGCTTTTTAGCCACCTGCCACTTCTTCGAGTGAAAATTTAGTTTAACATGACTAATGTTGCACACCAATACCCATACTACCATACTTTACTACTATTTAGTATGGTAGAAAAAGATTTAGGATGCCCCTATACATTATGTTGAATGTTTATTCCGATAAATAACCAGATGTCCTACTACATCCCTTTGCCATTTTAGCATGCAAACCAGCATGCTTTTTGGGCGTTTCTGAAACACAAGACTCAGCAGCGGAAGTTCAGTCACATTGTCTGAGTGTCTGAGTAAGAACAACCAATTGTAGCATGTTATTTATGTTTTTTTGTGTTTGATATGCAGGCATTTGTTCAAAAACCAGAACACTTTCAGCAACAGCCCGGCTCTTCCTTACATCCCAGTAAAAGACAATAGTAGTCACACTTGCTTCAGTCTTGAAGAAATAGTCAGGATATGCACATCAAACATTTCCCATTGACCGATTTGTCATAGAAATCCTGATGGATTGATTTTCTGCTGCTTGTTCAATACACCCAATTCCTTCAACCAACGTTTTGCCTCTGCCATATTCACTCCCTTTAAAATAAAATCACCCTAACATTTTCATTGAAAGAGGCAGAATTTGGTACATTTATAGTAAGGACTGAAATTCACATTTGTGTATAGTGATGACATTTCCATAGGTCATGAAGTGAGTGCACGGTAGAGAGTGTGTCTATGTGTCTTTGAAGGCCTCTATTCATGCAGTAGCCTATTGTGTGCACACACACATTTTATTTCCCCCCTGGCAAACCCAGAGAGACAGTGGAAAGATCCTCTCACCGAGCTCTTTTGCTCCAACCAGAGACAATATTTATTCAGCTTTTATCCTGCACTGACTGCGGAATGCAGTTGGCATCTAGAGACACTGGCCCCCCTCCAAGACAAGCCTAAGAAAAGTGCTTTTCTAATTTGTACAACGGCGAGACACAGACTGCTAAAACAACAGCACCTAATCCTGAAGGAGGGCTTTTCCAGCCCCGAAGGCCATGAAATCAAAAAAGAATTGGAATCAATGAAGTGATCAAATGATGGATTCAGTTATTTCCTGCTTCACTGAGATGTCAAATAGCTTTCTGCCTGTCTTTAGCAAGTTCTCCCATCTCACTCCTGCAAGTCTTTATCCTCTTTGCAGAGTCCCATTGAAGTTCTGGTGTCAACTTTTTCTATAGTGCTAAATATACTAAATTAATCACATTAATACACTCAATAACCTACAGTTTGGTTATTTGGATGATGTAGAGAATGGCAGAATGTACATGTGTGGAAACAACTGATTCTGTGAATCTTGTGCAGTTTTGAACACTTTTTATTTCCCGCCCAAAGTACATACAAGTCATTTGTACATGGGGAAATCATAGATTAATTTAAACAAAATGTGTGTAGGAACCATCTTATGTTTCCACTTATCCATGAATTTAAATCATCCCAATACACCTGGTTATCTATTTTAACTCCGATGTATTGTTTTGTAGTGGCACATTATCCAAATAGAAGTACATCCTTGGTTTCTGAGTTAGGTCCAAATACAATTAAGTTTTCCTAATATTGAGTGTGTATTTTACTTTTAGCTATTTAAAAATATAAGTTGATTCATTGCTCAAAACACGCTAGTGGTCAGATTGTTAAGGTTTCTCTTTTAGAAGAATAACTATATATTTGTATTGTTTGTAAATAAAACATTTCATTAGGCCAGTCTACGAAAATCAGGCATTTGAAGTTATTGTAGTTTACAGCTCATAACTGTTCCTAGTTTAGTAGTTTTGTATAGTGCTAAATATGCTAAGACAACAGAATGTGTGTAAATTAAGAATAGCAAGGGCTCTACAATTGAACCTTGTGGAACACCAGAGATAAAGGAATAGTTTGTTTGTCTTTTGTACGTGTTAAACAACTGAGATTTGTGTTAAAGGATTACATTTACAGGTGCTTTTAGGGGGCTTTATTTTCCCGTTGGACAGAGCCAGGAAGCTGTTTCTACCCCTGGTCCCCCAGTGCTAATCTAAGATAACCAGATGTGCAGGTCATTCAGTCATCTGAAACAAATCATCACAACGATTAAATCTAAACCATCCAACCCAATGGTGACTGTAACATTCTCCATTTCATGGTTGGAATTGCCTCTACCGTAGCATGCCCAAGCAAACCACTTGATTACACACACACACACACACACACACACACACACGCCAGACACACTGCTGCATTGTTGACAGTCTGGAACGGAGTGGTTCGCAGCGTCCCGCTTAGATTACATCACATCAGATTAGGTGACATTGCATTAGCGCTAACCAGATTACACTATTCTTCATCCACCACTCTTTACCTCCTAATGCTCGTGCAGCCTCATTACCCAGGGAAACGCCATCGAAGAACAAACTTAGGAAAGCGAGAGCGTCTTCACTTAGACAGTCACGCGTGGGGACATTCATCTCTATAGTCCACATACCTCAGTGGCCATTAGTTAAATTAAGAAACTCATTCAAATCAAAATCAAATCAAATCAGTTTTATTTATATAGCCCAAAATCACAAATAAATTTGTCTCGGTGGACTTTACATTTCATACAATATGATATATGATACAATATGATACAATATGATACAAAATGACACCCTGCCCTTACACCCTTAGCTCGGCTGAGAAAAAACTCCCATTAAAAACCCTTTACCGGGAATAAAAAAAATTGAAGAAATCTCAGGGAGAGTCGACAGAGTAAGGGATCCCTCTCCCAGGACGGACATACTGCAATAGATGTCATAAGTAGAGAAAATCACGAAGGAATTTGATCATTGACCAGGTGATTACATGGTAATACTAAGTAAAGTGCGAATAGTGTGGATGCAGGAAGACTTCAGATGCAGCCAGAGGATCCACACCGTCTCGTCTCCACCAGGGAAAACTAAGGTTTCCATCGTCGGGATTACATCCCACGTCTCCAGGTGGCGCCCTTGACCACTGCACATCATTCGCGTTGATGGTCCAATTCTCAGATAAAACCGGAGGGGGGACCAGATCCACACCGTCTCGTCACGACCAAGGGAAACTGGAAGAGAACAGACAGGCAACCAATGAGCAAGGCAAAAATGAATTTATAAAGATTGAACAAGCAAGCGAGTAGAAAGAGTACTATCCTGATGTGAAGCAGTAGCAAACGGGGAGCATCCATTGCTAGGACAGCTGATTCCACACAGAACTCGGAGTCAGTCGAGTAGCATGGAGAGTGCTTGGTAGACGGAGGGAGAGAACCCCCGGGGCAACGCTCAACCAATCATGGAAGATAAACAAAAGAGAACAAATGTCAGAGAAATGGTATCAGTTATGCAATTAGCGTCGGCAGGACAATTCTCAGTGGGAGGACAGCCGGTACTCAGGCCCAGACAAACCGAGACCGAG
The DNA here is from genome assembly GCF_949987685.1 of Ammodytes marinus. Classification (NCBI taxonomy): domain Eukaryota; kingdom Metazoa; phylum Chordata; class Actinopteri; order Uranoscopiformes; family Ammodytidae; genus Ammodytes; species Ammodytes marinus. The sequence continues at coordinate 17,180,966 of NC_137224.1, read as the reverse complement.
GCAGCTCCTCAGGGTGATAATAATTTACGCTATAACAATGCGAACACAATTAACATTAAAATTACATTGATCACACTCTACCGTTCCCCATCGACACACAATCGGCGCCAGCCCCCCAGACCCAGAGCCTGCCCCCCAGCACCCCGCCCCCAGAGAGCACGCCCCAGTGCGGCACTAGTCCAGAGGAGGACCGGGGCCATAGATAGAGAATAGAGTATAGAATAGGGAAATAGCCAAATACACCGCTGCCACGAGGAGCAACCACTGCCGAATCCCCCGGAGGGGCGGCCCGTACAGCCCCACTCAGGCCCGCCGGACCGGCCATGCCCAGCCCACGAGGCAAGGCCAGAGGTGCCAGGCACAAAGGGCGCGACGCATCCGCCGCCGCCATCGGCACACCCAGAGCTAGGAAGGGCCGGAGGAGCACCGACGCCGGGCAGCGAAACACAGACGCCAACAGCGACGCCACAGGGCTGACCGCCAGGCAGGGGTAAATGAGTAAAACAGTTTAAAAACAGTTAAAACGCAAATTGCATAGATTGCTTCTATCACCCGCGTCAAACGATTAAAAACATCGCAGTACCCACCTACCAGTGCACCAATTACACAATCTGCACCCGATGCCCCATTTCCACCCTACCCAACGGTCCAGTCAGGCAGTGGCACGGCGCCACTGCAGACGCCTGAGCACGCACCCCGACACCACCACCCCCCCGGCCACCCCCAGCCCAGGGCACACCAATGACAGCGGCAGGCAGCGCCGCCACCCCAGCGCCCCACCCCCAGCCCAACCCCGTCAGCCGACACGACCACCCAGCCAAGCCCCGGAGGCCGCCGCGACCGCCTGTCCAGAGGCAAGGCATGGTCCCACCCCCAGCAGCGGTGCCCACGTCAGACGCCAATTTGCCCCAGCCCGAGCGGCCAGGACAGCCCACCGGGACAGCACAAGACCGGCACCTACCCCGGAGCAAACTCCCCCCCAGCAGAGGCTAGAGAACCGACCCCAGACAGGGTGACCCGCCACCGACCGCGCGCCAGCAGAGAGGTGGACGAGCGCTAACCAAAGGTTAATTCAAAGAGATAAGTCTTAAGTTTAGATTTGAACACCTCGATAGACTCAGATTGTCTGATCTCTATCGGGAGTGTGTTCCATAAGGAAGGAGCTCGATACGAGAAAGCCCTGCTGCCGGCAGCTTTCTTAACTCTGGGGACAGACAGGAGCTCTGCAGTCGTAGACCGTAGTGCCCGTGATGGGGCATATCGCGCAACTAGATCAGACAAATATGAAGGTGCAAGCCCATTTAATGCCTTATAGGTCAATAGCAGCACCTTAAAGTCGGATCTGACATGGACCGGAAGCCAGTGGAGCGACGCAAGAACGGGGGTGATGTGGTCATATTTTCTAGTTCTGGTCAAAAGCCTCGCCGCAGCATTTTGTACCTTTTGTAAGCTTCGAGTACTTGCCCTGGGCAACCCAGACAGTAGTACATTACAATAGTCAAGCCGAGAAGATACAAAGGCGTGTATTAATATTTCCGCATCAGCTATGGACAGACTGGATCGTATTTTTGATATGTTCCGTAAGTGAAAAAACGCAGTTTTGGTAATCTCTTTGATGTGTTGATCAAAGGACAGGTTGGAGTCGAACTTAACACCAAGATTTCTTGCTGTTAAGCTTTGAGAGATAACGCAATTGTCGGAATTAATTGTCAGTTGCTCAAGCTGATTTCTAACGTGTGCGGGACCGATTAATAACAATTCAGTTTTTTCTGAATTTAAGAGCAGAAAGTTTTGCGACATCCAGCTTTTAACAGCGGATAGGCAGGCCTCTAAATTAGCGATTTGAGTAACATCATTAACTTTTACCGGGACATAGAGCTGAGTATCATCCGCATAGCAGTGAAAATTGACCCCGAAGCTACGAATAATGTTACCAATCGGAGAAATATACAAAGAGAAAAGCAGAGGTCCAAGAACAGATCCTTGAGGTACTCCGTATTTCACGTCAGTGAATATGGATGTACTGTTGTTGTAGGAGACACACTGAGTTCTACCGGATAGGTATGATTTCAGCCAATCGTGGGCCGGCCCTGTAAAGCCAAACAGGTTTTCCAGACGATCCAGGAGTATGACATGGTCGATGGTGTCAAATGCTGCACTGAGGTCCAACAATAGAAGCACCGAGGCCGTATTGGAGTCCATCATCAACAGAGTATCATTAACTACTTTAGTGAGCGCGGTTTCAGTCGAGTGACGTGCCCTAAAGGCAGACTGAAATGGTTCAAAAAGTTGATTACTAGTCAAGTGATCCGAGAGCTGTTGAGCCACTACACGTTCTAGTATTTTGGATAAAAAAGGCAAATTTGACACTGGGCGATAATTACTCAGATCATCAGGATCCAAATTGGGTTTCTTGAGAAGGGGTTTCACCACAGCAGCCTTAAAGGAAGTGGGAACAGTACCAGTCATTAATGAAAGGTTGACAACATCATGTATTGTAGGACCCAGGGTTTGCCAGAGTTCTTTGAACAATTTGGCAGGCAAGGGATCAAGGAGGCAGGTCGTTGGTTTTGAGTTTTTGACTATTTGAGTCAGTTCTTCATACGGAACAGGCTCAAAGTTATTAAATAAACCGATATTACGCTTACACGCAGCTATCGTGCAATTCGTTGTACCAAAGGAACTGATTTGGTTTCTAATATTTGTAATTTTACTATCAAAATAGTCAATAAAATTTTGCGCGGTGTGGATTGAGCGATTTGATGATTGCGGTTTTTTTGTAAGTTTGGCAACAGTGTCAAATAAAAATTTTGGATTACTCTTATTCCTATTAATAAGAGAAGAGTAATAGGCCTTCTTTGCTACATTCAGAGCACGCTTGTAGATTGAGACGCTATCTCTCCAAGGCCGGTAAGTGGACTCTTGTTTTGATTTTCTCCATCTTTGTTCGAATCTCCTGCAGTCATTTTTCAGAGCCCGAGTGTGGTCCGTAAACCAGGGAGAAGCCCTCATCGTTCGTCTGGTTTTTATAGAGAGAGGTGCCACAGAATCCAGGAGGGTAGAGAGGGTTGAGTTCAGCGCAGTTGTCAGGCTATCGACAGATTCGGTCACCGGTGCTAAGGAGGCCAGGACCGTGGGAAGTTGATCCAGTAAGGTTGTTATAGTTGACGCACCGATATGGCGAGTGGTTACCACTGCTCCATCGTCCTCGCTTGGGCAATCCAGGGCAACCTCGAAGGAAATAAGAAAATGGTCAGATACTACAGAAGTGACAGGAGAAACACTTAAGGCCGTCACAGGAATTCCACGGGAGAGGATGAGGTCCAATGTGTTTCCATCACAGTGAGTAGGTTCATTTACAAATTGGTTGAAACCAAAATTATCAATAATATTAACAAAGGCTTTCCTTAAGGGATCGGCTGCCTTATTTAGGTGAATATTAAAATCACCGATCATTAGGATTTTATCAGAGTGGGTGATAAGATCAGCAAGAAAGTCACTAAATTGTTCTATAAATTGTGAGTATGGGCCGGGGGGCCTATAGACCACCACCAAATTGAAACCCTCCCCTTGAAAGCCATTTTTCCTATTTACAGGAGGTGGCCTCATTACCATGGCTTCGAATGAATCACATTTAAAGTCATTCTTCGAGCTCAGGTTAAAAATGGATTTATAGATAAGGGCAACCCCTCCACCCCGCCCAGTCTCCCGGGCCACATGGGAGTATGAGTAATTAGCAGGAGAGGCCTCATTTAGGGGTAGAAAAAAGTTTGGCTGAAGCCATGTTTCACACAGACCAATCATATCAAACTTATGTTCAATAATCAAGTCATTTATCAATAGGGATTTACTAGAAAGAGATCTGGTATTTAAGAGCCCACATTTGAGGGTCATAGTGGGGTTTGGCTTACCACCTCCCAATGTGGGAATGGTAATTAAATTATTGTGCTTAGCAACATTTGGATACCGTAAGCAATTTGCACGGCGAGGGAGGGACACAGTCTCGATGCCGTAGACCAAGCCATCGGTCAAGGAGCTAACATGAGGAGGAATGTTATGGTTAAGCACATTAACAGTTTCATGATTTAACATTACGTTTAACATGGTAGGTAAGCTAATAGACTCCACCTCCGCACTAGCAGGCTCATGTACAACCTGCGACCTGCTGGGTATTACATCCCTATATCAATCGCGATTCAAGTACCCTTCTATATTCCTAGACAAAATAGCAGCGCCTTCTCCATTAGGATGGAGGCCGTCTGCTTTCAGCAGGTCAGAGCGGTTCCAGAATGAAGACCAATTATCCACAAAGTTAAAACCCTGCTCCTGGCAGTGCTGTGCCAGCCAGCGATTTAACGCTGTAACCCTACTGTACGACTCATTATCACCCTTCCTGGGTAGGAGACCAGAGACTAGTAATGGATGCCGACACATCTTTGAGGCAGTCTGAAAAGCCCTAGTTAAGCTATATTTAGTGATCTCAGACTGCTTCCGCCTAACGTCATTGGAGCCGACATGAATAACAATGTTATCAAAACATGTGTTGTTTTGTGTCTGCGTTCCGCCATTATCCCCCTTATCCCTGCATGTAGTCAGCATACTAAGATTAGCCTCAATGTCGGATGCTCTGGCTCCAGGTATACATTTAACAGTGGCTGGCAAATCAAGTTTAATGTTGCGAGTGATGGAGTCCCCTATGACTAGCGTGCGGGGCCCAGCCCGACCAACGGGAGCGAGGGAGACAGACGGGCTAACAGGGCTCGCAAGAGCCGAGTACCGATTCTCAGTCCCGAGAGGGGACCGCGAACCAGGGCACCAAGCAAGCCCGCCAGCACCGCGTGCACCCCTGCCCCGCAGGACAGGGCAGAACCTGGCCGCGTCTGCCGAAGCAGTTACCACAATGCTACCGGGGGTAGTAAGACTCCCGGGGCTAGGGCTAAGCAATGTGTCCGTGCTGTCTATAACGTCAGGAGCAGAAAGCTGCTCCAACTCACAGACGCGACTCTCTAAACGAGTCAATCTAGCCAGTAAAGTAGCACAATCCGCACAAGCCATCACGCACAAGTATGAGTAAGACACAGAGTCAGACCCAGGGGAGAGTGCGAGAAGCTATGTGCTAGGATATATGCTATATGCTATACAGACAACAACAAATCACCCCCCAACACCAGCGAGGTAGGGGAGAACGATAGGGAAAGTGATTGACAATACACAGAGTACAAATTGTGAAGCAAACAGGAAAGTGTGAATGAAACAATAGAATAAACTTTAAGACACGACAGGACAAGCAGCAGTAACGTAACAGCTAGCGAATCTTACGTGGAAACCGGAAACCGGAAGTCGGAGTCATGATGGGAACACTCCATGATGGGAACACTCCCACTTCTGTTTGGTACATTTACGGCTCTTAAATTACTTTATTAGTCAATGGCTACACTGACATGTGTCTATTGGCATATCCATTCTCAAGACACCAGACTCTAGAAGGGTCCTTGCTGTGAACCTTTGGTGACGCTAGCATTTTCTTTGTGGTTGTGGGTGTACCGTTACTACCTCTGTGTCTCTTTGTGTGTTCCTGTGTGCTTCTCTGTGTGTGAGAAAGGGTTTTTTTATGGTCCCGTTCTCTTGCAGCAATCTTGCATGATGTCTGAGGAATGCCTAATATACAAGCTGGAACAATAGGCGGGCAGAAAACAGTGGGGGAAAAATAATGACCTGAAACCCAGTCTCGAGGCCAGATGTCTGCAGTCCAAGTCTCACCTCATAAAAACTGTACTTCTTGTGCTGGCTTATCAATCGCATCCATTACTAAGATGCGTGTGCATGTGTTTGTGCATGGTTTTAAGTGTGAGTCTATAAGTGTAGAGCTTTGCGCATGCAACATGTCTGCACACACGGTAATGAGTGTGGGAGTGGAGCACACAGTGTGGGTTTATGTGTGTGGCCTTTGAATATGTAGTACTCGTGGTTATTAGTGGAACTTCGGGTACACCTCTTGAGTATTTTTATGGTATTACACTAGTGTGTTTGTGTGTGTACTTGTACAGGCATCTTTGTGAGGACCAGTTTTAGATTGTACCCATCGGAATGAGGACATTTTTGTAAAGTGAGGACATTTTTTCTGATCCTGCTTAGTCGAAGGCCGGTTTGAGGGTTAAGACTAGGTTTTAAGGTCAAGGGTAGAATAAGGTTTGTTAAGATTTAATGTACGTTGTGTGTGTGTGTGTGTGTGTGTGTGTGTGTGTGTGTGTGTGTGTGTGTGTGTGTGTGTGTGTGTGTGAAGGCATTCATCAAAAGAAAACACAAACATTTGAGTTCCTTAGCCTTTGTCTACTCTTTGAACTTTGAACCCTGATCACACAATACGTGTGTTTGCACGTGTCTGAAGGATTTGCAGCCGCCTCCCTTGTCTGTGTACCAATGAATGGAAACAATAAAGCAGTGTGGATCAAACAGATACATCTGTCCGTATCTGTGTGAACCCAGAGAGGGACACGAGGGAAAGCTAGGGGAGGCTATGTCAAAGAGGTGAGATAAAAGGGAGAAAAAAAAGCTTGTTTTTTCAGAAAGCGGGGTTCCCTGGCCAGAGCTGCATTGCAGGCTGGGGCCATATTTTTTTTTTGTACAGCAGGATAAAAAGTGGCACCCTCTTCTTTCTATGTATTACACTGAGCAGTTCCCATTGCACATGTATTGCATGATGGTGCTCACACTAAATCTCGGACCGGGTAATGATGTGACAAAATGCATTTCCTTTTTTTTAAAATTCCAACACAAAATCGAGAAAGCGAGTGACACTTTTCAGCTGCTCTTCGGGTGACATTAAAGTTTAGTTCCCCCTCGAAAGTGGCAAACAATTCAGTTCCCCAACTATTTCTCCTCCAGTTAGTTGTTAGTCTTTCAGTTAACGGTCTAGATCAATAGAAGAGCAATGGTTATAATTATGAATTTGATGCACAGTACGGTACATTATGATTTTTGAACGTTAACGCAGGATAAAACCGCTAGCCTATAACGACTCAAGGCGTTCTCTGCCTTTACCCTCTTGCCTGATTGGCCAGGAGTCAGTTTCTATATTCATATTATTTCACAGTTATTTCAATTCTGTGACAGGCTGGCAGCCTGCGAAATACAATTTTAGTGAAACACTATGCGCACTAGAGCACTGAATAATGCTATTTTTACAACACACTCAATACAAATCCTTTCATTCAGCACTTCAAACATCCTCGCCTTAAAAAGCGACAGCATGGATTGTTCACTGACACAATTGAAGCATTATATTTTTACATTTCCGGACAAGTGACCCTCTTGTTTTCGGACAATTGATGACCTTCCTTTACCAGAAGCAAAGACGGAAGAAATAAATGTGGTTAAAGTCTAAAATATCTTAAAGGGACCTGGGTTTAGAGCTAGATGGTCAATTGGGCAAAGTGAATAAGTCTCTCGTTTGCATACACCTGAAACTAATTTCACTTCAATCAATCACTTTATACATCCCAAGCTGCAGAAGTTAAGGTAATTTGGCTCATTTGGGAAGACACTGACAACCTATTTTGTCATTCTGTGAGGACTTGTTAAAATAATTAGATATAACAAGAGTAGCATTTTATCATAAGCCAGTGACATTCAACTTTGAGGCCCCAGGCTGTCAGTTATGGTGCAACATTAGGCCTTGGTGTTGTTGGACCTTATCTCTCTGCCTCAGGGCTGACATTCTGGTCTTGTGGGAGTAATGACTTAATACTAAGCAATGACTTGTAAGAGATCTCTTCACACTCAGAGGTGGTTGCTTCAATGCCGTTATGTAAACGGCTTCATTTGTTTATTATAGGAGAGTGACTTAACACCAGGCTAAAAGCTTTAAGTGTATTGCACCTCTGTCCACACCCAGCGCTGCAGAAGAGTGTGTGGTCTGGCACGTATTATTTTTACATCATTGCAAAGGGATCGATGACAAGGCGCACTGACACATAATGGAGTTCACTTCTATGCTATCAATGTAGCTAGGGTAAAAGCTGAAGGAATTATTTGAAGATACATTTTGCAAAAAGGCTTTATCGCATTGGTTTAAAAAGGTTGTACAAAAATCATTTGTCATACCTACGGTGAAACATTTTGTTATTTTTTTGAAGAGAAACAATGGCCCACTGCCAAACTCTTGAGTCGACACGTTGTATTTACTGTACCAGATGAAAGCTGAATTTTGATTGCACTTGAAATGTTTATTGCTTTTAAAGCAGGGATACAGGGAGCAACCATTTTTCTTCCCGCATGACCCGAAAGAAGCGTAACAACACCAATGACAGTATTTCATAATAACTGCCCGACTGTGTAACTGTGGCTTAAGTGCTCTAGACAAAGCGGTGCCATAATACAGCGCGTCGGAGCGTTTATTCAAACGGTGATGTTAATCTCCGTATGCTATTCCATTGCTAGTGTTGTTGAGCAGTCATGGTGTACGATGTTAGTGACAGCCCACCAGGACAAGCTTAATGGCACACACATTGTTTACATTACACTACATTACGTCCGGGTTCAGCCTGGGGCTAGCGCTTCTGCCGGAACGAGGACTATTTTTACACACACACACACACACACACACACACACACACACACACACACACACACACACACACACACACACACACACACACACACACACTTTTGTACGCCTATACTTGTGAGGAAATGTATAGACTAAATGCATTCCCTGGCCGCTTATCGTAACCTTAACCATCACAGCTAAATGCCATATCACAACCCTCACACAATCCATAACCTAAACTTAATTCTAATTTGAACCTTAAAACCCTTAAATCTCAACCCCTCAACCATGCCTTTGAAGAAGTGAGGACCAGGCAAACTGTCTCCACTTTCCAAAACCTTCCTCACTCTGGTAGAAAGCTAGGTCCTCATACATTTCCCTATACTAGTACACACACTCACACACACACACTAACCTAAACTAAGTTAGGTCCGGGGAAAATGTCCTCACTCCGATGGTTAGAAGCTAGGTCCTCACAAAGATACCTCTTCAAGTACACACCCCCACACACACACACACACACACACACACACACACACACAATATGGATTTACTGTATATGAGACTGTACGATATAGGCACTCACACACACACACATTGACTTACACATTCATGACGGAGAACATGCAAACACAGATCAGTACTCGCAACACCTCCCATCCTCCGTGTCACAGCAGTGTAAAGTGTGTGCATGACACTGTGTTTTGAGTTGTGTAAACTGTGTATTGCATGAGAGATGAAAGGCCTGGGGATTGAAGCGGCTCTGGAAGTCCACAGACTCATAACAGAGCACAGCATCCCCACCGGCTCTAATTCTCCTCTCCGGTAATAATCGCAATAGATGTCTGATTTACATACTGTGTCCTTTTATCTGCTGGCTTTTTTTCTCTCTCTCTGTCTGTCTGCATTCTCTCATGCTTTTGTTTTTTGCAGTTTTTTTTATTCTGGCACACATCACATACGCCCACGTTCAAATGCTCACAGACACACACACACACACGCACGCATACACACACACACACACACACACACACACACACACACACACACCAGTTGTTTGATCTAGATGCGAGTGGCAGCCCAATTCTCTGATGAGCTTTGAGCAGACGCCCCGGGTGCACACAGCAACGTGTGTGTGTCCTGGTGCCAGATAAATGTTGCGTGTGCGTGATTGTGAAATGAGTTTGAAATGACAGATTTCTCCTATTTGCATTGGATTGGAACAGGTTTTTTTTTTAGTGCACATGTGACGCAGCAGGTTTTTGCAGCTGTAGTCATACGAATGTATTCTGGTGATTTTCTGGTTTTATTACAAGTTACACATCATGTATGTCCTCTGTTGTAAGAGGTTTAAGGGTGGAACCAGCAATTATGGAGAACACTTGTTGTCAAAATCACGTTATGTCAAAATCAGTAAATATCTCCTCACGATACACTTGACGGCATACTGTGTTCTCCAAAAGAAAAAAAAGCTGCTAATACACAGCCTAGGCTCTGTAAACTGGTTTCACAGAAAATTACAGACAACCGGTTTACAGAGCCTATGTCGTGTATTAACAGCAACAACAAAATATCAGCACACACAGAGTACGGACAGGTAGTGGACCTTGAGGAGATATTCACTGATTTTGACAATAAGTGATTTTGACAGCATTGCATTCTCCAGAATTGCTGACTCCATCTTTAATCTGCTGTGTAGCACACCCCTAACCACCTTCATCTCTTTCTCTCTCTCTCTCTCTCTCTCTCTCTCTCTCTCTCTCTCTCTCTCTCTCTCTCTCTCTCTCTCTCTCTCTCTTTGTGTCTCCATCTCCAGCCCGATGAGTTGACCAACGCACTGGAGATCAGTAACATTGTGTTCACCAGCTTGTTCTCACTGGAGATGCTGCTGAAGGTTTTGGTCTACGGGCCGTTCGGCTACATCAAGAACCCATACAACATCTTTGACGGCATCATCGTGGTCATCAGGTGAGAAACAGATGTCAAGTCAAATTGTTATTGTCAGTTCTTATATATGGAAGACATACATCAGAATAGAAATGGCGTTTATCACTGGCCAATGGTGCAATAGGAACAACAACAAAAAAATAATAAAGAGTAGAATAAGATAAACATAAACTAAACAATATTAACATTAGATAAATTCTAAATGTTGCAGAACTGTCGGCTAGGACAGGCCAAGAGAACACACTGAAATGGAACATTAGAAGGAATGGAAGGGGAAACTGTAACTGTACATTTCCCCCTATTATTATTATTATTATTATTATTATTATTATTATTATTATTATTATTATTATTATTATTATTATTATTATTATTATTATTATTATTGTGTTTGTGTGTTTACATTTTTCACTTGATTTGGTTCTTTCTTTTTTAGCAGTATTACACACATTTCTTGTTGTTGTCAGTTAACATTATCCAATGAATTACTTTTAAAGCTGCCCTAGTCTGTATTTCTATATTAACATTGGGTCATTTGACAAAGCTTAATGTAACATGTGTTGTAGTGATAAATCCACAGATAGATAACCCTTTAACTCTCCTTAGCTTTACGAAACATGTTACTGTCTTTTTCAGCTCATTGTTTTGGTTTTAAAGCCAGCAACCCAACTGTTTCGCTTTTTCCTCTCATGCCTCTCATAACCCTTTGTTTTCCCAGCTATAGCAAGAAGCTGTTGAATAGATTGACCCACTGGGAACACAGTGGACCATGAAGCCAGATATTTCAAACAGAGTTACAATGACCTGTTGGCCTTACAACTCATGTGTTCTCTCTGTGTGTACAGCGTGTGGGAGATCGTGGGTCAGCAGGGTGGAGGTCTGTCTGTGTTGAGGACCTTCAGGCTGATGCGTGTGCTGAAGCTGGTGCGCTTCATGCCGGCCCTGCAGAGACAGCTGGTGGTGCTGATGAAGACCATGGACAACGTGGCCACCTTCTGCATGCTGCTAATGCTGTTCATCTTCATCTTCAGGTATAGGCACAGGAGTGAGTGAGTGACCGTGAAGCCAGCCTTGTTTAGTATGGTTGAATGTAACGTGGGGTGGTAGGATGGCCTAGAGGAAAAGGTGGCCGACCAGTAACCACAAGGACGCTGGTTGAATCCCCAGCACCGGACAGGAGGGTGTTATTTGTAAAACTAGTGGTGGCTGGTATACTACGGTGCCCACCATCTCTACCATTGTGTCCTTGAGCAAGGCACTTAACCCCAAACTGCTCAAGGGGTGCTGTAATGACTGACCCTGCACTCTGACCCCCCTTTGAAGTGTAGTAATTTCAGAGGGGATATGCGTAGAATGAATTTTTTGGTATACCTTGTGTAAACTGACAAATAAAGAAACTTTTGGGACTTTTGGGGAATTGGGGTTGTAGAAACAATTGACAAAGATATAATTGATATAACCTGTTTGGTTATCAGTTATCAGCAACCTTCTCTATCAAACCATTCCTTTTGTTTTCCAAAGTAGAAGGAATTACTTTAAGTCAAATGCAATTGTGTATTTGTTCCTAACGTCGTTGATCTTCATTTGTTTGAGTGACTGTCACACACAAATACACAGTGTGTCATTGCCGTGGTTTGTGGCGCTCTCCATGGTGCTGAACTGAACCTGGCATATAGAGGCACTGCATTTCCACTCCCTTTTCTTGGCAACATTTCTGCCTATATTACCTGACTTATCTGTGCATGCTGTTTTTGTTATCTTTGCTATGTTGTGGTCCTTTTGGTCATAAAACTAGTGTTCAGTGCTTATGAAAGTTAATTTGTGCTTTTGTGTTTTGGTGAACGTTCAGCATATGCTGCCACCGCTTCTCGCTAGAGGCAGTTGTAATCAGTCAAAACAAGTATATTTTCAGCATGTTAATTCCCCGTTTATTTGTACTTAATCTAATGGGTTTGGCCTGATGTAAACATTTATCTCTCCACTTCCTGTCTGCAACCCCCCCCCCCTCCCTTCCCTCTCTGTGTCAGTATCCTGGGGATGCATCTGTTTGGTTGTAAGTTCGGCTCTGAGAAGGAAGGAGACACTGTGCCGGACAGGAAGAACTTTGACTCGCTCCTCTGGGCCATAGTGACTGTCTTCCAGGTAACTAACTCACACACACACACACACACACACTTACATGCGCACACATACACACACACACACACACACGCACACGCACACACAGACACACACACACACACACACACATACACACACTAACACGCACGCACACACACACTAACACGCACGCACGCACGCACACACACACACACACACACACAAACTCTGCTCTGCCCGCCCTTTCCCTTACTCTAGTTAAACACTCACATTTTACTGTGTCACGGACAATTAAACCGTAGCTTGCTTTCTGCCTTGACTTCACAGTCTGTTTGAGACAGTAATACGTAGCAGCAGGATGACCTAAAGGTATGCCCGTTAATTCTACCATCTGGAAGCTTACCTTTTTTTCCCAAAGTAGCCTAACTTAGCATAGCCCAGCCTGCCAGTGTGATCAAAACTCTACCTGCTGAAGTGCCCTTAAGCAACCGACACCGTCTCGCTTCATCGGAGCCAAAGCTGCCCCCCCCCCCCCCCGTCCAGACACTGAAAAGACCATTTCCTTCCTGAATAAATAAAATATATTAAATAAAATATTCCTCTTCACTCTCTCTCTCTACCGAACAGCCTGTCTCTTTATCTATCTCCCTCATTTTCTTTTTCCGCTCGTCTAATTTACATTTCCAAGTAGCATAACTTAGAGGCATCATGTCACCGTGGATTAGTGACTGAACTCAAAACCCCCTTTCTGTGGCGTTCCAACCATCTATCCATGATCTCTGCCCATCCTGCAGTATAGTAGGCCTATATATCACCCTTAATATAGTAGCTATTTATTATTTAGTGAAACATCTGATCTGGGGGCTATGCTATGTGTCAGCATGTCCCGCTGCACAGTAGGCTACATTGTACAGTGTGTCCTCATGATGTTACACATGGAGGCTCCGCTCATTCGGTATACACAGTCATGAAATATTTTGAATTTCAGCGCTTTGCCATTCCGCAATGTAAAAACCTGAAGTGCTCAGAATTGGTCCTGTTTTTGACAGAGAAGTAGCTTCTAGGCATTACATTTAAACAATGCGCAACCTGGAAGGCTGTTGGCCCCACAAACAGCCTAAGCATGTAATAAGCAATGCAAGTGTTCAAACTTGACTGAACTGTGTTTCCTGCTATTATGTAAGCCACAACCATTAGCACATCTTGCTAATTAGCTCACTGCTAAGTAACCTGACCCAATGCTACCTTCAAAATCAAGATGCGGTAACTAACACTAGTTTGCAGGGTAACATGATATGTTTTGATAAAGCCCCGATCAAACTATGGTGTCCATTATATGGTATTGCCACACTGTGGGAAAGTCTTAAATGTATAGGAATTTAAGCTGTGCCATGTGTGTTGTGCGGACATTTACTATAAACTGTATCTAAAAGAGACGAGGCTTGACCAAAAATCAGTTATCTAATACCTACTAATAAACTACTAGAACAAATGCTGAACAATGATGTGCTTTTTTCCCATGGGTACTTTCTCCTCCCCTCCCCTCTCCTCTCCTCTCCTTCCAGATCCTAACCCAGGAAGACTGGAACAAGGTCTTATATAACGGCATGGCCTCCACCACGCCAGTAGCCGCCCTCTACTTCATCGCCCTCATGACCTTCGGCAACTACGTCCTCTTCAACTTGCTGGTGGCCATCTTGGTCGAGGGTTTCCAGACGGAGGTATGACGTTTCTGGTCACAACACATGCAAAGCTACAATAGAAATAATCATGCAGTAAAAAAAAATTACATTTATTATTTTCCTAGGAGCCTTGGAGAGAAAGCTGCCTTTGTGATTAGAGTGTTGATCTTCAATCTGCTATCTCCTCTAGCGGATTTAAAAAAAAAATTGTTGTTGTTGTTGAAGAATTAGATTTAAAGACTGAAACAGGAGGCTGAATCACTCAATGAGGTGTCTATTATCCAATGCAAGCACTCATAACACTAATGGATAATGGATATACACGCCCACGCAAACATGACTAATTCATACACACACACACACACACACACACACACACTCACTTGAAAGACATGAACTGTTACCTTATGTTGCACTCTCTGCAGCGGGTTATGTGAGGACATGACATCACACTGGTTTGCAGCGTTTCATTTCTCCTCTTCATCTCTGTCATCTTATCAAACCTCCCACTCATTCCCACTATCTCAGCATCAGCCGTCCCTCTTTATTATATTGCTTACATTTGCCAATGCAGCCCCATTGCCATAAAACGCATCATGAGAAAAGTATGTCTGCTGGACTAGACTACTATGTATCAGTCCACATCCCCCCACGTTTCATCAGTCTTGTCCTCAGATACTTTCTTGTCAGGCTCCCCAGCTGATCTTTCCCCTTCCTTATTACAGTGTAGTAGTGTAAGAATTGTGATTTCTATTTTGTTTTATTTGATTACTAATTTGCATGAAAGGGTGGTAGGATGGCCTAGAGGAAGAGGGGCCGACCAGTAACCGTGAGGTCGCTGGTTCGATCCCCGGCACAGGACAGGAGGGTGTTATTTGTAAAAGTAGTGGTGGCTGGTATTACATGTACGTTGCCCACCATCTCTACCATTGTGTCCTTGAGCAAGACAATTTACCCCAAACTGCTCCAGGGGCGCTGTACTATGGCGCTCTGACCCCCTCTGAAGTGGAAAACTTGAGAGGGGATATGCGAAAAGACGAATTTCAATGTAACTTGACTAACAAAGATACCTAAACTTAATGATAATTTATTTTTTCTATTTGAATAATTTCACAGCTGCCGGTAACGTTGACTTTTCTACCCAGCATCCGTAGTTGTCGCGCTGCAACAGGCAGTTTTTTTCGCTAGCTGCTAAAAATTTAGCATTAAAAAAAAAATCTACAGCCGGCCCCTTAGCCGTTAAACAGCCCTCTGAGACCAAGCTTGTTGTTGACGATTACAGTTCAGTGATTATTTAATAACTTTTAGAGCGTCAACTCATGACCCCAAGAATCAAAATCTTACTGGATGGTGGGATTACAAAAGATTCACGCCCCCTAGTGGAGAAGGTTTATAATTGCCTTGTTTTTGTTTGGAGATATAGCAGTTGGGGAAAAAAAACCTTTGTCTGGGAACATTTCTTCGCAGGTCAACAGGGAGAAGAAAAAATAAATTTAAACTTATCGAGCGGCCTCTCTTCACTTATTTAAGCCAGCCCATTTGGAGCACACAGGGCTTCATTAGAGAATGATATAGCAACTGAGAGACAGGAATAAAGGGTAAGACGAGATGGAGAGAGTTAATCAGTGGGGGGTTCTCGACCCTATCCCCATCCATCCCTTTGTCTCGTTCTTGAAGAGGGGTGACAGCACCTATTACAGTATGCTTTGATCTGTGACAGCCCTTTAGGAGAGAGAATAGACCAATCAAGTGGGAGAAAGAGGGGTTGACAGACTCATAAAATATGGATTAATTGTAATGGGCTTCTACTGTTATTGCGCTTATCTGCCTGTTAAAATATCCAGTGCATGGCTATAGTGAATGGAGTCATATAGGGGACCAAAGCTGCTTAAGAGGAAGGCTTGACGTAAAGGCCATGACTGCAATAAAAGCATGTGTGTGTGGACATCTTGAAGTCGAACTGGAATCTAAATTAGGTTTTTTCTAAGAATCCAGTGTCAATATCCTTGATCTTTGTTTTGTGTTCTAATTTGGTCAAAACTGTAATCCTAGTTTGAAGTATCACTTAAACTTGGCTATTTGAGGGAAAGAGAGGAAGCAAAACACACCCACTCTCATCACAACCTAGTATAGAATAAAGCCCTTAGGTCTATGAGCTGGTATTCTGTTCCTCTCCCCCATTGCCTCTCCTGTATCATCTTCACATAGCTGTCGGTTTAATTCTGCCTCTCTCTTTGTTCAAACTTAACACCCTTTTCCCCTGCAAACACCGAGTGTATTTATAGTCGGCAAAAAACTTTCCCTGCGTCAGGGTTGCCAGGTAACGGGGCGCTTGAACGACGTGAGACAAGCCAGGAGAGATGAGGGGCGGTGAAACCAAGACACACACACACACACACACACACACACACATGGCACACACAAAAGAGTGTGTTTAACTTCTCATGTCCATATAGGCATAAAGACAGGTGGAAATCGGAATTTTTTTTCCAGGCTTTTTTGCATGCTTTTATTTTCTTAATTCAACTCCTTCCACCCTCCTCATCTCCTTCCTGTTCTATCTCTTCCTATTAATCCATCTCCTTCTTCCATACAGTATACAGTATATTGCCTCTGTCAGGTTCTGACAGCGTGTCCGTGTGACAGAATCCAATATCCGCTGCAGCGAGTGCAACCAGACCCATCTGTTTTTTTTTTTAACATGGACACACCTATTAACAGCACCAGAAACAGAAAAGTTGATCTTTCCTTTCTCAAGAAACTCTCATTTCACGCACACGCAAACATGCACCGTTCACACCGAAAGCACGTAGCGGCGGAGGAATGCTTCCAAGCACTATACTGTATGTCCTGAATGATCTTCGCTGGCTGAGCTGTCATGCTTTCATCTAATGGAAGTCGCTGGAATGCACATGTGCAGCACATGGCGGTGCACTGTGGTCCAAGGGGCAGCGGCTTATGATACATGCTTTATTGCATGGTAAAGTCAGAATGTAAAAGCAGGCTGACTCTTCTTTTAACTCTTCTCCCTCTGCTCTTGTCTAATATTGTGGTGTCAACCTCTTGACCTTCTTTACCTCTTTTCCCCGGTATGCGCCTCCCTCTCCTGTCCGGCTGCAACGATCACTTCCACTATAGGAACCGCCCAAGCGGGAGGACTTGCATGTCGAGCCGGGTCTAATACAGCTGCCTGTAGACTCAGGGGTATGTAAAGCACTGCAGCTCTGCCTTCCCTCCCTCCATTTTTTTATTGACTAAAAAAGCCTGGTTTCCACTGAGCGGTGCAGTTCGGTTTAGTTTGGCTCGGTGCGCGTGCACTCGTGTTTCCACTGTCAAACATTGGAAAGGGTACCAGAATAAGTGAACCATACCGCACCTATTTTTGTCATCCTTTTTGTTGGGGTACCAAGCTGTCCCAAAAGGGTGAAGCTACACACTGCAGTCCATTGATTGGTCGACAGAATAGTCATTCCTGTGTGAGAGTTAAACCGCTGTGATTAGTCATCTCGGCAGGTGAAAAGAGCCTTGTGTTTAGGGAAAAACGTCACGGCGCAGCCCTTTGTTTATTGTGTGTTTTTTTCCTCTTCATTGAATTAATCAGCGGGCTACACTGTGTCCCATTGCTATGATGTCACTATAGGTATGTCTGATGCAGCCAGAGCTGTTCAACTGCTGTGACACATAGACTGTATATACTCGGACATGTATGCGGCCTACCAAGTAAGGGTGCTGTAGTCAGTGGAAACGCAAACCAGATCTAGGGTAACAGTGCCTTGCTGAACCGTGCTGTGCCGAACCGAACTGTGCTGCTCAGTGGAAACGAGGCATAACCGCCCTCCATTCCCTTATGCCCTCCCTCTCCACATGTTCTCCTCATCCTTCCCTATAGAGGCTTTTGCAGTTATCTGTCACACCTCTCAACAGCCAAAGTTTGGAGGTCAGTAGCAAGATTATTCAAAGTGTATTTAGGCCAGACTCTTGCTTTTTGTGCATATTTTTTGCTGATTTACAATCCAGCCTGATCATTAATTTAAAAATAATAATGAAGATTATAAATTCCAAGTTAATGCTACCAGTGGCATTGCAGGGCTCCTGCATTTTCTAACTGGCCATTTGTAATATTGTGTCATGCAGATAGTGTCAGTTTGGTTCACAGAGGTTTTGAGATCTTTGCTGGCGAATGTGTCGCTGCCAATCCAATTCAATACAGTACTATACAGTAAGTGGGAAGGAAAGGTCAAGTACATTTATACATACATGCACTCTTGATAATGAGACCCCGTGTCTCAATGAGATAACCTGTAGGCTATGAACAAAGGTTAAATAAACAAAATAAAAAATCTGACAATACATTTAGCAGTTTAAAGCAAGGTAAGTTCATTTATTATGAATAATTCAGACACAAGGCCATTCAAAGTGCTTTACAGGGGCATAAAATACATCAAAATAAGACATTAGAAATTGCATTTAAGAGATATAGTAAAAACAAAGAAAATACAGCAATAACACATCAAAATAAGAACAACATCAGAAAAGCAGGGGGCGATGTTTCTGAAATAAAGAAATAACTCAAAATGATGATTGGCCCTGTGTCAACTATTTAAAACCACAACTAAGACAGAATAAATACATATTGTAAGAAGTGCTCGCAGCAAGGGCCCGTGAATTATCCTGAGTATCTTTGGAAAGAAACATTGCAATTGGATTTTTCCCCACATGTCATTTTTCAATTATTTGATCACCGCAAATGGTATTCTATTCCTTTTCTCTGTATTGTGGTGACGGTACAAGGCGCAGCAAGTGAAACCTCAAAAACCTCTGTGGAACCAGCATGGCCCAAAAACCAGTAGGCGTCAATGAAAAGGTATTTTGGCAACTCTTGAAAGTTGATTGAACGTACTGTAAAAAAAAACCCCAAGAAGAACTAGAAGAAAGGGTATCAACATTATGCCAAACGCCTTAAAACATTCAGTTTTTTTTCACTTATGTTGCCAAAAGCATCGGACCTCCAACATGGCTGACAAGGAGTGTGTCAAATCAACTGCATCAAGGGCTCTTAACCTGCTTCCTGCATGATGCCCTATCTAACTAACCGGGGCAGTGAGTGACTTTTTGTAGTCTTTTTCGAGTTTAGAAGAGACAAGAGAGTGCTCAAACTCTTGTGTGTGTGTGTGTGTGTGTGTGTGTGTGTGTTGCATTTCTTTTGGTTTCTTGTCTTTTTTCCTTAAATAACAGGCTCCATTTCAAAACCTCAGATTGAGTGCTCACCTCCCCGTAGCCCTCCACCCCCTTCTCTTTCTACAAAAAAAAGCCTCGGGGTAAAACCACTGCCAAAAATCTAAGACTCTCAGCCACTGTTTGATCTGGCTAGAGGATGGATTGAGGTAAAAGAGAGAGAGAGGGGGGGGGGGAGGAGGGGGCAAGTGCAGGGTTTTTAAGGAGGCCTAGATAAATCCAGCCAAACTCCAGGACGAAAGCTAATAAAGACAGCGCAGAGATCAACTCTGTTTGCTTGATTCAGCCGATTTAAGTGCGAGACTAATACACGGCCCGATGGTTGAAAGCCTTGCCCTCGTGCCCTGTAGTTTTACACTGTTGAATGGTATCCAGAACTAATCCAGTAGGCAAATGTTCCAAAATGTTCTGATTTAAAATTAATAATAATACAGCGGTCCACCGAGGGCCAGAGCCTGAAATGGGGTTTTGAGTGGACCCTGGCTGGTCTCATGCTTAGACATGTTGTTATAGCTGTATTCTCCTGTATTGCTTTATGTAATTGTGTGTACTGTATGTCCAATGTATACTTTGCTTACATTGTTTTTACTAGCTGGCCGTGGAAGTCCAGTTTGACTACTATTCAATTTATATTTTATTTTCAGGCAAAGGGTGCACATTATCTGCCACTTTGTAAATGAAAAGATAAAAGAGTCAATTTATCATTCGATTCCATTTGCATGATGGCAGGCTTTGGTGTAATACTGAGGAGTTTTCAGTTAGATTTTTTCGTTTTGGCAGTAGCTATGCATTTTTTTAGCTAGCAGCGTGGCTGTACGGATGACAGTGTTGGCCGGTCAATTCATCATATTGTTCCAGACTGAAATATGACATTTAATACAGACATTTGTTATCTCCCAGGGTGAAACATAATAACATTGGCGATCCCTTACATTGTCATCCGACACCATAATCAAGTCAGAGTATTTCCAGTACCTTATTTCGTGACTGGAATACCTGCAAAAACTAATGACACCATCGACAGCTTTTGCAGTGTGTTTTAATGATTTTCAGCAAAGGTTAGTGTGCACACATTTGAAACATGAAATTGCCATTTGATGAAATGAGTTCATTTGAATATTGAGATCTCTGGACTTCCATAACTGCACTGTTGTGGATGGCATTAACATCTTGGTGTTGATTTTAAGAGTTTTGCTACTACAGCTCAGGTGTACTGATTTTATTTTCCAATTATTGGCCGATGAGATCCAAATGCAGCTGTGGAAGGATCTAATTTCGGTGGACGCACACAAACTCCGACACACAATTACCTCCTATCAACATCCACCCACCGTCTCCTATTTTACACCCCCTTTTGAAGCACTGTGATTGAGATCCCCTCTGTGTGCTGATGGTGTCTATTATTGTCTGGCTATCAGCAGCCGGCCTGGTCTGGTCCATCTCCTGCTTCCACCACCATGCCCTTAATTGGGGTGGCAGAGTGCAAACAAGCTATCCAAACAACTCCACTTTTTGGGGAACCGGGGGATTTCCCTAGAGTCCAGTGCCCCCCCCCCCTCATCCCTGCTCCAAAGCTGTCATCTTCACCTTTCCTTTCTCCAGTGAAAACTCCATTGTATAATGGCCGGTGAGAAAACTTACTTCTACCACACCGATCTTGGCTGAATTCTCCCCCAGAAACAAGAGTGTACTCACAGCAGAGACATACGAAAAGGCAGTAATAAAATCCTCCCTTCCCCAGGGAAGTACTAAAAACCAAAAGTTGCAAAGACCTCTACATTGAATGCCCCTCCGCCCAGTCTTATTTTATCCAAGGTTTTCCCTAGATGCCTTCTTGAAATTCTCTTTTTATGTGTCCAGGGACCTTTTTTCATTGGCTCTGGCAGGATTTATTTTTTGTGGATGATGTTTTTCGACAGCTGTCTCTCTGTCGGGGTTCCTACGCAGTATGGAAAAAAGTATGGCATTTAATTTGAATGATTTGCAGGACTGAATAAGTATGGAAAAAAGACAAGAGAGTATGTAAACATTTATAAAAAGTATGATAATGTTGTATTCCCAAACTATTGCTTCCACGTTGCGTGACTCATTCATTTCTGTCGAGTTACACATATCAAAAGTGTCAAGTTATAAATTAAACTTTAGTTTTTACTTGCCCTTGAGTTTGGGCAGAAAGATTGTCATGGGTGATGCACGTTTTTCGTGGGCTGGCTTCAGGATGTCAAAGATAAAGGATGGTTGGTGAAGGATTCGAAATGGGAAAATAAAGCTAGATGTCAATTGTGTTTGAAAAACTTTGACATTTCCAACATGGAGAAGTCATAATATGCTCGGGCAAAAGCACTGTCATCTTGTCAAAGCATCCTCGTCTGCATCTGGCATGTAGACTCAACATATTGGCTCCACCATCGTAATGACATACAGAGAGTCAGAATTTAACATACGTGTCAACAGTTGGAATTATATTTTTTAACATCATAATAATCTACCTTTTTGTATTCCAATGTCAAATATGGTCCGAACAAATCTACAGAGATGTCTGACATTTTGAAATTGATAAATGTGTGGAAACCCTGCACTGTTACGAAGTTGCACATAACACACTAGAGAAGCAGAGGGTTGAAAAAAGAAAGTTACCTTGGAGGAAGAGAAAATTTGGTGGATCATACTCAGATCTGACATGGATTAGTCTCTCCCTGACAGTCTGGTGTAGTTGCATCCACTTTAGCTCTTTACCACAGCAGCTAGTTGGCTGTGTTACAATCAGAGGATTAGGGCGCATCAGATCTCAGGTCAGCTCGATCTTTCCACACGATCAGTCAGAATTGAACAGTTTCAACTACTTCCAGTCTTAGTCTCAGTGTGTTTGACCTGTTAGTGCCACCTGTAGATGTTTCAAAAGGCTTACACTTCAGCAAACGAGCGGTAGAATGCCTCCTAGTAATCACTTATTTGTGGTAGTAGTTAATGAACAGTTATTTTACTATGCAGCCCATAAAGCCCCACACTTTATATTTCCATTAAAGGCTAATTAACTTAGCATAGAAAAGTAACTGATGCATGACAAGTTATAGCCATGTTTGTCTACCTCACTGTATACGTTAGATTCTGAATGTAGCCTAAAATATCATCTGCATAAAAATAAAAAAGTGTGTCTGTTGTGCTATATGTTTGGTCCTTCAGGTTTTAGGGCAATCATAAGTGATCTGATTGCATTGGTATCCATTAAAAAAGTTCAGTATAAACATGTCACCCATACAGGAAAACAAAACTCATTGTGAAGCTATAAACTTTCCATTACTGCAGTCTGAGGGCTTTGGAAAAATACAATGTCGTTTAACTTATGTGCCAATAGTATTTGTTCACATGCAACATTGACCTTCAATTGCTAGTCTAGTATAAGGAAATACTTCTCATCTATTTTCCCTTCCAGAGAGGTGTGATTATGGAGAAGAGATGTGCATTATTGTATAAAGTCTGGATTATGTATTAAGCCTTAAACTCTGTAAGGTGCCTTCAGACGAAGCACAGCAGATGTTGGCCTTGTGCTATTCCGTGCAGATTTGACCACTGAACAGCCTTTGTTTATTCGCCGCAGCCAATGTGGCAACCGAACTGACGTTTGATGTGTGCTGGCCAGCAACGTGTGTGGTCGGTGTGTGCATGAGTTTTAGTGTAGCTGCACAGACTCTGATGTATCTCAGAATTTGCCAGGAACTCTTTTTCTGTTTTCTCTTTTTTTTTTTTCTTCTTGTTTTCGCTCCTCTGAAGGTTTATGAACAATTTCTAGATTGAAGTCCAGGATGAGCACTGCTTGTTTCTCTTTATTGACCATCAAGCCATTAAATTGGACTACTGTCCTTGTTCCAGTATACTAGTACTGAAGGGAATCGATTTATTGACCAAAGTGTGTCCAACTCCGCTAAGATAGATGACGATATGCCGTTTCAACCGCTTCTAACTAGTTAGCGTTGGACCCTTTTCGGGTTGACCTATTATGTTAGCAAGCAGCTTATGGTAAGTGAGCTGCTAACATTAGCGGGTTGCTGGCACCATATTGAAGGCTGATATGGACAACTCTGTACAATATGTAAGAGTTGTACGCATGCACAGCTTTCATCTTTCATTCTATTGATGTTCTTCTTCTGTTCACATCGAATGCTATTCTGCTTCTGGGTCAAATCCCAGGGCGGGAAATTGTGAAGCATGCTCAGAGCGTGTAGGCTAGTTACGGTCCGATTGACTGTATACATGCAGGAGCAGCTCGGCTCCCAGTTGCATTATCTGGTTGTGTTAATGAGGCTCATGGTGTTACATTGCTATTTGCTGCAGTCCTCTCAGGTCTGGCCCTCTGTTCTTGCTGCTACAAGTTTCTCACAACAAAGCCGCTGGCCTATCCACTGTGAGTACACACAAACACTCAGGCTGACCTTTGCGCGGACCCGGAGGCTATACTGCAGTTACAAGCTCCCAACTGACCAGCCGCCCAGCACGGGACCCAAACCAAAATCAAAACAACACTTCTGCTCCCCTTAACTCTCCTCTCCTTGTTACCTGCATAAGACAGACATGCAGAGATGGGATACAGTAAAAGGTTGAGCACCCACGATGCTTAACGCTTCTGCTCCACTGGGTTTGTCCAATCACAGCCGTCCCTGTCTGATTGATCGCATGTGGGTTGATGAGCCCAGTGGGGAGAAGGGCCTCCCGCTGTGCTTAAAACCGTGTTTGTATTATTTATGTCTGGTGATAAATTGCCGTGGGTGTGTGTGGGGCTGTGTGTTTAGTTAGTGGTATGTCTGTATGATGGTGGATGTGCGAAAACATTTGTCTGCAGTGTAATATTTATGCCCAAACATTTAAAAAAAGACATAGCCAAAGGCACATCAGCACTGTTCTCTGTCTTGATACTACTGCTATATAGAACCAGCTTTACTGGCCAAGTATATTTTACACATTTATTAAAGGTTACAAATTATACTCCTCGTTCTAGACAATTCTGATATTTCTTCTCTAAAATAACACGGCCTAGAACTATGAATTCATACTCCTTTTCTTCTTGTAAAATGATGACTTTTTTTCATGGAAAATAATGACCTTTCCCTTGAAAATATGTTTTAATTTCGGTTATGTTACGAATTTTCTTTTAGAAATATTTTCGAAGTCTGAGAATATGTTTCCCTCAAGGTAGGCCGAAAAACTCCATTGTACCTTGTTCTATGGAAACTAGTCATAAC
The DNA here is from genome assembly GCF_949987685.1 of Ammodytes marinus. Lineage (NCBI taxonomy): Eukaryota > Metazoa > Chordata > Actinopteri > Uranoscopiformes > Ammodytidae > Ammodytes > Ammodytes marinus. The sequence goes on along the minus strand of NC_137224.1, from coordinate 17,156,217 downwards.
ACTACTACTACTATTGATTAATGATAATCCGAATGGATTCACAGAAACAGCCCTCCTATTTATTTTCTACAGTATTTTCAAGGTATTTAAAGTAGCCATTCCCCTGTGCTCCATGTTCCCTGCTGTGAACCCACATTTAAAATCGTAACAAGAAGTCAGGAGGGTACACAATTAACATGGCTTTACCTACAAGAAAAACAAAAATGCAAATTAGTGCCTCAAACATAGTCATATCAACAGGCTGCAGTAAATAAAATTAGTATGCACTATATCCACACTCACTTTGTCTTTCTCTCACACTCATGGGAAGTGTCAAGAAAGTAATTTGTTAAATTTTAAATAGGGGGTTGCATGCCAACTAACGTCCTCAGGCTTTTTCTCTATACACAGTTTATTCACTTTGCTACCACAGAGGTGTGACTCACCGGGTCGGCATTCTATTAATCCAGCATCCACCAGGCGCCCTTGCCTGCGCATATTAATGGAGTCTGCAGGCTTATGGCACAGTGCAACAAATACAAGCAGGAGCTCTGAGATGTTCACTGCAGTACGTTTAAAAGTGAAAGGCAGCGTGAAAGCAGAGGCTAGAAAACAGCAATTAGGAGATTGAGGAACGTGTGTGAAGGACGGGAGGGATGAGTAGAGAAGTATGTAAATGTGAGATAGCGAGAGCCTCATTTTGACATCAGCGTGTGGAACTACGTTTGGGAACAAAACAAGGCATGCAAGGAATAAATAGTTCTAGAGCTCAGACAAAAGTAAAAGCGGGTTGCTAATTGACCGATTGCCTTACACCAACCACAATTACTTTAAGTGCACTTGGAGAGTGTTGCAGGCTTGTATAAAGTCCTTGAATGTGATACTTGAGAGAAGTATCTTACATGAAAATGACTTTGGTAGAATATGTTAAAGTCACCTTCGAGATGACAACTTGACTAAAAGTCTGAAAGTATCTGATATATAATGTACTTAAAAAAACAGAAGGAAAATGAAATTAGTAAATGAAAAGTAAAAGAAAGTGAGCGGTTACAATTTTGAAATTTACTTCCACATAAACAAAGAGAAAAAGGGGGCCCCTTGACATTTGGCAATCACTGTTACATCACTAAATAGTTTTTATGATAAACAATAGTGTTTATTTTCTCTCTGTTTTTAATCAAATATATTTGAAAATATATCGCTTGGTAACGAACAGGCATAATATCCCAAACTCAAATGCACTTATGTACTGCAGGGTTTGGCAAAAAACCTGCTTTCTTTCAGTCTAACAAATCCGCATCTGGTGGTTCTTGGTCTCCACGACACACAAATACTTGTACATAGGTTGCCTTTCATTGACTGATCCGAGGTCTGTCTCTGTGAAAGGCTTGATGCGGCCCTCGGAGTGACATACATTACAGCCATGTAGCGATCTGTGTTAAGAGGCAATGGAAACCCATCAGCTTTCTTTTCATTCCACTAAGAAAGCAAGATTCCTTTTTTACAGGTATCTGCCTCTAACAACTGTCCGTGTGCTTTTGTGTGTCAAGGGTGATGAGTCCAATTTGGGTTCAGAGATCGATTCCTGCGCACGGAGCGTGGAGGATGTTAACGGCAGCAAGAAGGATTTATCGGCCTGCGAAGGTGAGACACGCCCGTAAACTTGCACAGCATATTCCGATTAAGGTCCATATTTTGGTCAAGACGATATTCCAAATAAGGTGTTTCCATGTGCGGTAGGTATGGGAATATTCCTGTTTACATAATTTACAGCAATAATTTCCACTGCGCCCAAGGAAAATGAACCATCTTTATGTCATTATTGTTGTCTTGCATTGTTATGTCAGACAACAATCCCACCTCTTCTTTGAAGGAGGTTTACTCAATGGTTTACACACTTAAATTTAAAGTGTAAAAACAGGGCATGCGTCGCACATGCAGAGAAAATGCAGCAAAATCTCCAGTAAGAATATTGAGTGCAATTAAGGTGTATAGTACATGTCTCAATAATGCGACGGTGCAAACGATACAATGCAAAAGGTTGAAGCTAAACCCACTGAGATTTATCGCAAGCTCCCATTTACAAACCCTCTGCGAAACCTTTACCGTCTGCGTGTGCACAGTCAAACCCCCTTAATCCTTGTTAGATCCCTGTAGATTACATCACTGTGTTCTTGGAAAGTCTATGTCGAATTGCATGATACAGCATCAGCAGGTCAGGCCTGAGGGCATAGCTACAGTAAACCCTGTGCAAACATTCCCTCCACCTGTTCCATATCTGGGGTCTTCCGTTCCTCACTCTTTTTCCCCATTGGGTTTGCATTCGTTCTCAGTGTGTGTACGTGCCTGGTATGGCTGTCTCTCTCTCCGCACAGCATCAAAACCAGTACAGAAGCCTCATCCATAATTCCTCATAAGCCAGTTCCCCATCCCTTCTAATTACTGTTCCTGCAGGCTGAGATGCCCGACGGAAAAACACTGTACAGCTCCCCGACGTGCGCTATCATCCCTCCCTTCAGACAGAAAGCCTAGAGTAAAACTGCTCACGTAGCCGGGAGAGCCTTACATACATCTCCTAGGATAGATGCGGATAGACGATGGAAAGGCAGAGGAATTAGCGTTATTAAAGTTGCATTGCCTTCGTTCCACACATGTCATGTATTTGTGTGGCTGCCAAACATAATATTCTATCCCACGCATCTCATAAGATTAACGCAGTGCTGAAATATTTATGCCGGCATCCATTTTTAAGTATGCTGTGCTGCGTTGCTGAGGGTAAACCCCCCCCCCCCCCCATTTGGCACTGCTATCCGTGCACCACCTCTTCTTGCTCTTCTGTTATAGTTTTTATTCAGTGCAGCACTGCAGTTTCACCTCTATAATGTGTTTTTGTTCGAACCCTCACACGACTGCCACTTTGTAATCAAAATGGTCCATTTTAAAGCTATAGTGCGCAACTTTTCGTATTAATAAATGTCGGTTAGATTCAAGCAATCACCAAACGGGTTGACACAAAGTTGATTAAGCCTTTCAGCTCCAAAATAGTCTCTATGTATTTCTCAGTATGGCAGCGAGTACAACTGGTGTCGTCCTCCGACACTGGTGCAGGAGCTCAGGAAAATCCCAAGAATTGCCCAAGAAATGTTTCAGTCGTTGAATCTACTGCTAAGGAAAAACCTAGACGCGCAGCAGAAAGTATAAAATCCATGCGCTATCACCAAATGCTTACATCATCTTGATGCGCCGACAGTGTTGTGTAATAAAATTACTCAGAATTTCTCACAGGAGCAACAAAGTTACACACTATAGCTTTAATGCAGTCATCTAATTTATTGTATGATCCCTGCTGACACTCCATATCCTTTTGCTCTCATCCACTCCTAATTGACTGACTTGTATCCCTCGTTTTAATTTTTTTTACTAGTAGTGCCTGTAAATGGTCACGTGGACCTGAAGACCAGTCTGACTCCGCCACTCATAACCCACACGGCCGCCACCCCCATGCCCGTACCCAAGTTGCCCGTGGGAGGTGACCCCGCTGTGGGCTACGAGTCCCGTCGAGGCAGCAACGTATCCATGGACCCAGCCTTCTACGACAGATCACCGGTGTGTACATTTATGTTTTTTTTCTTGTCACATATTTCAAAAGGCATGTGGCAGATTTCAAGTGAATATTCTGTTGCTAGAATGTCAGTAAAGACAACATTTATACATGTATGGAGATGTAGTTAGTAAGTGGATGCCAGGAATTACCCTCCAGCGTCCACTGCCTACTGGCTTTTCCCCCCCAAGTGTCTCTCTGAAATATCTATATTGCCTCATTTCCACATTGAAGTACAGTTTAGTTTGGTACGGAACGGTAACCTTAGATTTAGCTACCACGGTCAGAGCTAATAATGCCTCAATAGGCCCAACTATTGACAGTGGAAACACAAATGACTGCGTGCCATAATGTACCGAACCGAACTGTGGAAACAAGGCGTGTGTGTCCTGTATTATGCGTGGCGGTCATAATGACTGATGGTGATGAATGTGTCTGGCCCAATCCGACACTCTTTACCCACTGCTGCCACAGCCAATCTCTATTTGACTCTCTGACGATCAGGGTAAAGACCTGAGAAAATAAGCCCGGATCTCTACATTTGCTCCTGTCTGCCTGTCAGCATGAATCCCTATTCAAATCAGCTCACGTCAAGCCGAGTCAATCGTACTCAGCATGGAGGATTTGCATTAAAGAACATCGCCAGAGTACAGCCCCCGGCTGGCCTACACTCACACTGCTCCGGGTACAGGTACTGTGCTTGAGTACCCAACGGAGCACTGGTCAATCAATCTAGACTTTAGTCGTCAAGCATGCTTGGGCAAGGTACAGATTGCCTAGGGTCGCCTTAAGATTGAAATTCAACGTTTATACAATGCTGTCCTTCTTGTTATTCCTTTTATCTATCTATCTATCTATCTATCTATCTATCTATCTATCTATCTATCTATCTATCTATCTATCTATCTATCTATCTATCTATCTATCTATCTATCTATCTATCTATCTATCTATCTATCTATCTATCTATCTATCTTTAAATAACTGTCCTCCACCTCTTCTCCTGATGGTCTTTGTCTTTTGCCTTTAGACCGGTGCCCGCAGCTCGTCACCGTGGGGCTCAGCGGGCAGCGGTTGGAACAGCCGGCGGTCCAGCTGGAACAGCCAGAGCCGCGCCCCGTCACTCAAGAGGCAGAAGCGTCAGTCCGGGGAGCGTCGGTCCCTCCTGTCCGGGGAGGGGGGCTCCAGCTCTGAGGAGGAGGGGGAGGGGGCAGGGGAGGGGGGAGGAGGACTGATGGACGAGGACGGCGTCTCTCTGGCCAGGACGGACTCCATGTCCCAGGGGCCCCGGCACCGCAGGATGGAGTCCGTGGAGACTCGCAGCTCCATGGATTTGCCCCCCGATGCTCTGCTCAAGGTAGGTTCCAGCGTGGTAACACTTTACAATAAGGGTACATACAACTGTTGGTTTGAGCTAAGTTAATGGTTAATACACACTTAATCTAAGAGTTAACTAACTATTAATAACGTCTTTACTTAATAAGCATTAACTAAGCATATACTAACGGTTATGATTACTTAATGCTTAACTAAGCATAGTTAATGCTTAACTAACTAATAAAAAGTACACATTAACAGTTAGTTAATGCTTAATAAGCATTAACTAACCATTCATGCATTAATTAAGCATCAATTAACATTTACTTAGTGTACCCTTATTGTAAAGTGTTACCTTCAGAGTTTGTTTTTTTGATGAACATTGGGGCCAAATTTGATCTGTTAAGAATGGATTGGGCTCGCTAATGTCACCATGATTTGTCTAGAAATAGCATCGGCAACCTTCCCCGTTTTTATCACTATATCCACAAACAAATTTACACTACTTATATGCCGGTGCTAATTTGCCCACTAAGTTAAACTGTTTAATTTCAATATCATATATAAAGTACAGTACAAGTATAGATAATATAAATACATATAAAATGAATATCATTTATAGCTCAAAAGCTTTGAAGGGAGAGAGAGAGACAGACAGACAGAGATAAATTGTGCTGATTTAATACACAGGTCTCAATGGCTTTAAATAACACCACTACTGTATACCTAACTGCCTGTGACAATTATAGCTTGTCTTTGTGAATTAGATGGTTTTTGCAACAAGGCTCATTTGCACCGAATTTTTTAATCTTCCCTGATTTGTATACATGCATGGGACAGGCGCAACCAGGACACTTTTTGGGTGCAGTTTGCGTGCTTTTACACCCTTTTTTGCATGCTTTTTGAATTGCACTCTATCTTTTCCTCTCATCTGCACAGGTTTAGTGGCCGCAAAAGCGGAAATCCTTCTGTGGATTTTGGCCCGTTTTGTATAAACTATATTAACACAAAATGTCCAGGAACTGTAAATCCCGCTCACTCAAGAGTAGTAACTTTTAATGCACATATTAAAGTTAAATCCACAAGATGTTTTTGGTGCTATGCCTAACCAAGCCTCTAAGCAGAAAGTTCCAAAATAAACTCATATATACAGCATTAAGGGTATATGAGTGTCTTAATAAATACAACACTTACGTTCTTTTCCATTTGTAGGTGCCAAACCTGTATCGCTCAGCCAGTATGCACAGCTCCAGACCCCCGTCGTTGGGCCAACTAAGGCCCCCGGAGCACAGCGACTGCAATGGGAAGGGCTCTCCGACGACCCTGGGCCCCACACACGTCTCACTGGATGACAACACCGAAGACGAAAACGCAGAGGAGGAGACTACCCTGGTTAGTTTGTGTGTTCTTGTCCTTCTTGTCTCTATGAATATAAAGATTATTCCCAAAACAAATGCTCTTAAATAAAAAAAAATTAAAAATGAATGTTCCTTGTATAGCTACTTTAATAATAATTCATGAATAATAATGTATGAACTGTGAACTTACCCATTTCCACCAGGGTCGTATTGCCAGAATGGTCCACTGGCTGGAGAAGAAACAGCCAGAGTGGTGTCGCCAGAGAGAAACCTGGTCACTCTTCATCTTCCCTCCAGAGTCAAGGTAAAATCCAACGCCCCCCTCCATTATTCCTGTCTCTTAGCACTGTGCTCAGTTTTGCGGCTTCCTTTTCTCTTCTATGGGCAATATTTTACATAGTCACAGAAGTTACTGGGTACAAGGCGCTCTTAAAGTTTCCAAAGGACAAACAGGTTGCACAGTGCTTCCTCCTTTTGGCAGTTCAGATAAATGAGGTTGTGTATTTTAAAATGAAATGAATCCTTAAAAATGAGTTCACAGCACTTTTGAAATGATTGTTTGTGTGTGTGTGTGTGTGTGTGTGTGTGTGTGTGTGTGTGTGTGTGTGTGTGTGTGTGTGTGTGTGTGTGTGTGTGTGTGTGTGTGTGTGTGTGTGTGTGTGTGTGTGTGTGTGTGTGTGTGTGTGTGTGTGTGTGTGTGTGCGTGCGTTATCTGTGTACATGAATAGGCTGAGCCCTCTTCCCGATTCTCAACGTTGCGTTTGACTGACATCCCATAATGCTGATAGTAATGGCAAAGTGTTTTTTTTGCCGCAATGCGAGCATAGCAAGTTTTTTTCTTTGTCCCCCATTTAAACTGCTATTTCCTCCCACGTTCTGACTTCAGAAGTCTCTTTTATCTGCACATTTCTGCCTTGTCAGGAGTGAGTAAGAAGGAGCGCAGTGAGGGAGGGAGGGAGGAAGAGAGGAGGGGAGCTTCTCTTTCTGAGGTCTGCGTGTTATCTTCTGGGGCTTTGATCTTTGCATCTCTTCCGTCCGTTTGGAGGATGCGGTTGTGAAGCCAACACCGACCAAAACACCGGCCCTGTACGGCTGCCACTGCCCCACAACTTGCTGATTAAAGGTGGAGTCAGTGATTCTGGAAAATGCCTGTTGTCAAAAATCACTTTTCGTCAAAATGAGTGAATATTGTCCTCACGATCCGCTAACTGTCCGTACTGTGTGCGCGCTGAAAGCAATCCATTATTAATACACAGCCTAGGCTATGTAAACTGGTATGTAAACAAAGGGTATGTAAACAAAAGGAGTTCCTTCGTAGCAAGTAACATGCCCGTTAACTGAGCCTATAGGCTGTGCTTTAACACTGGATTTCTGTTCACCACACAGCCAGGTAGTGGATCGTGAGGAGATATTCACAGACTTTGACAAAAAGTGATTTTGACAACAAGCATTTTCCAGAATCGCTGACTCCACCTTCAGACATCAAGCAATGAGCCCCCGCCTATACATCCATCCATCCATCCACCCACTCGCCCAAGGGGAACTTAATGGAAGCCATTATCAGCATCATAATGTCCATTCCAAATGTCAGGATGTTTGAATTTTAATCACACTCAGATACAGTATAGAACCCTTTCCATCGTCTACCATCGTCAGTCTAACAAATGAGTTGGCAGAACCAGGAACAGTTTAAAAGCCTAGGCGGAAATAAAAATGAATATTTGCCAAGAAAAATCTGTACAAATAGCTACCCACCCTTGCCGTTTGTTTTGTCTTGGGCACTAAGTTGGTTCAAAATAGTAATTACACCCCCAAACATTAATGAATGCAGGTTTTATTTATTAGTTCCTCTTCCCAGGGGGTGCCTAGGATCTTTGTTTAGGACTGACCTTGTACTCATTTCTTTGTTGCCGTGCAGCATTTGTGTGGGTGGGTGCTGATACAATCTATATCAGTACGAATAAATCCTCTTATTTGAGCCGATTCACAAGTTCCCGCTGGCTTTATCTCTCTCTCTCTTTCTCTCTCTCTCTCTTTTCTTTCGGTTTGTGGATTATATCATTTGGAAAAGGTTAATAGGAAAAGCTCCCTGTAGTCCACCACTATTGTCAGGGCATTAAGATAACTGAAGGATCTTTGGCTCGGAGCAGACTTTCCAGCTTTAGATTTTGGGTCCCAGCGGGCGGCGAGGACACAGGCTCTATGTGGTGCTCGGTTGTGGCCTTGAACCTTGGCGTGTGCCCGCTTGTGTTCACGTTCACATCAAGAGACAGCAGGCGCAATGGGAGGCAGGAGTCCAACCGACTTCACATGGACACTGGTTCAACCTCAACCTGCCTTTGTTATATACTGCCACTACTGGTGATTACTGCAGGGGGGGAAGTTTGAAATTAGGCTATCAATGCATACTGCTAAACAGGCGCTGCAAATAAAGCCGGATACACACAAGACTTCCTGCCTTATAATCGGGCATCTTGAGCTGCTGTAGCTTGAGATTTGGAGAAAAGAATGGAATGGTAGATGCAGGCAGCGAGGGGTTGTCTGTTGTGCAGAGACAGTCGGAGGTTAATAAATAATGAAAATGTTTGTGCCTTTGTTTTTTGGTCCAAGTACTGAAAAGTTTGTGTGTGGCAATGAATTGTTAGAAACTATTGTAGTGTCTCCCGGGGTCCCCTCAGCCTGTGTTCTGTAGTACTGTCATTGTTTGCAGCTTGTTGTTGCTATGATTGCAAGCCTCAATACTTTTCATACTTGACATGATTTAGACTCAAAGACAGCTCCAAATATTTAGCATGCTAGATAACGTTCCGGCATATGGAACATATGGACCAGTGCCTTTTCGACATGCTCTGATCTCGTATTTGAACAGTTGATATAGCGATCCTAACTCTCCAGAGCATGCAGCTATTTGCCTGTGATCAGGGACTGTTTCCGCTGTTGTCGAGTGGTAAAAACTTGCAGTGTTGGGTTAAGTTAAGTTACTTTATTAGTCAATGGTTACATTGAAATTTGTCTTTCCTCATATCCCCACTCAAGTTTCCTCACTTCAGAGGGAGTCAGAGCACAGGGTCAGCCATAGTACAGCGCCCCTGGAGCAGTTTGGGGTAAAGTGTCTTGCTCGAGGACACAATGGGAGAGATGGTGGGCACCGTAGATGTAATAGCAGCCTAGTTTTACAACTAACACCCTCCTGTCCGGTGCCGGGGATCGAACCAGGGACCTCATGGTTACTGGTCGGCCACCTTTCCTCTATGCCATCCTAATGTTTTAACGACAAGAATGGGCCTAGCAAGAATAAGACTGGTCCCTCAACATGGGCATTACTGATGTGCATGTGTTCCTTTAGTACAGTACGTAAGGAACTCAACTGAACCTTGTTCGGAGGGGAAGTAGGTCATCTCAGCAGCACACAGTGAGATACAGATAAGAATAGAACAAATAGACAGCACGGAGGAAAACGGTGAACGTAATGATCTGTGACATTTTGATGCGGAAAAACCCATCTGTGATGCTACTCTCCAGTGCCGAGTGATATAAAAAAAGTGCCTCGGCTCAAGAAGACGGTAACCGTTCTAGGCATATGTCTGGGCTCTATTTCCTGGAATGCAGTCAGCCGGGACAAAGGACGTGATGCGGCTTTAAGTCTCCGCTTTGTTTGGAATACGCAGAAGAAGAACAGGGTAATTAGCAATATATGCAGGGAGAGAGTATCTCTACTAGCACCGTTGACAGTCGCCGGAACTTTCTTCAAAAGGGAGATCCAAGCAAACATGTCACACTGCCGCCTACACTGTTAAAGTGGCAGGCGTATTTTTGTGAGGCCCGGAGATGTTAAGAGACTCTAATAAGAATTCTGAAAAAAATGAAGATGATGAAAAAATAGATATTTGGTTGAATATGCTAGAATACATTTGGGGGAAAAACAGTATAAAAATGTACAGATTTGCAGCTTTAAATGATGTAATTTGTAAGAGAGGAGCAGGGGTTTGGACACGCTAAGTGGCTTCCTGAAAGTATCAAACTAAGGCAATTAGGTCGACGGTTATGTAGAAGCAGTTGAAGCATCGATGCCAAGTCAAAAGGTCAGAAAATATCAGCAGAGGGGGTAATAAAAAACTCAAACAATTTCCATAATAACTTCTATGCAGCAAGACGTCAGCATTTTTTGTCAAATCCCAGGTCTGACAGAAAAAGGGTATCTGTGTGTGTGTGTGTGTGTGTGTGTGTGTGTGTGGGGCCATTTGAATGTGTTTGTAATTTGTCCTCCCTCCCCTCCCGCTTACGCAAAAACCCTATGAAATATTTGGCATCAAGGCTCTAGCGTGCAAATATCAAAGAGGAATTAGCTCATCCAGTCTGTACACTGTATGCATAATCATCACCACAGTCAGATGAGACACACACACACACACACACACACACACACACACACACACACACACACACAAGCACTCAAACACAAACACACTCGAACACACATACACACACACTCACACACACACACAGGCATACACACCCACCCACCCACCCACACAGACTTCCAGCAGTGTTGACACAATGGTGTCTGCATTGCGAAATAAAGACAGAAATCCAGATCATAGCCTCACAATAATGCCCCCCCCCCCCCTTCCTCCTTGTACACTTAGACTGATATGAGCCATCAAAGAGGATTTGATTGCACGGTTAAATCCTTTTCCAGTTCCATATATAACAAGCGCTCCCTCTTTTTCTATCTCTCTGTTGTCACGGGCTAAAAGCCCAGGAACCCTTTTCATGTCTTGTAATGAAAGTCAGGCATAATTAATGACTCCTAATTCTACAGTGCTTCATTACGGAGTTACTGTTTGGAGAGACAAGCTCTCTTAAATTGAATGCGGTCTCTTTCATTACTTGTAAAGTGTGCACAGTGTGTTCTCTGTAAATGTCCTCGTACGGTATGCAATATTGTTTCAGCTTGTATTGAAGCTGCCTGCACTGAGCCGCAGTCATTGGGTTTGTGTTTGCTTCCATTTTAATGCTACGTTATACTTCTGCTTGACGACAATTCACAATACTTTTAACAGGTGTACATATCTGACTTATTAATAGTTAGGGTACTTTCTAGATAAAGAATTTACACAGCAAACATATGATAAAACAAATATATGATGCAACATAGGTTAAACTACCATCAGTAAATTATACATAGGTCAAATGAGCAGTCCTGTTACTTTTATATGTATGCATCATCAGTAATACTATGATGTCATTGTATTGTTATTTGTAGATGGCTGTGCCCCCAACCCCTCTAGTTATAAGTAAAGCAGTAATCTAAACGATTGTTTTCCTTTTTACTGTACCAAAATACACATGTATTAGTCTATTAGTGCACTTGATTGTTTGAGTTGCCTAATACCCATTTGTCAAGCACATTTCTTGTGTCAGTGAAGTTTAATCTTTTTTTATCTTGTATGTTTTTTTCACCAGGTTCCGGATCGGGTGCAACAAGATCATCGGCCACAAGATGTTTGACCACATCGTGTTGATCATCATCTTCCTCAACTGCCTCACCATCGCCATGGAGAGGCCTCACATCGAGCCTGGCAGTGCCGTGAGTCGCCACGCTTGTTTGATAGTGAAAATGCACTGTTCACAACACAGTGTCTTGACTATATATAGCCTTATGTAAAGCATTAGAGTCTATGAGCAGATATGAGCAGTGTTTACCAGCACAGTAAGAGGGAAAGTCGGGCTGAAAACAGGTAGACATACAAAGAGTCACTGAATTTATTTATATACGTAAACAAAACTAGAAAACTTGTTGGCAGCTTAAAAAAGTCCAAACAGAAATGGAGGAAAAAAGGGATAAAAGCACCTGTCAGCAAAGAAAACACACATACACTGTGAGTTTGCTCTCTGCAGAGAAACCGAGTGGAACACTGTGCAGGCTCCTTCTTGATGTGAGCCTGTAAGTGCATCATCTACACTGTCTCCTCCTTAGCTTAATGTGCCATCCCCTCAAGTAGAGGGGGACTGGCTGAATGCCCCCCGACCTGTGCCGAACCGAACTGAACTCCTCAGTATGAACAAGGCATTACTCTGTGTCCCTTCCCTACCTCAAAAGCAGCGGATCACGTCCAGGCGTAAACACAATCATTATCACCGTTTGATTTTCTTTCTTTTTTTCTCACTAAGCGAGGTGTTTCATGGATGGGCCCTAATTGTGCCTTGGCCTCGCTAGTACGCTCTGTTCTGCTTGTTTTGGGACCGAAACACGGGAGGAGACAGCGTCGTCGTAATTGATTCAATTATCTGTGGGCTGACGTACGTGGCTAATGTCTAGGAAAGGAGATGTTAAACAAATGGAGGCCGCCCTCATAGGCTGCACGGTCTAATCAGGGCAGAGAGAATACACACGCACGCACACACACACACACACACACACACACACACATTCAAACACATTTAGATCAAATGACTTCTTACCTCTCGCCTCTGTTCACAGCATAGGGGGATTCACAAATGAATACTAACATTCAGCAGAAATCAGAATTTTTAGATGCTACATATATTTTGTCAGCTTCCTGCCGGAGGGGGGGGGGGGGCCTTCGTGTCTGGCGTTGCAACCTGGGGGCATTATTTAAATGAGATGGAAATACATGACGCAGCGAACAGATGCTGGTGCTTATTGCCCGCGGTGTCGCTGCATCTATTTGCCATTCGTTTGGTGTGTCTGTGTAGGATTCCGATTGTGAATCCATTCCCTCTCAGCGAATACATCTGGGCTTTGTGTAACAACCACACATGTATCATTTATCACTCCTTGCGTCCCTGTTTTACATCACTAGCCTTGGTGCGATGTGTCCTTAAAATAGAAAACCCCCCTTTATTGTCAGAGAGATAAATACAGTTTTAGTCATAACACTTGTGTGTGGAGTGGGCGGCTGACTAATTGGTTTATTGTCCTGGAGGTTAGGTCACACGCTGTGTATTTGGCTTTGCGCTCCGTCGCTGTTTGTTTGGCTTTGGGGGCTGTTGCAGGTTGCTTGGATACGGTCTTCCTGTGTTTTGCCCGGTGGAAATGATTGAGGGTGATTATCCCACCTATTATGATGTATTATTCCTAATTGAGCGTGGGGGACAATACATCACCGTCTAGGGCTGGAAATTGAATTATATCGCCATTAAACAGTATAAAATACAATTAATTCAAAGTTTTTCGGCCCCCACGTCATCTGCTCTAGACTCCACATTAAGATAGAGAGACGACTGTGCACACTGGGGCATGGTGGGAACTTTTTTCCAGGAGGTGTGGGTTGACCACAGGAAAGGGGTTTATAGCCGCATAATTTAACGCTTTATTAGGCATAAGATTTTGATGGCTGTAGTACAGTGATCTCCTAAATGATTGCTTTCACTGGGCAGGTTATTGTTTTGTCACTGGCTTGTAACTAAGCGGAGTGCCTTTCTGTTTAAGTCATTGCTGGCCCTCACTGCCGCATTACTTTAAAAGCAAGCGGCGATAGAGTGAGCCCTTGAAGATGATGGCTTGTTTGTGGGTCGCTGAGTTGTGGTCAGGCTATATGCTGTGTGCCAGGCGTCGAAATGGGAATAATAACGATGTGTTACTTTCAACCTTTAAATATACGTATAAGCTGCAAATTCAACTCAATTCAACTTATAAGCAACAATATATAGGAAAAAGTCAAGCAGACTTTTAAGTTAGCTTAAATGGCTAACAACATTTATTTACATGCAATTTGATTTTAGCAAGCAAACTATATACTATTAAGATGGCTACTATAGAGAGTTTTGCTTATTTTAAGATAATGTCAGTAAGTCAAACTATGAGTTGGCTACACATGTTGCGTCGTGCAGCATGAGGCATCAATCGGTTAAGGCGTACAGTAGGGAGTGAGTTTTCCACCTCTGTCCCTTAGTTTCTACCACATGCCTGTTAGTTATAGATAAGTAAAAGTGAAAAGTATAAAAAAGTCGCTCTCAGGACAGGATGGGTTGCTGTCAAGCCTGGAATTTTTAAAAGCCCCCCCCCCCAACGCCAGCATCATCAGTGATGTCATGCTTGACATTCCCAGAGACTGTGTGTGTGTGTGCGTGTGTGTGTGATATGTTGTGTTCCTTGGAGCAATGTTGAGCGTAGTCTGAGGCCGTGGGAAAGGCAGACACTCACAACAGCTTACGCATCTCCACACACACACACACACACACACACACACACACACACACACACACACAATCCACTACATAGACAGTCAGTGGCAGGCCAGGGTCGTGTCTCTTCAGTAGGGTAAATAAGCAGTCGGGAGAGAAGGGATCTTACGCTTGCTAGCTTGCTTGTTTTTCTCTCCTGAATCCTTGTTTAGCTCAATAAATAGGCTCCCATCCTCCCACTGTGCCATGGCCAGAGGGAAGCATGGAGCGCAGTGATGTGTGTAGTGGGCCATAGATCGTGGTCCTAATAACACTGCCCCGATGGTGTTGTGTTGTGTTGCACTTGCACACTCGCAAAGAAAAAAATAAAGTGTGGTTGCTTTATCTGTGATGAAAAGAAAAATACTGACTGATGCAACGTGTTCACTCCATTGGAAAAGTGCCAATTCCCGACCTCAAACATCTTGTTTCAAAACACAACTGAGGCATAACTTCACCAAGTGCTCCACAGGTGATACAAGGGCACTACCTGTTTTCAGTGCAATTCTTGTAGACTTGTTTATTTGAACTACACAAAACCGAGGGTATAACATTTACTCCTTTTTTCGTTTTATCGGTAAAAGGTAACACAAATATTCTAGCCCTAAAAAGGTTAGTTGCCTTGCTGTGCATATTTCCTGCGGCTCTAATAAACAGTAAAACCTGGTAATAAGCCTGCAAGCCATCATTAAGCGAGTGCAACAGGAAGAGAGCTTGCCCTCATACATTATTCAGCTGTACAACAAGATCAATTTAGAAGCAGAGAAAGAGCAAATTATTCCAGATAAACAAAAAATGTGACTTTTAAATCATTAGGATTATTACTCAACCTAGGTCTATTTTTTCCAATTTTTTTTTGCTGCAGGAGCGGATCTTCCTGACGCTGTCCAACTACATCTTCACGGCGATCTTTGTGACGGAGATGGCTGTAAAGGTGAGACACTGGATTTCTATTGACACGTAGTATTGGTTTGAGATGGACATTTATGTGAGAATCCTCATGGGTTTACGGTCTTTTAGGCTTTATGTCACGGGTAAATACATGCTACTGTATGTCCCATGTATGACAATCACATTTAAAAGGTGCATCTTTGTTTAAAATTGTTCCATGAGGTTGTGACTGACTTCTGTTCCTGCCTTATTTCCACTTGCGGCTCAAACAAGCATTTATTTGCATTTCCACTGTCAAAAAGTTGGAAAGGATACCGAAATAAGTGAACCGTCCCACACCAAGTACCACAGTACTCCGGCAGTGGAAACGCAAGCCGGATCTAGGGTTGCAGTGTCCTGTCGAACCGTACCGAACTGAACTGTGCCTCTGAGTGTAAAGGAGGAATTAGTTGACATCAGCCCCTATACAATATGCTGCAAAATAGTTCATTCTATGGTACGATGCCTCATCATTTGTCTCCGGCTTTGAAAGGAAAGAGATGTGACACCTGTGTTCACTGACAATGAAGACATTTTGCATAAGGCTCCGAAAAATCCGCTCAGACACAAAGCTGCAGAGAAAAATACAGAGCCTTGCCTGATAGCCTGCATGTACCTTAAGCCTCCCCCTAAAATACACCTGGAAGCACAGTTAAGAGGGCTGAAAGGGGAGGGAGACAATGAGACAAGCTGATTGAGACTCAAACAGACAGTGAACCACACACACACACACACACACTCGCAGGGCTGTTACGTAATTCCAAGCGGAGGATTGTCTCTGGCTCTGAATGGTGGTCCCAGCAAGGAATGCGTGGGCAAGAACTAGCGGAGGCAGAGGGGACCAGAGTACATTGGTGTCCCTCATTTAAAGTCTATGTCTAGGTGTTATGGTCGCAGTGTGTGTAATAAACACTTACATACTCAAGTCAAAATCAGACAAGTAAAGTAAATCGGTACATTTACTCCAATACTACAGAGAGGCAAAAGTAAAACAGTTCCCTTTGATTTGTAATGTGTTAGATTATATTGTAGAATTAAATGGTAATACTCAGGTAAAGTATGTTTATGTATAACCATACAGTGCAATGAACTCTGCTATACAGTGTGTGCTCTGACCCTCTCTGAATATGCAAACAGACAAATTCCAATGTAGCCATTGACTAATTAAGTAAGTTAACTTTAAGTGAAGAGTCAGTATGCTGCTGGACACTCACAGAGGGCTGGCTTTGTTCACAAAGTTGAATCGGCTTCTTTGATGATTCCCCTGACACATTATTCATACATACGCAGCATGCACTGTTATGCTTTATGAGCATCGATAAATGTAAATTACATCTTCTATTCATCTTCCTCTCTTATCTCTCCTCTTTGCAGTATGTACTTGGAGATGCATGACGCAAAAAAATAGTTGTGTTGGCCTGATTTAATCAGTAGTGTAAGCTTTAAAAGAAAAGGCATGAAAAAACAAAAACAAAGCCGGCCAGTCTCTATTAGCCTCTAGAATGCAGATTGCTTTATACAGACAGAATAAATGATGAGTATAGGATCCTATAGAATAAGATATGAGGCTCCCAGCTTTTTATTAACTGTGGGCAGCCAACTTCAGAGTAAACAATCGCCTCTGCGGAGTCAATACGATGTTAAGCAGTGACTACTAATAAATAACAAAACACAATATGCAGGCAACAACAGATATTGAACCTTCTGATTCCTGCTTCACTTTATTCCACATCCATTTGGACTTAATATTAATTTTTAAAAACATCCCCAGCCCGATTAGTAGAGCAGCAGTTCAGACCCTGTGTTGGCTGTGTCTGCGCCACACAGTAACTAACTGTGCTTTATGTTGATGTACCATCAGTAACTTATTACATTTACTCAGGTAGCTTACTGAACTTAAGTATACATTTGAGATTACTCCTGCTTTACTCGACTATCATATTTTTATGTTACCTTATACTTTTACTTAAAAGAGAAGTGAGTGATATGGTCCTTTAAGCTCACTTCATGTCAGTGACTGCAGTTAGCGGTCACCTCCCTCGTCCCTACCACACCACCACATGAACACGCAGCCGTCTTCGTCAGATAGTGCCGCGATGGAGAGTAGCGAGTCATCGTTCACGGGCACAGAGACCCGCCTCTTTATAGCGCTCTGTCTCCTGATTGGATAAAAACGAGCAGGATACTCAACATTTTATCTGGCAATTACTGCAAAGCTGAATGACTGGGAGACCTGTGTTATGAAATTGCATGATGCAAGGATAGCTTTGATTCATGTATTGGTCATTTGATGGAAAATGTTATCACTATTGACTAACTCGACCATGGTTTAAGTCATATTTTTTTATGCAAATGTGTCCACCACTGTAGCCTCTTACTATATGTCTTCTCCCCTGTTCCAGATCAGCGCTCTGGGCTTTTGTTTCGGTAAAAAGGTCTATCTGAGGAGCAGCTGGAACATTCTGGACGGCATGCTGGTGATGATCTCCGTCATAGACATCCTGGTGTCTCTGCTCTCCAACTCTGGGACCAAGATACTGGGCATGCTCCGTGTGCTGAGGCTACTGAGGACCCTAAGACCGCTACGGTGAGCAGCAGGGGGGATGAGGGAATGTAAAGACAAACAAACACAGTCTTACTTTAAAATGTAGAGGTCACCTATTCTACAACATGCACTTTTCATGTTTTTTTTTAACATTCATTTGGGTTGCCGCATCAGAACAAAAATAACCCCCTCGTTGTACACCACCACCTTCCCGGAAACTTGTGTTCAAAAAAACCCCAGTCAGATGTTTCTCCCCCTATGACGTCATAAATGGAGAAGCCATGCCACCCCGTTACCAACCTAGATACGTTAGATTCAAACTGGCAGGTAGATTCAGGGCCAATTGGAGAAGACTGGGCTTTTTTTTTAAATGGGGGTGCTTCAAGATACAGGACCTAAAACGAAGTGTTTCAGACATAAGGCTGAAAAGAGGACATTCAGAAATGTACAATTTTCAACCTGAAAATGTGCATAATACAGTATGTGACCTTAATATAATCTTATCAACATCAGTGCTTTGACATGTTGGTGGACAATATTAAAAGGATAACCAACACTTTTTATAGATATAGACTATAGGTTTAAATCCATTTACAGCACCTAAAGTGGTTCTTTTCTTTTAAAGCATGCGGAAACAAACCAAGCTTTCTCCCAGCTCTGACATGTACCACCTTTTGGAGTTGTGTGTGTGTGTGTGTGTGTGTGTGTGTGTGTGTGTATGAAGGCATTTTTTTTATTGTGCATCCGTGCGTGTGTTATTGTCAGCGCGTACACAATCACTGGCTTGTGTTTATTTGAGCGGATATAAGGCGGAAATCACCAATTTGGAGGCTTGTTTTCTTTTGTACTCGCATCCCCAAATGTGTGTGAGAGAGAGAGATATGAAGCTAGACACTAGAGGGAAAGCAGGGACGCGCATCTTTTTGCGTGATGTCGGACAGGGTCTTCACGGGTGAGCGCCCCTGCGGCTCCAGCCTAGTGGTGTGTGTGTTAGTTTGTGTGTGTGTGTGTGTGTGTGTGTGTGTGTGTTAGTGTGTGTGTGTGTGTGTGTGTGTGTGTGTGTGTGTGTGTGTGTGTGTGTGCGCACAACTGCACGCTTGGCTTGGCAAACACTCTGCGTACCCGGTGGCTCACACCGTGAATGGGAGCTCTCGAGGTCTCTGCTATACTCTTGAATATTTATCACCGTTCTGAGGGAGAGTCCCTGCAATCAAATATTCATTTTTGTTCAGCCAAATTTACCCACTAAACACAGTCTTCCGTTTTCCTTTTTTAACTCTTAAAGCTATAGTGCGCAACTTTTTTTCATATACAGTAAATGTCGATAACATTCGAGCCATCGCCAACCGAATTGACACAAAGTTGAATAAGCCTATCAGCTCCACAAAAACTGTGTCTGTATTTTTATTAGTATGGCTGTGTTTACAAACTGGTGTCGCCCCCTGACACTGGCGCAGGAGCTCAGACAAATCCCAAAAAGCTCCTGAGAAAGTTCTTGATTCTACTGCTAAGAAAAAAACCTGGACGTTCAGCATAAGGAATATAATCCATGTGCAATCACCTAACATTTACCTCATGTAGATGAGCCGACAGTGTTCCGAATTCCTCATGGGGGGGCAACAGAAGTTACAAACTATATCTTTAACTTTGACCTGAAAGTAAAAAAAATCTAGGGAAATGGTAATGTGGCATTAGAGTGTGCACTCGCTGTCAAGCTAAAGGGACTCTCTAATTAAGATCTGGTTCAACTTGTGGCAAAGCACGGACGCTTGAAAAGAGCACCTGATGCTAACGGCTGCTGAATGGCCTGTCAGTATGCCTTTCCTCCTCCCTTCTTTAATCCCCAAAGGGCAGAAAAGCTGCGGCCGTATTAATGTCAAGCAGGGAAGGGTTTTAAACTCAGATTAGAAAATATGTCGCAATTACTGGAGGAAAATGGACAAGTGCTAAATTTTGCAGGTGGAATACTCACTGGAGCAAAGAGCAAGAAGTGATGTCTTGGGTTTGAGAAAAATGCAAAATGGCAGCAAGAGAAATTGGATAAGGAAAAGAGTGTATGAAGACAGGCAGGGAGTGAGTGAGAAACCAGAGAGGAAAGGAAAAGAAAGAAAAAAATAGTTCTCTCTCTCTCTCTCTCTCTCATTCCCCGGGGGCTGCAGATGAGCTTCGGGGAAAGCAATACTGTAAAATAATTTTTTTATGGTATTAACTTCCAATCCAAAAGCGAGGGGACACAGCATCAAAGGCTGTAGCATATTAAGCTAAATGACTGTGCTGCTGTGGGTATGCTGCATGGCTTGGTGAAAGTATTACTGCTTGTTCTTAAGAGATAATTCAGTCTAGTCAACACAGGATGGAAGTATGCCATGTCTCTGTGTGGGATGGGAATGGAAACCTTTGGGGATCCCAACGTTTGTGGGTTCTACAGGTGCTTCTAAAGAAAAGGTTGAAAAAGACTATAATAGATTTTAAGTCTTCACTAAATTAACCTGCTACTTAAAGTTCTATTTGAAACGTTGTGGGAAGGTATAGGCAAAACAGTTGCCCAGCTCACACATTAGATGCATAATTTGAATCTTAGATCCCCCTGTGCTTTGGTGGCAAGCTCCTATCTCCAAATAATACTATCTTACATTCATTTCTTGAACATCCAAACAAATACAAGACACAGGGCTGTGCATGATGACCACACATGTGGAGACCTGTAGTTGATATTAAGTCCAGTCAACGTATCCCCGAAAGAGTGTGGACATCCATACTCCCTCACGCAATGTCCTCACAAAGCTGGCTAAATATGGGGGGGAAAAAACATCGCCATAGTCGGTGGTTGGCATTCTTGGTATTGAAGGGGGAGGGGGGAGAAACATTTCTCAATCAGCCACCACTATGTAAGCACTGATGCAAATGCTTCGGAAGCAATGCAATGTAATGATTGACAAAGCTAAATATTTAGCCTAGGTTCACTCATGTTCATGGTGGTCAACAGCTTTGTATGCTATCTATGCCTGAGGAGAGCTACAGCCTCTTTCACACACTCAGTCGTCATGGTTGCCATGTTTGTTATTCCCGCTGTCATCAGGGACCGGGTCCTATTTGCCAACATTGCTGTGATATCTGCATGGTATTTAGGGTATGACATGCTAAGAAAATATGCTAGAGCTACATAACTGTTTGTGACTACACAGACCTGCTAGTCAATAGTGTGCTTTATCATATGGTCTGCTGATTGATAAAAAATTAAAGTCTGCCAACCAAACTTCAAACTTTATCATTAGTGGAGTTCTTTACAAATCAACTGATCAAAAGGTTTAAATCTGGCTATACATAGGTTTTTTTCAACTCTCATACGAAGACATCATTAAAAATAGCAGCAGCAAATGCATTATTTTTCCATCTGAAATTGTCTGACTTCTTACATGTGTCATTTAAAAAAAAATACTTAACTAAATACAATTGAGATATTTCTGAGGCCACACAAGTCAAGTCTAAGCGTGATGTCTGTAGGAATATCTTTTATTAGTCAAAACGTCTGTAAAGCTATGACGTTAGAAAGCTGTCTTTTTTCTCCAACACACCACAAGGCAGACACAGCTTTGTCCTCCATAAAGCTTCTGTATTGGTCTCCATATCCGCATGTTGTCACTGCGGTCCGAGTGTGGCAGGACTCGCGCTCAATAGCTGTTTGAATTAAATATGAGCTTGTCTGAGCGTTCTACCCCTCTGGCGGTGAGGTGCGCGCCAAGTTCACACAGGCAGCAGCATCATTGCATTCGGTAAAGGCTTTGCTACATGTCTAGCAGATGGGCAGGTGGCTTTGTGTGTGTGTGTGTGTGTGTGTGTGGCTGTGTGCAAGTGTGTGTGTGTGTGTGCATGTGTGGCTGTGTGCAAGTGTGTGTGCAAGTGTCTGTTGCTGTCTGTTTCTCATTAGAGATATTAATGATCGCATCACAACGCATAGGAGAGAGGAGGGTCCACAGGAGTGTACCAGTGTGCGTATGTGTGACAGAATGATGCACCAGCTTTGTTTAACTAGACACACATACCTCTGCAGTGTACAAACTGAGCCGAGGGCCAGCATATTAAAGTGCAGAAATTATTTTGGAAAAGGCCTTTTTTTCTTCATTTTATAAATAAAAAAATACTTTGTGTCTGTCTTAGAAATGCATTGTTCTGCATGTTTTTAGGAGACATGTATCATAACTTGGACAATTAACAACACATGAACAAATGCTTATGTAATAACCTCAAGAATTGTGCTAAGACAACGTTTATTAAAATAAACACTTAAATGCACACTTTGGACCTTTCCTTTATACTAGTATGACAGAAGACATGTTATACAAGCAAAGTAGACATGAATCTAAAAATCAACCAATGCTTAGAAATAACTATGTCTTTGTCTACAGTGTCTTACTTTAATCGTCCCTAGCCACACTTCTACGGAGTCTTTGCCGACAGACTTTTCTAAACACTGTGGTGTTTGTGAGGTCATCATGGCGGGCCAACAGGTGTTCTGTATTGATAAATCCCTTCCCTGTGGTTTGCCCCCCCCCCTGTCGGCTCAGCCTTGCAGCTCATCCGTCACTTGATGATGATGTAATTATCCCAGGGTTTCCATTGGTTTGTGAATGTGCTCTCGCCTTTTTCGTCATGTGCGCGACAATGCTTTCGGCGAACAAATTAACTTGGTGCATAATTACCTTTCGTCAAGACATTTAGATTATGTTTGTCATAACACACGGAATTAATTTGCTCACGGTTTGCCATTAGCATTGTAGCTCATTTACCGTCGGGGGAGCTCAGGAACAGTGAGCGGTATATAAGGTTTGACTTGAGGAGAGGGGAGGGGAGAAATTTGCACAGCAAGGTGGAGCGAGCAAACAAAAGTTTAGGCAACAGAAAAAAAACTATTGCATGGAAATAGCAGCTGCCTCATTTGTCATTCCCTCTGTAACAGTGCAACTCACCTGCCCTCCTCTCCTCCTTTTTATTCCCTTTTCCCCTCTCCCCCGCAACTCTTAATTAGAGCCAGTGTTTGCACTGTGGGAACACGTCTGCAATTTACCGAGCCCAACTTGTTGTTCTCCTGCTTAAGTGTGAGTGGATGGAGGAGAGATATTGTGTGTGTGTGTGTGTGTGTGTGTGTGTGTGTGTGTGTGTGTGTGTGTGTGTGTGTGTGTGTGCGTGCGCGTGCGTGCGTGCGTGCGTGCGTGCGTGCGTGCGTGCGTGCGTGCGTGCGTGCGTGCGTGCGTGCGTGCGTGCGTGCGTGCGTGCGTGCGTGCGTGCGTGCGTGCGTGCGTGCGTGCGTGCGTGCGTGCGTGCGTGCGTGCGTGCGTGCGTGCGTGCGTGCGTGCGTGCGTGCGTGCGTGCGTGCGTGCGTGCGTGCGTGCGTGCGCGCGCGCGTGCGTGCGTGCGCGGCAGACGACTCTTTCTCGCTCCTTTGTGTGAACTGGGATGAAATTATGCAGCGAGGTAGATGAATCAATGCTATTTTCTGTCTCTGGCTCTCTCCATCCAGCTCCACTTGTGTGTGTGTGTCATATGCAGATAGACTTCACGGAGAGCAGTCCGTTGCAGTGTGTGTGTGTGTGTGTGTCCTTCCTTGGTGTACCACATCATGAGAGTGTATTATTGACTGATAGTAAAGAGGCCCATCTCTCCTTAATTAAACCTTTTCACTTGGGCGTATTTGTCAGCGTGGAGCTCAGAGGGAGAACATGATGTAAAGAGGTAGGCAGGTTGGCTCAGGGTTTTCAAATGCAAAGCAGGAGTGTGAGGGTGTGAGCTGGAGAGGGACTGTGATCTGTGTGTTTCCGTCAGTAATGGAAATCTGCAAACTTACCCCAACTAGATTTGTTTTTCTATCCGTCTCTCCTCATTTCGATGGTATTTATTATTTTTTTGAAATGGTCAATTGTTTAGGCTAAACACTGACGCCAATAAAAGGATGGTGATTTGGCCTGGTTAAGGAGCAAAAACTTAATTCATGAATAAATGAATGAACATTTTTACTTTATCATTTGACCCTAAGAAAGGATAGATTCAACAAGCACCCATTCAGTGTTTTGCATTTCTACGTCACTGTAAACCAATGTGTCATAGCTTCCTAAATAGCAGGGTCAACTCTGCCCTATACCAGCACTGCAACTGCATATATCCCAAAATGAGACACATACAGATGCATGAACAATAGTGCCCTCTATAGGTCAACAGTGGTACTGCAGCCCAGTGTGGGGAGGCAGTGATGAGGTGTAGCCATAGGTTTGTTATTCTCTAATTAGGCCTATTGATCAGCTGCCCTGGTCTGTCATGGCCTTTTATTATCTCATGTCTTGTCTTAATCTGCTATTGACCCATATGTCACTCAACTGTCTGCTCAGGGGAAACACATACAATGTAGATGGAGACTAAGAGACAAAGGCAGCCTCTCTGCCTGTGTTGCATTGTGTGTGTGTGTGTGTGTGTGTGTGTGTGTGTGTGTGTGTGTGTGTGTGTGTGTGTGTGTGCGTGTGTGTGCGCGTGTGTGTGCATTGGAGGTGTGTGTGTGTTTTTGACACCGTCGGAGGGAGCTCAGCTTGCTGTGCAGTGCAGCGCCTGGTGCCATGCTGGCGCTAATTAAACATCCTCATCACGCCATTGGCTTAATTAGATGTGTTTCCTTGACTGCAGAAATGAAAAGAAGCAGAAAGAGGTGAGAGAGAGAGAGGTAAATCACTTCATTTAGAACGAAGAGCAGGAGCCTATGAAAGAGAAGTTCACTTGTCCCTAAGCCAACAAGTGTTTTGGTTTTGAAAACTTCTGAAATGTCTGCAAAAAGGAAAATGTATTTCCGATTGTTGATGGGGGAAAAATAATGTGTGTGTGTGTACGTGTGCGTGTGGTCGGTGTGTGTGTGTGTGTGTGTGGACAGGTTGAGTGCCTGGGGGTGTGTTTGTTGGTCTTGCGGTCTGGAGCGCTGCACCACTGCTCCATCTGGTGCGAGCTGTGCTGAAAGTGACCTATGGGCACACACACACACACACACACACACACACACACACACACACACACACACACACACACACAGCTCACTAATATCCCATTCCATGCTGTGTTTTCCCAGTGTGATCAGCAGAGCCCCGGGGCTGAAGCTGGTGGTGGAGACCCTGATGTCATCGCTGAAGCCCATCGGCAACATCGTGGTCATCTGCTGTGCCTTCTTCATCATCTTCGGCATCCTGGGGGTTCAGGTGAGAATCTTGGGAGGTTCAGGTTGTGTGTGTGTGTGGAGGGGGGGGAGGGGGGGGGTATACAGACAGGAGAAATGGAGAAACAAAATGGCAGAGATGGGCCGCAGTATTTCATCACTGTTGCAAAAAATGTTGTCAGATATTCCGACAGTTCTTCACTTTTTCTTCTTATAGTATGACATATTGTCAGTACCATACAGGTGCGTCTCAAAACATTGCAGTATCATGATGAACAAGTTAATTTTTTTCTGAAGTGACATTTTTCATTTATATCAGATTATTTACAGACAAAGTGGATTGTGTGACGCTTTTTTCGGTTTTAATTTGGATGATTACGGTTTACAGCTCTTGACGATCCAAAATCCAATATCTCAAAATATTAGAATATGACATAAGACTAATACAAAAACAAAATGAGTTCCCTGCTGTTTTGAGATACTCGATTTGGATCTCCATGAGCTGTAAGCCGTAATCATCGAAATACTTCACTTTGTGTATGGCGCTTTTCAATGCATTCCCAAATTAAAGCTCATACGCCAGGACTCATACTTACTGTATGTCCGATGTCATGGCATACAGCCCAAGGACCAATCCAAAGCAATGAGCTCTGTGACCTTGGTTCAGGCTGCTGTCTCTCTGCCCGTCAGCATGTTTATGTCCATAAAGCATCTGTCCAAGTAAAGACGTGTCATAAACGCTCAATAGCTGTAATGATGCCATTAGCCAGGAATTGGAAGCCGTCACTCGTAAAAAAGGCTTCCATAGATTTTTACAACGCTGCCCTCAACCTATACAGAAAAAGTTCAAAAGGTTGCCAAAACGAGTGTGGTGATTAAGTGACCTACAATAGTTTGGGATATACTTTTTTATAGCAGCCATTACCACATGTATAGTACTCTTGTATCCAGGTACTACTTTTGGCAGACCCTTATCCCAGCTAGTGCCCTTACCCCAGATGTTGTACTCACATAGCAAGGGAAAATAAAGATTCACTTCACTTGAGTCACTGTCTGTCTCTGATATACATTTTTAAAAGGTTAACTTTCTAAGGGACTGCGGCGATGCATAATGCATTCTAAATAAACAAACACATTCTCGAAATAGCTTGACACTTTTGGAAACACGCTTTCTTGGCAAAACCCAAAAGAGAAGATGGATTGCACTCTGACGTCTGCACAGTTGATATGGGGCCATGACCAGAAGCCGTTTGTTAGCTTACATAGCTTAGCATTAGGCCAGGAAAAGCATGGTGATTTTATACATTTTAATGCTGTGCCTCAATGTCTACAACCAACATGGCCACACATAACACAAACTCAGTGTCTGAACCAGCCTGTGTTTTTGTCCCAAGCTTTTCAAGGGAAAGTTCTTTGTTTGTCAAGGAGAAGATATAAGCAACATTACCAACAAGTCGGACTGTTTGCAGAACAACTACAAATGGGTCCGACACAAGTACAACTTTGACAACCTGGGACAGGTGAGGGCCTCACAACTGCCAAAGACAAATACTTAAGCAATACATAACTTTGAGTGTTGTATGCATTTATGTTTCAACGCTTTTTTCTCTTCCTCTGTCTCAGGCCTTGATGTCCCTGTTTGTGCTGGCGTCAAAAGACGGCTGGGTTGATATTATGTACGACGGACTAGATGCTGTAGGAGTTGACAAACAGGTAAATACATTCAAACTCTCTGACCATAATTTGGTCATAGTTGAAGACAATCATTTGGGGCCAAACCTATCAGCAGTCATGTATAAGCTATAATTCAAGTCATACAATAGTCTGGCTCACCGGATGTAGACAGTTGGAATAGACATTTTTTCGTCTGAACTCCTCCCCTTCCTCTTGTTTCGTTGGCATGTACAGTATCTCACAAAAGTGAGTACACCCCTCACATTTCTTCGCATTTTTCTTTATATCTTTCCATGGGACAACACTGAATAAATGACACTTTGATACAATGTCAAGTAGTCAGTGTACAGCTTGTATAACAGTGTAAATGTACTGTCCCCTCAAAATAACTCGACACACAGGCATTAATGTCTAAACTGCTGGCAACAAAAGTGAGTACACCCCTTAGAAAAAATGTACAAATTGGGCCCAAAGTGTAAATATTTTGTGTGGCCACCATTATTTTCCAGCACTGCCTTAACCCTCTTGGGCATGTAGTTCACTAGAGCTTCACAGGTTGCAACTGGAACCCTCTTCCACCCATTTATGACAGCATCACAGAGCTGGTGGATATTAAAGACCTTGCACTCCTCCACCTTCTGTTTGAGGATGCCCCAAAGATGCTCAATAGGGTTTAGGTCTGGAGACATGCTTGGCCAGGCCATAACCTTTACCCTCAGCTTTTTTAGCAAGCCACTGGTCGTCTTGGAGGTGTGTTTGGGGTCGTTATCATGTTGCAATACCACCCTGCGGCCCAGTTTACGAAGGTTGAGTGCACGTGGTCAGCGTCGTACACAGAGGTTGGCTTTGGAAAATTGACGTATGAGTGCTGCCAGCATTGCTGAAGGGCTTGAAGGGGTGGGGGGTCAACATGTCAGTGCTCAGACCATACGCCGCACTCTGCATCATACTGGTCTGCATGGCTGTCATCCCAGAAGGAAGCCTATTCTAAAGATGATGCACAAGAAACCCCACAAAAAGTTTGCTGAAGACAAGCAGACTACGGACATGGATTACTGCAACCATGTCCTGTGGTCTGATGAGACCAAAATACATTTATTTGGTTCAGATGGTGTTAAGAGTGTGGAGCGGCAACCAGGTGAGGAGTACAAAGACAAGTGTGTCTTGCCTAGAGTCAAGCATGGTGGTTGGAGTGTCATGGTCTGGGGCTGCATGAGAGCTGCCAGCACTGGGGATCTACAGTTCATTGAATTCTATCATGTACTGTGACATACTGAAGCAGAGCATGATCCCTTCCCTTCATAAACTGGGCCGCAGGGCAGTACTGCAACATGATAACGACCCCAAACACCCCTCTGAACGACCACTGGCTTGCTAAAGAAGCTGAGGGTAAAGGTTATGGACTGTCCAAGCATGTCTCCAGTCTTAAACCCTATTGAGCATCTTTGGGGCATCCTCAAACGGGAGATGGAGGAGCGCAAGGACTCTAATATCCACTAGCTCCGTGATGTCGTCATGAATGGGTAGAAGAGGGTTCCAGTTGCAACCTGTGAAGCTCTAGTGAACTACATGCCCAAGAGGGTTAAGGCAGTGCTAGAAAATAATGATGGCAAAACAAAATATTTACACTTTGGGCCCAATTTGGAAATTTTTTCTTAGGGGTGTACTCACTTTTGTTGCCAACAGTTTAGACATTAATGCCTGTGTGTCGAGTTATTTTGAGGGGACAGTAAATTTACACTGTTATACAAGCTGTACACTGACTACTTGACATTGTATCAAAGTGTCATTTATTCAGTGTTGTCGCATGGAAAGATATAATGAAATATTTGAAGAAATGTTAGGGGTGTACTCACTTTTGTGAGATACTGTAACTCAGAATTCCTCATAGGACAAGAAGTTACGCTCTTTCGCTTTAAGAAATGCAAACACGCCAGACCGTTTATCAACCCTCTACAGCATAAAATGATAGAGGGTGCTGCCAGACAGTACTGCTAGCTGTAGGTTGGTCTGGCTGTGCATGACTAAAACATACAGTAAAATAATGCCACTACTGTAAACATATAAAATCCTCTGTATCCTCTGTGTGCGTTTTCAGCCGGAAATGAACCACAACCCGTGGATGCTGCTCTACTTCATCTCCTTCCTGCTGATCGTGGCCTTCTTCGTGCTCAACATGTTCGTGGGCGTGGTGGTGGAGAACTTCCACAAGTGCCGGCGCAGCCAGGAGGCCGAGGAGGCCAAGCGCAGGGAGGAGAAGAGACTGAAACGCATGGAGAAAAAGAGACGGAGTAAGGAGAAGGAGCGTGCTGGTCGGTAGTCTTTCCACATCTTTCTGAGTCCTGCTTGATTTGAGCCTGAGCCTCGTATTCTTTAGTTTTTTTGCTTTTTGATTTGGTTTGGCCTCATTTGGAAGTACGCAATTAGTGAGCTAGTTCTTGTAGGCGAGTTGTTTTTGTTGCGGTCCGATGGTCACCCATTCTGCCTCTGCACACTCCGCTACTGACCTGTGGAGACTCTTCTTCAACTCCAGCATCAGAATTAATCAAGCTGGATGTCAAGGAAAGCCTCCGTAATCGGGCGAGGTTTGCAGAGCTTGAACAGCTGACCGCTGGTGTTAGCAGCCCCCTTCCCATTCCCTTGCCTGGTCTACCGTAGACGGCGTGCTGGGGATACGGCCCCCCCTTTTTGGAGCATGCCCAGTGAGTGCTGACGGACGGGGGCTTCTTGCATGGTGGTGGGTTTACAGAGCTAGAGGGAGGGGGAGTTGTTGATGATGTAATCGCCCAAGACGAAAACCGACACGACCCCTCTCCCTTCCCCTCTTCTTGCATGTGGTTTAGTACAGCCGCCGGGGCAGGGACGGACTGAAATCTCACAGAAAATGAAGAGTTTGCCCGTAGTTTATACTTGAAGTGATTTATAGGAGTTACAGGCCAGTTCCCTCCCCTCCGGCTGTATAGGAGTTGTTGGTACAAACTGCTTGGTTTGGTTTTTCTTCTTTTCACTGCTTCCTACACGCCCAAATATGGTATTAAGCATTAGCATCTGCTAGCATACTTCTTGTGAATCCAGTGCCTGTACTTATAGTATTTTACCCACATAATCCAAAGGCACTTTTGTTTTAAATTTCAACAAGGAGCAGTGGACACCATTGTTTTCTTAAATATGATAGAAATCCGTTTGTTTGTGTCGATTTGACATGATATTGCCATTTGTTGATAGGAATGTTGTCCAACTCTTGAGAAATACAGATGGAAATTGATCTTCCTTTTCCAGGAGGCGTCGGCCAAGGGGTACCCGACCAATCAAAATCCTTGCACACTCCTACATACAGTACATGAGCGCCCCTTTCTATTGAAAGCACACAACAGCTTTCATATTTTTCACACGAATCTTGCTTTTTCCTTTTTCAAACTTTTGGTTGAAAAGTTTGTCTTTGTTTGCCCCCCTGTCAACTTTTGACAACTTCTTTTCACAGTACTGTTGAGGTTGAAGACTGGTGTTTTTCCTTTTTTTATTGTTGTTAAAGGCAAGTTGCTTGTAGATGGTATGACAGAGAATTAGGGCATCGTCAAGGAAAAAAAGTAAATAAAATTAGAAGAACTAAGTCGTAATTTTACGAGAAAAAAGGTGTAGCATTACTAGAATGGAGACGTAATTTATTTTCGTAAAATTCAGATTTCTTTCTCATGATACTAACTTTATTACTGATATATGATGACTCTGTGTCTCGTAAAACTTAGCTATGACTTGTTTCTCGTAAAATTACGACTTTATTCTCTAAATATATTTATTCATATTAATCCTAAACGTGGCTCTAATGCTCTGTCGTAAAATGGAGACATCTCACCAGATGTAACACGGTGGTTGTAGATGTATGCTTTGGTTTGAAGAAGTTCGGGTGTGAGAGTTGACGGCTTCCTTGTTGTTTTGACAACACAAAATATGTTTTAATGCAAAGAACTGGACTCAGAATCACTGGAAAGACACAACGTAGGAACACAAACCAGCTTAATCTTTCACCGCTTCCTTCTGACCTTACTCCATCCCTCTTTCCCTCTTTCTCTCTCTTTGACTCTCTCTCTCTCTCTCTCTCCTGTTTCTAACTCTCAGCCATCCATTCCTTCCTTTGCTCTCTTCTTCTGCCTGACTAACACGGTCTCATTCCTCCAGATTTATTGGTTCCGGGGGTGAGTTGGGCCCTTTCTGCAGGCACTTTGAAAGGTACAGAGTTTCCAGCATGTTCTGTGTATCCCTATTTAATAAACCCCACCCCCCGAACCACCACCACCACAGACCACGACCACCCTCCATGGTGGCTAGGGGGTTTCTCCGTTCAGTGATCACGGGAGGTAGGGCCCCATCCCGCGTCCCCGCCCCCCTGCCTCTCTCCCATTGGCTCTCAGTGCGCTGGACATGCTGTTACCTGTTTTTCTCTCTGTCGTGGCTTTGTCTTTTTCACAGCTCGTCCACACCCGTCCGCGATTTTTCCATCCACTGTCCACAGCACTGCATCGCTGCACCAAAAACCACAGAAGAAGAAGCTCCTTGTTTTCTTAGGTTGGCAGGGAAACGGAGATGAAGACCTTGTGAGACAGGGGGAAGGGTACTGTAGTCCTTGTAGTTTGAAATTGCTGCAGTATACATTTAAATAATACTTTCAGTTTATTACATTGTGGGCCTTATTTGAATGTTGATAGCAATCCAAAAACAAGACTATGCACAATGGTAATTTAAAGAGACTACGAGGAACACTTACAGTAAATGTCTAATTTTTCCTCTGATGATTATACTGTAAATTACCTGTAATAGCAAGCAAGACCATCAGTAAAAAGAAAGCTTGTTTTATAAAGTTATTATTAAGTCCTTGACAACGCAGTTGAAACGATTTAGGGCAGGCGGACCGGAACATCCTGGGTTTCCCGAACGGTACTAAATCAAAGTTTACTTTGCTTCACCATCGTCATATTACCATACAGACATACATATCGATAAGGTAAATACATTACCCTATTGGGATGCATCCTGCGGTTTCTCTTTCACTTGCTTCCAAAGATCTTTAGGACAGCAGGTGCTGGTGTCGTGAAAACACTACTGCTTTTGTCTAAAGGGGGCCCTAGATTCATTAAAAACTGAAAGATCCTTGTGGTCACTTTAAGATAACCATCTTGGTTTAGCTTGTCAGTTAACTTTTGATAATTATGTTATGGAGCTAGATGAAAAGTTACTCAATGTTAGGAGGATTCATCTTTCACGGTTCTAGGGTGGGTCTAGGGCGAACAACTGTGGTAAGTTGTGTAGATCAAAAAAATGTAAGGGTGAATTTCTAATTAAAATGTACATTTTAGGTTATTATTAGAGGTGGGCATAGATTATTTTTTTTAATCTAGATTAATCTAGATTAATTTTGGAATTAATCTAGATTAATCTAGATTAAAATGGCTCATTTGAATTCATTCATAATATGTGTGTGCTCCCTAAATAATGACTCAAAGTAAGTCTTTGAGAACGTGTTTCTCAAGCCAGGTGGCGCATCAGACCAGGGGCTCATCTCCTGTGCAGGTGCACACCTAATGCATCAAGTTAACTTGCGTGCAGAAAGAGGATGTCACGGAACTCATGTCCGTTAGCTTTTCAATATAAGACTGTCAAAATAAAAGTCCCGCAAAACAATCGTTATTTTGGGGATTAACTTCTCCGCGTGAGAAATTTGAGTTGTAGGCTAGCGTGTGAGAGTGTGAGCTGGTTGATATGAGTGTGTCTCACGGCCAAAAGGG
The DNA here is from genome assembly GCF_949987685.1 of Ammodytes marinus. Lineage (NCBI taxonomy): Eukaryota > Metazoa > Chordata > Actinopteri > Uranoscopiformes > Ammodytidae > Ammodytes > Ammodytes marinus. The sequence continues at coordinate 17,123,657 of NC_137224.1, read as the reverse complement.
TGAGACTTGGCAGCTCTGTCAGTTGTCAAACAAAGCGGACGGACGTGGTCTCTATAGCAAAGAGATCAGCTGAGCTATCACTGATAAAAAAAAATATTGTTTCCATAATGATTTCCATAGCCTTAAGCCATAGGCTAGCCTACATGTTGTGTAATTCAGTGATTTTCAACCTTTAATGAGTCGAGGCTATGCATTGGCTTTGGCGATTTCCCTTGCCTCTTTTTTTTCTCTCCACACAAAGCTCTCCCATTGCATACACGCATGCCCCGGCCGCTTCCGAGAGCACAGACTGTTAGAACTCCTACAGTAAACCAATTCCGCATTGCACAAGGTGCAAACAACCTTGGTCTTGTCGAGGTTTCCATTGGGAAGCTTCTTAAAAATACATTTTCCCTGAAGCAAACCCGGCGGCTTCCTAGCTGCATCCATGTCAGCACGTTACGTTTGATGTAGTAGGCTACACAGGTGCGAAGTCGGACTCGTTCTGACTCGTGCACTACAGTGCAATTCGGCCAGGTATATATCCGCGCTAAAATAAGAGGAACAAGAGATTAACGGCGATATTTTTTTTATCGCCGATAAGAGTCTGGCGTTAACGCAGCACGTTAACGCCGTTATCGGCCCACCACTAGTTATTATTTTACCATATACAGTAGCTTAGTTTTCTCTTGTAAATACGCTTAGCCAGCCGTTCTGATCATCTCACTGGAAGTATTTTCTTGTGTATTGGGTTATTATTTCGGATAGGAATAATGGCCAGATCCATAAAGATAAGGCCTGAGTTTAGACAACTTGAAATTATCCTTCAAACTTGATTGACTTAATGTGTTTCTCTATCGTTGTCTCTTGTATTGTCAGCCCCCTGCCGTTAACAATAGTTAACAGCCACACAGATCAGAGAGAGCTCTATCTGGTTGTACAAGGGGGGCCGTCTTGGATGAACAGATTCTGTCTGTTGCTAACATTTTCTAATACAGTCCCTCATTAAAAGTCACTGGACTCTTTTAAAGGGAAATGGACCACAGGAATTCAATCAAGAACACCCTGGTATATTACCAATTGAATCTGTGCTTGACTTTTCAGCCTAACTGAAGACATGCAGAGCCAAAATATGTAAATGCAATCCTAGTAAATTAAACGGCAACACAGTCTAGCTAGAGTAACTGGTAATGTTTTTTTCTAGCTGCCTTCCCCACAGCATAGGCGCCTCCAAGTCACTTGCACCTACAAAGTGGGCTTGAATAGTTTCATTTGTGAAAAACAATCTATTTTTAGTTCATCAGATGGTTATCAGTAGGATACCGTTGTTAAAACATGATCCGAAATGGAACAAAGGCTGTTGCCAAAGTGCATGCATTTGTCTTGATCTAAGGGCTGATTTACTACAACACACTGTGTGTAAAGGTCACAGCAGTACAAGTTGTTATTATGGGATCGAGACCACAGCAGGTTTGTGAACAGTAGTCGGCTCTTGTTGGCTATAAATGTTATCTTAAGGCTGTTCGACCACTCTCTCTTACTGGCCTGCTGGCAACTTGTTTCCATGGTGATTTGGTTAAGTTGTTGTTGTGATAGGTGGAAGATGCTCAGGGGTGTGTTAGAATCATTTTGTTTATGTCTTTGTTTGCACTAATATAATGCCTGTAAAATAGTGGCACGTTCCTGAAAGGTAGACCTGACTGTCCTTGGGTGTATTCTCTGTGTGTGCACTCGCGTATCAGTGTAACAGTGGGCTTCGGCGTGGTAACACATTCACCAACAGGGGACTGTCGAGCCAACAGTGGATATTTTTCAGGTCCCCTGTTGGTAACCAATGTCCCCAGTGTGTGTGTGTGTGTGTGTGTGTGTGTGTGTGTGTATGTGTGTGTGTGTGTGTATGTGTGTGTATGTGAAAGTGTGTGTGTGTGAATGCATGTGTGGATAATATGTGAGGGTGTCAGAAAGCATATGGTCCCAGAGCAGGTTGTAAAATATGCAGTTGTAGCTATCATCCCCAAATCCTGTGTCCTTTTAAGTCTGGCTGACTGTCTGGTAGGACCCAATGCAACCCTTTGTTGATCCTATTCGACATTTTACGCAGTTCTTGCAGTATTTAGATTTTTCTTTTGCCCAAAGATAATTACAGAAGTGCAAAGAACACATAACACACGTGAAATACAGCGGCCGTAAAGAGTGTCGCCTATGAACTACAGTATGTACTGTAGGGAGGTGAACATTTAGAGAATAGTGTGTTTGTATGTGTGACTGGGCGTGCATTTGTGTCGGTGTGAGAGCTCCAAGGAGGAAGGGGAACAAAGAGAGGAGAGAATATGATGGAAGAGGCGCATTAAGAATTTGAATGACGATGGAGGGAGGAGGACAGATCCAGATGGGTGACAAATTCTAGACCTAATAAGTTACAAATATAAATGCTTCTTTCAGCACACCACATGTGCACCGCATGGTCTAATTCAGTAATGAACATCCAATGTGCTCCATGGCATGTGTAAAATACTGAGTAGGCCCAATTTAGTTTTATTTTTTTAGTTTTGGATAAAATGTAATACACTTTTCATTGCAAAGATGTATGTGCATAAATCATTGGTGCTGGTCAAAAAGTGATATGGTCAGAAGATGCTTCACCAAATTCTCAACAAGTGGGTGGAGACAGCAAGAGAATGGTACAGGCCTGAATGCTTGAGCCCTACAGTGAAAGGATCCAGTGGATCTCTCACACACTTACACACACATACTTGTGAAGGGGAACTGAAGCAAATAGGGGTATAAGTGCTTATAGTAAGGGGTAGTTATCATGCGAACACATAAAGACTGTCAAGACATTCTCAAACATGCACAGAGGTATCATGCATGCAAGGCACAGATCCAGGGTGTCCGTTTTCCCCTCAGGGTCAATGTGAAGTGTCTCCTTGTTTCAGTCGACTTGCTGTATTGAGTCATGCATCCTGCAGTGAGAGTCAGTTGCTTGTGACAGTAACATCAGTAGGAGGTACAGTACACTGCACACAATGTATGATGCAAATTGTGAATACAGTTCCATATTATTTCCTCCCTATCAGAGCTATTGGAGAGATAAAAAGCTGGATATGTTGACAGACAAGAGCCTTACTTAAGAAACTTACAGAAATAACAAGTTGACAGCCTCAAAGCTGTGAATGTGAATGTCATTTTATATCAGTTGTTGCGCTGAGTTTGGACTTTAAGTGTGTACATTTGCATGTGTGTGCCATGCACAGCTCCTTTAAGTCAGTCAGATTTGAGGCTCTGCCCACGTTAACAGATGGCCCCTCCACTTCCCAAACAAGCGGAACAGATCAACGCTGCAGCCAAAGCAGCTCTGTCTGGGTCAGCCCCCACATGACTTGAGTTCACCCTCTCATAACACTCTCTCGTCAAACTTCGACGCACATCCTATACAGGAATACATGTACATGGACAGAATAATGTAAACACGTTAATCTTTCCAGTCCAAAAGCACACACAAAGATGGGTTCCTGTAGTTATCTGTATAATTGCTGTTTATGTGCATCACACCATTAGTTTCTGCTTCTTCTGCAGGCTGTGTTTGCTTGAAGCTGCCATGGTTTCCAAGACTGGTAGCCCGAAGTGATTAATTTAGTTATTCCTGGCCACAAATATCATGACCTTTTTCCCCCGTCTGTTGGTGGTCACATGTTGCTTTGGAAACTCAAATATTTACGTGCTGATTGCTGGTGGTGCCGGGAAAAATAGTAGGACCACCGCATATTTCGTGCTGCTCGGTTTTCAAGTGCAGTACAGGCTTGACCTGCAGTGAGTCTTATAGCTTTCTGTAAGACAGCCGCCCACTCCCGGTCCAACAGCATCCCCTTCATGCTGTGTTTCCACCTATGGCTTCAATATGTCTCTATGCTTACTGCACACAGCCAATGACCACAATCGGAACACAACTCTATAGGTGCCCTGTGTAGGTTTTCTTTCTTAAATCAAGTGAAATCTGGATACACTTATTTAATTGGGTATATCCTCAAGACCAAATAAACGTTCTCAATGTATTTCCTTCCTCATAATACATTTACAGATTCATTTGTGAAATCATTTGAAACATATGTTTATTACATCCGCGTTTGCCCACCAGTAGTATTTTTCTTTCTGGTCTTTGCGTACACATTGCTAAGTATAGAGTGAGTAAAACAATTGAATCAGGCTTTAAAGATACAGTATAATGGTTTTCCCATGTGCAAACAACTGTTCAGATAAAGGAGCCAGCAACTGATGTGGACCGTTTGAAAGCTGTATTCTCCATAAAGATTCATAAATCCCCATTACATTGATGTGGGTGAACACAGTAATTTCCTATGTTGTGGCGTTAATCTCTGTTGTCAGGACAGGGCCAGCAGTCAACAACAAGACGAGGATAATAAGATCATACCTTCACACATCGTTTACCCAAGCTCCAAACACACACACAGATACACTCCTACATTGCCAACAGTGGACTATCAGTATACAATGGCCAAGTGTGGACCTATATGTCTGGTCATTTTAAAAATACAAAAACACAATAGAAATGTGAGCTTTTTAAGGCCTTTTTGTCCTTTAGTGTTACTGTTAATGTGCTTTTAATCTTTATTTAAAGGCGTTGGTTCTGTTGTCCCCTGTTGGTGAATGTGTTACGAGGCCAAAGTCCACTGTTACACTGGTATGCATATACACAAACACAAACAGGTGTAGCAGAAAACTCCGGGCCCCATGCATAATTAAGGCAAGAAAAGGCAAGTTTATTACTTTAGCAAAATTAAGACACAGGGCCATGTTAAGTGCATTACAGAGGCATCAAATACATCGAGATTAAAATACATCAAGTATAGAATGGACCAGAAAAGCGGATAATAGAAAAAAATGTATAGAAATAAAAAAATCAAATAAAACATAAACATGTTAAACAAGCTAAACATTCCATGGATAGCTGTACTTTCTCTATTAGTTCTCTCTCTCTCTCTCTCTCACACACACGCACACACACACACATACACAGGTAGACACACACAAGCCAGGCAGCACCAATCCGCAGCTGTATCTGGGTCAGATCTAACAGAGATGAATCTAGAGGAAGTTTCACATTGCCCCTCCTTCATCTATTCGTCTGTTGCAGAGGTGTAATTAATAACAGCAGTCCTTTAGGGAGAGGGTGAGTGGGAGAGATAGGGTGAAGATGGAGAATAAAAATCTCTGCGGAGGAGAAAGAGTGAAAGGCGGTGACATCATTTGGCAAAAGTCTCAGAGATGCAGCTTGGCCGTGTAAAGGTTTGATGCCACAAGGTGTAGGTAGCAAATTTAAGTGGAGCGTTAAAAAGCGATGAATATTTCATAACTTTTGGGGGTTAGCGGTGACTGAAAGCCATGTTACTGCAACTGCTCGGAGTTTGTGCCAGTGGATACGTCTCAAGGTTTCCTGGTGTTATAAAAACAGTATCCTAAATTGTAACAGTACTTTTTTTTAACACCATACGATGCATTAATATTACTATCTATCCGGTAAACTAGCTGACAAATGTATTTCCCTTTGTGGAAACATGAAATTTATGATTTATACATTTATCTGTTGGTTTGAATGACTGACTTTGGATGTGTCCTGAATAGGTGATGACAAAAACGAATGGAATGTTCTTACGCCTGAGAAGGAACGTCATAATAGAATGAGTAATAAAGCTAGTTCATTTGCACATAACTGAATGTAGTAACATTAATTTTTTAAAGTGAAAACGACTAGACATACTTAATTTGACTGAAAGGCTGTACGTCATTTGTGGGAGGATAAACTTCCCCAGCAACGCTAGCTATGAATGTTTCATATTGGAAACTTTCTTGATGAATATTTTATTTACAGAAATGTGTAGAAGAGAGCAGGGCGGCAGACAGTCTCATACTGTGGTCCCCTGCTGCACCGAATGTAGTGATTAAAGAGAAATGAGGTGAACTGTGAATTTTCCTTTATTTCCACCATGTAGGGAAGTCCTCTGTGCAAGTTGTGCGTGTGTGTGTGTGTGTGTGTGTGTGTGTGTGTGTAGTATATCCAAGAATAGGCATTCAGAACAAATGTTGAAGTAGCAGATGAGCTCTGTGTGTGATTAAATCAGGCTGGACATGAGACACATTGCATTCCAATTGTTGGAATGATTATACTTTAAAGTTTCCCCAGCCAAACTGATTAGACCCAGTTGGACATTGTCTGTTTCAGTATGGGCCATGTTGCTGTTAGAATGTAGCATGTAAAATGTTTTGTTAGATTGTTTGACTGGAATCAGTTTTGTCAAAAGTCAAGGGGGACATTGATGGCTTTATCGATTTACATGGCAATCAATCCAATAGTTGTCGAAATATATGTCGAGCTCATGGTGGGCACCACACGAAACGTTAGTGGATCACCAAAGTCACACAGATGCACCCTTTTGTCACCATGAATGTCTGAACCAAACATCTAGTCAAACCATCCAATAGTTCTCAAGAGATTGTGACTATAAAACAAAAATGTCTGACATATCACAGAATTAGTGGACTTCATCCCATTGGGGAAAATACATTTCTGTCCAAAATGTTTTGATAATCCTTGTCATAGTTGACCGACCCTAATAGAACGTCAAAGTTGGCGATGATTATTATTTCAGCTCAGTAGGTTTGAGTAGACAGCCATGGGTTACCTGATGTTTGCTACATATAGTAGACAAATATAATTTTTTCAGCACCTGTTTCTGTGGTGGTGCAGGAACTGAGAATTCTTACCAGATTTCGGGGTTGGCCAAACAAGTGATGTGTGTAATCACGATCGAGGTGTGTTGTCTCCTGTATTCACTCAGTCATGTAATCTATGTTACTTTCTGCCAAGGCTTAAAATCAGTGCATAGTCATTATGTGTGGGTTGTCTATGGGCCTCAATCATTTTAAAAGCTGTTCTCAGGTTAAGTGATGGACCAGATAGACTATATTTCACGGAGTGAAATGGATAACAAGATTCATTTGAACTATTTTAAGGGTGGATTCTGGCTTGTGATTTCTGGCTTGTGAATGGCAGGAATTTAAAAATCCTTCAGAAAGAAAAAAATCTGATATTAAAATTTAACTCTGGGCACTTTAACCCAGGAAGCAAGGATATCCAAACCATCTACCTATCGAGGGCTTCTTCTTTCCAGTTGTGGGCAGTTAACAGGGACTGTCTAAATATTGTTGCTCTGGACGTAGCCATGGATTCAACCAATGGACGAAGGGTAAAGTGCGCTCTTTACGCTGTTAAAAGGCTTCCCATCGGTCTGTTCCTTGTCATCACTGTTATCCCTGTAACTCCGCCCCTCCACTCACGCCGTCCAATCGCTTGCCTTCACCATTCAGTCGCTCATTTCAATTGGTCCATCTTGCTCAAGTATGACTCAGAAAGAGGTGTGTCAGTCTACCATGTGAACCGGCAAAATATGTGTTTGTGTGTTTAAGAGTGCAGATGAGTGTGTGTGTGTTATCATGCCTTGTCATTTTGAATGATGTCATGTTTTATTATTTACTTTGCCTCTTTTCTACTGGACTCCTCAATTTGCTCTGCTGCTCTTTCTCTGCTATCCCCTCAGTGACAATTCATTTCTTCTCTTTTATGCTTTTTTCCTTTCCTGTATATGTTGTCTCTTTCTCTACGTTTGACACGTGAGCAAAGCAGCAGAGCATGCAGGAATTTCCAATATTAAAATCTTCATTTGATTGTTTTTACAGTAACTGTTTATGTTGACAATTGTGTTGTGTTTAAGACTCAGTGTTTGCCGGATTTCCCAAAATTGGACATCCAGTCTGTGACATTGAAGGCATTGAATATTTTCCTGGCAGACACTGAGCCTCAAGGTTTACTACTAAGCCATTCACCATTAAGGACAGAGGCATAAAGGCAGTAGCCGCATGCAACCAAACTAGAAATATGAAATGTAGATGTTAATATCTGACATTTTACTTACTTTAAAACGATCTTTTACATTTACAGTGCACCGTTGCTGCATTTACGGCCCCTGCCCTGCTCTGCCTTTCACAGCCATTCTTTTTATCATCTGGGTTCCAAACTTTACGTCCATTTTAGTCCCTACATCTCCTCTATTGCCCCTTCAGCCATACTGTATCAATCCACTCTTCTCATCCCTGAATTCCAATCATTCATGAATCTCTGATGGAACTACTAAACCCATGCAGTCTTCGGACACATTGAGAGGAGATCCAGCAAAGCAGAAACCATTGCATCAAAGAATCCAAGCAAAAGCTGTGTCTTGTGTTGTATTGCGAGTTATCGTCAGGCTACCTTCTTCGCATCAGAGTAGCCAGCACAACATCCTTTCCACTTTCCACAAACTACTATACTGTAGACACAGTCACTTGATCAACACATCCTGCACAGCTGCAGTTCCAGAACCATTCTCTCTACATATCCAATTCCAACCCAACCCGCCCTCGCCCCACACCACGGCCACAGTATAGCCACAGTACAGTACAGTGCTGTGCTGTGCAAACTCATTGATCCTACAATCAAGGACCCTAACTGTGTCTGTATTTCCCAACAAAGACCGCCTCGGAAATATGTGTATTATGTTTTTGAGCGTGGCCGCGCCCAAAAACAGCTCCCAGGGCCGTTACCATCCTCAACCTTTCAAAAGGTGAGTTGAGAGGTTAGGGGTCCGCAAAGAGAAAGGTGAGTGAACTTTGTGGCCAAAAGAGGAAGAAGGCTCTGGGGGTTGTTTTTGGACAGGGAATTATGTATGTCTTTTCTTCCTTTTCAACAACGTTTTTCTTCTTCTCCTTGTCTGTCGGACCTCAGGCAGACTTCCAACCGGGGTATTAGATCTCCTTTTACAGTCAGTGAACATTGAATAAAACTAAATCTAAATGTCCACAGGACCCAACTGCTTTGCATTTTGCGGTCTCAGTCACAGCTCTGAAACTGCTTCCGTGTCCACAGAATTGTATTTTCTTGCTATACAATACACGTTTGCAGATTATTTAGTGTTGATAACAGATGCTTCAGGCTGGACATTACCCAGTATAATTATGGTACTAACCCCATGTCTAAATACAAGTCATAAAAAGGTATGGAGACTATCCCGCAGAAGTAGACCTAGCAGATTAAAGACGATCTTCAATGGCAGCTACATAACAATGGAGCCACGACTGAGCCGCAACATGACACAGCCTGATTTCGGTGAATATTTGCCACGAAAGCATTAAGCGATACAGTCCAAACTTTTGCAAAGATCCATTTCATCTAGTCCCAGCACATACATACAGCCTAGGTTGTTTTGTGGGCCACCTGAGAATAAGAAGATAAATCACTTTCCAATTGGGTCTCAAACTAAAAAAAAATCTTGATTGTACATTCTGGAAGTTGTATGTAGTGCAGCTATTTAACAACCAGATAGAGATCTAAGTCCCCATGAAGTGACTGTGCTGGATAGTTTGTGACTGTAAATGTGCAACAAATTGTTATCAAAAGCAGGGATGGAGTTTCAGAGGGCAGTTACCTGTTTGCCTTTGCACCCATCCTCATTCACCTTTCAAAACGATGAGAGCCCAGAGAGGAAGCTGCCACATCAGTGAAGGAGGGGAGACAAAGGAGCAAATAAATCCTTCCACTAAATATTACTTCCCATCTGTTGCTACCTTCCTCAAAAAATACGAATTTGGACTCAAAGCAGGAGCGGCGTTAACTCCATTCCTCTTTCAGAGCAGCCATGCTCTTTTTGCTGAAGAGGAATTTAAAAAAGAGCTGTGGAAGTAAGAGCAGGAGAGTTTTGGCAGCTGGCGTAAATGACCTTCCTCAACTTTCACCTTTTCTTCCCTCACCCAATTCCCTTCCCTATCCTCCAGAGACTAGTTGCACTTTTGGCAAAAGGTTTTTGTCTATCTCTTGACTTCCATTTTCTTTTTACCATGTTTGCCCCATTCATAATATTTAAGGCAAAGCTTAGATACTTCGTCAAATTAAAGAAATGGAACCAACCAAGGAATATTTACTTTCGCTATCCCACGTATTTATAAAACTACATTAAACGTCTTGGCCCTTAAGCTGACAGGGAGGTAAATGGGACAGCACACACTGGGGAGAGAAAAAGTTCTATAGATAAACAGGATCGTCTGTAGCATATTTAGATGAATGAGGAAGCATAGAGGAAGTCGCGGAAACAAAGGGACTGCTGATATGAGTAGTTTGCCGTGCACCTGCAGACACTAAGTAGAACAGAGTAAAAATAATGTTTACTCAACCAAAGATGATGGAAGATCATCGTAAATAGGAACTCCCGGAGAACGAACCAAGCTGTTGCATTGCACAGTGGCTATAACTGACTGGCCCGGATTCAAAGACTTGCCCAGACTCACCCCCAAGATGCTTTGGAGCTGCTTTATCACTGTCTGCCTGGTGGGCCTTTTGGAGAATAATTAGAAAGTATAGCATCACATATGAAAAAAAAAAAGAATTGGCAAGATGAGGGAGTGTGTGCTGCGGACAGTTCCAGGAAACCGAGGTGCTGAGAAGCAGAGCAGGTGACTGAATATGTCATCATGCTTTAGTGCATCTATTTGAAGTGCCAGACCAAGCTCACCAGAGGCCAACTTATTTTCACCTTCTGGCACGCACATCTCTGTAGGAGTTTCAGGAGCAGTCGAAAACTCCCAAACTGGCTGCCCTGTGGTTCATCTCCCCCATTGTCAATATCAATAATTACCAGCAGGCGCTAATATAAGCTCTCAGAAAAATATAACCCAGTATTACACAAATATAGAAAGTATTGAAGGCAGTTAAGTGGAGTGCAGACCTCTTCAACTCTCTGGCTGTGTCTTGATTCAGGGGTTGCGGTCTTGGAACCGGCCTCGTAGGCTGCATTTGAAGACCGATTGCGTCATAGCGGCGCGCAAAGGCTGTCCCATTTGCAAGGCTCCTTGCAAGGCTCCTCATATGCGGTCGTGAAATGCAGCCTTCGTTTCACGGTTTTGAAGCAGTTTTGAAGGCTGCATCAGATGTATCCTTCGTGGCCCAACATATCCCAAGATTCATTGCGTTTTTTTCAGAGATTGCATAAAATAAAATAAAAAATAACAAAACAGCAACGTGTTGCTCCATCTTCTTAACTTTTATCTTCCTTTCTTTTTTTCTTGTACTTTTTTTTCTTTTCGTCTGGTAGACAACTTATTTTTCTTTTTTCCTCCGCTGACAGGGCTGTCTCCGTTGGCAGCAATCAGGGTTGCTAGGCAGCACAGGAGCGGCGAGTCGTCACGCAAGGTAACGGCTTGTTACGTAAACCGGAAATGCTCGTAAACGGAGACTTGCGGAGACCGTCTCGTTTAACAAGGCTCGTTGGCCTTAAAACCGGCCTTAAAATCGGCCTTCATAGGCTATAGCCTTCATAGACCGCGAGACTGCGTCCTACCAAGTGCGTGGTCTCTGAATCAAGACACAGCCTCTAACTTGTAATGCTTTAGCTATAGGGCCATCCATTATTTACCTAAACAGCAGCGACGACTAGACAAAATTCAAAAACAGGCTTACATCAGACTTCCCGTTATTCTTATTGTTCATTTTCATTTTTCAATTAAATTTTAATATGTTGGCCCTGTTTCCTAATGCGCACTGAGTTTTGATTTGTGTTAAGCAGAGTCAACAGTTCTTCCGTGTTTCCCTTGATAAATTCATAACAATGTATGTTTATGCATCACTACTTTGTAGTAAAAGTAAGTAATGCCATATGCCTTATTTACTACTACTACAAGTTTCTCTTTTTACTTTTACTTTACGTTATCCAAGGGCTTGTGAGAAAAACAATAGTCTAAATCAAAGTAGTAGAAGCCACGATATCACGACTATAGCAATGATCACACCCCAGAAACAATGGATCACATATATCCATTGTGCAACTATAGCTAGTTTGTTTATATGGCATCCTTTAATGATACATGGACACAACTTTCAAACTCCACACAAGATACAGATATATTTGTTAAATATCAAGGATGGATGGGTGATCTTTTAACAGACTTGGCTTGCTCAGCTCTCCTTCCTTCTCCTCTGATCTTTGAGTGATCTACGAGTTCCTCTGATACGATAAGGGAAACCATGGGAATTGTTCCAGCCCGGTACAGCTACAGCTGCAGCAGCACACCTGGGCTAATTGGGCAGAAAGGGAGAGTTCCGAACTCCCAAAGGACTCTTGCCTTTGGAGTGTGTGTGTAGCACATGCTTCCTTTACCGTGGGACATAGAACCTGCCCTTCACTGATAAGGTGGCATGCAGAGCGAGCCTCCTCTCTCGTCCTCATCTTATAACTCTCAGCCTATCCATCCATCCATTCTCTGTGGGTGGAGGAAAGAGCTGAGGAGCAAAGTGATGGATGACTACGGGGAAATTCCTCCCGCATAATGTTCTCCTCCCCGAGATGAGGGAAGCGAAAGTCACGTGCTCAAGTACATGGTTAGTGTTGGTCTGCCTCCCTGGAGTCAAAAGATAAACTTTGTAAACTCACTAAACGGTACTGTGTGCTTCTTGGGACTTGATTATTTACCAAATTATGGAGCACTTTATCATTTCTGCACTAAATGTAATTTTAGAATCAAATACGTAGCAAAAAAAGTTGAACTATTCCTTTAAATAATTGTTGATCGGAGGAGAGTAGATGTGATTTGATGAGTTGAGACTGCAGACCACAGGAGAGCTTGGCTGGAGTCTCTCTTTCTCTCTGGGCTTTATCTGACGTGCCTTTCCCTTTCTTTATCACTCCCTGTCTCTCTTAACTTATCTCATGTTCTTAACACCATCTTCAGTGACTAACACGTTTAAGCACACGGTATGGTGTTGTCATGTTTCACTAACCACTTTTAATTTTTCCGAAAGCATCCTCAGTGTCTCCTGTCCTCAACACAGCAGGTCTACTGTACAGTATCCCAGTGTATTACCTACCTATCTCACTTTATGAACGCCCCCTCCCCACTTCCTACTCCGTCATTACCCTGCTCCCTGCAACCCCACCCCATCCCCCTGCTTTTTCCCACTTCCAACAGAAGCTCAGAGTAAGCCTTACTACTCTGATTACTCTACCACACGCTTGCTCATCCACAAGATGTGCACCAGCCAATACCTGGACCTGTTCATCACCATCGTAATAGGGCTCAACGTCATCACCATGTCCATGGAGCACTACCAGCAGCCTAAGGTCAGATGTGGTGGGGGGCTAATGAAGGGGCTCTAGGCTTCAAATCAGCTTACCTGACCTTGAATAATAATTGCAAATGTGTTGTGATGGTGGATTTGGGAATTGTACTGAAAGTTTTTAGTTTTTCATTATGTGAATAGACTGAACATCCAAAATTCTAAATTGAAGATGGTTTAGATTTAAGATGAGTGAGATAAGTGAGGATACTGAGTGAGTAAAGGAGTAGAACTGGAAAATATTCTGGAGAATGTTATCATTTTGAGTGTTTTTGCAGAGAAAACATACAATTAAACACAGGTAAATACAAATGATTAAGATTCTGCTTAAAATGAAAGAGTAAAAAAAAGAACACTTAACATTGTCACCGAATATTGAAATATAATTGGAGTCAAATCAGTGTCTAGATTTCAAAATGTATGTCTTAGGAATAATTGTTGAAAAAGGAAAAGTCTTTCTGGAACACCAGCTGTATGGCCTCAGAGGAACTTTGATTTTGTCAGGTATTCAAACTGCGCCAATGATAATAACAACAACAAAAAAGGTTCAAAACACATTTTTTATTTTATTTATTCTTTACCAAGGGGTGAGAAAGGGATTAGGTCAATGGAAAAAGCAATGAAAGTGAGATAAGAATTGTAAAAGCCTGGTAAGAATTGGCAGCGGTGAATATCCAATGGAGGCCAGGACAATAAAAGTCAACGGTCAATAAAGGAGAAAGAAATGTGTTAAAACTGTACTTTATAAATTAAAGGTAAACTGAGGAAGTTTAGATTTCACCCAAATAGGCGATCCATGGAGGGAGTCAGATGGACAGATAGAAAGTATTCACAAGGAGACAGCAGTAAAGAGAGCATTGCCAGCATAAGGAAAACTGAGCAGAACACTAAGGAGTAGTAATGGGACCAGTGATGGAGGTAGTAAAGCATGGAGGACTGCAGGGAGTAAGGGATATATCACAAACTGGATCTAGTGAGTCGATAAATTGCCCCCAGTGAGGATTGAGTGAAATCCCTATTGACCAGCGGTTCTCTCTCGGTCTCTCTGCTTAAAAAGGTCGGTTTTTCACTTACAGTTGGGCAATGTGAAATCTCCCATATAATAGGCAAACATGTAACACTTTGATTCTAATGGCCTTGTCAAAGAGAGGGAGGAGACGGGAAGGCCATATCTATTAATGGAACGGCTAATTCTGGAGAAGAGGGCAGAGTTTACAATATGGGGCTCTTTGGTATTTCATGTGAAGAGCTATGTAGTACATGAGGCGAAATTGTTTATTTGCACGGCCCCAAACATCTTACCACAGCGAGCCATTTTAGTGTGACTGAGTCAGGATAAAAAGTGAGAAAAATAGATAATTTCATGGGTCTTCCGGCACTGCTTCAGCAAAATGAGAATCCGTAAAAGCCACTGCATCACTGGGCTAAAGTAACAGAAACTGTCATACTGGGCTTACTGACTTGGATTACTGAAGATGCATCCCTGTGCTGGTTTATTAACATGTAATATGTATCTCTCACCCCGACATCCTCAGAAGTTGAGCGAAGCGCTGAAGATCTGCAACTACATCTTCACGCTCATCTTTGTCCTGGAGTCCGTCTTCAAGCTTGTGGCCTTCGGCTTCCGACGCTTCTTCAAGGACAAGTCAGTCATTTCTCTCCCGTGGCACTAATTACCTTCCGTACAGAGCCGACAGATATCCCGAATGAACACTTAATTGACCAGTTTAAGGGTTTGACATTTTGGTGGAAGGTGGATATTGTAATAGATTGGCGGTTAAAGGTACCGTTCTTAACCTCTGATTCATGTGGAAAATCTGAGGCAGCGTTGGGAGAGCTTATAATAATTTTTTTTCTTTTTTTTTTTAAAGGTGCTTTGGTGGATGGTTCACATTGAGGGCTGTATGATACAAAGGGCCTCGTTAAAAACCCATAAAACACACCGCTTAAGATGATTTCATCGCATCGAAATCCCTGGCTTCCCACTGGAAACCGCACAAATCATGTGCAAACACAGACACACAAGCACAAATGCATGCTACCTCCCATCACATGAGCATGAATATGCACACGCACACACACACACACACACACACACACACACACACACACACACACACACACACACACACACACACACACACACACCATCAAGGGCACCACTCTAATTGCCAGAGCGGACCATTATCCTTTTTGCATTTGGCCGTTGTCCAGTTTGATATTAGCTCACTAGACACTCTCTCAACCATGCAACTGCAACATATTGCCAAGACCCAGAGGATGAGTTTGAAAATCTCTCTGAATCTTCAAGTTGATTTTCCTTGAGTGGATTCATACACTCTGAGTAACAAAATGAAGTGTGACGAAACAATGGAAATTGATTAGACCGACCACCCACTATTATCTTCACTGACTTTTTACAAACTCATTTTGCTCCAAACATTTTGCTCATTTATCGCGCATTTATTGCACACAGGCTGGAAAATAAGTTTCGATCCCAACGCTTTGATCTCAAGTCAAGTCGCAGTATCTGGGAAAGAAAAAGCGCCTGACTATCTTTATGATATACTAACATTCAAACAATGCAGTATAGCTGCTTGTTTAATCCGTCTCATAACACTGGAACAGTCTGCACGCTCCCGCGCATACAGAAAATGATCTGTCTCTAAATTTTGAATTTATGTGATTAGTTAACTGTGTGTGGCGAGAGTTTGGGCTTTATTCTGTAAACTCTGGACCATTAAACATTCACACAAAATCTATCTTCTGAGTTTAAGACACTCAGCTGGTTGTAAAAAGTTTGTGGATCGCTTCTTGATGAAATACTGCAGCTGTCGACAGCAAAAACTAAAATTGTTTCAAAATGTCTGTAAGAATAAATCAAACCACTCCCTTCAATATGTTCAAACAGTGTTATACACTATTATTTACTATCTATGGTTATGCACAGCTTCTGTTGTTCTCTTTTAAGGGGGCTTGCATGTGCCATTACATAACAAGTCATTTCAAATCAACAAATCAACTATGGACAAACCTCAAAAGCAAAACACAGGCCTTCATTGCTCTATCCCAAAGTCTGATATTTTATTTAAAAAAATATACGAATGTCAATCAAACAAACCAACAGTAGTTGCAAGAATAGATCAAAATGCAACATTTAATCATGTAGTGCACATAAAGTGTTTACATTTTGGGAAATACATTTTGTGGCTTTGCGTAAGTGAGATCAATAGATCAATACCCCTCATATGACACTATAGCCAGTTGATGGTTAGCTTAGATTAGCATAAATAATCGAAAAGGTGAAACAGCTGGACTGGCCCAGCACCAAGGTAGTAAAATCTGCCCACCAGTCCCTTTTAAAACCTCTAATTAACACATTTTATCTTGTCACTGTGAGGGCTAGAACACCAGCCAAGAAAGTCCAGCACATAATGCCGTTATACAATGAGCTTTAGAGGTGCTGCTTTAGGTAGGTTTTGTTACCTTTTGAAAAGAGCAGGTTTCCCCCTGTGTCCACTCATTATGCTAAGCTAAGCTAACCTCTTCTGACTGTGCTCTCGTCCTGAACACCTTACTCTCCACAAAGGAGAAAAATAATGGAAGTTCCCAAAATGTCAAACTATACATTAACATTTTAAGTGAAAGATGGTAATATCTCCCTCAAGCTTTGGTAAAGTTCTTACGGTAATGAGCTCCTCCAAACAGCAACTTTGGTAATATAAGAATCTTTACAGGGATTAAGAGACTAAAGAGGTATATCATTTCTCATTGGCTGATGTCAGTGTTTTTAGCTGCACTTTTAAACTTTTGTGTCCCTTCATTTTCTGGAATATGGGCTTCTGTGTACTGTTAAAGGTGCAGTGTGTAGACAGCCTTGTTATAAATGGAATTTAATATTCACAAGTATGTTTTTATTAGTGTTTACTAGCTTGAAAAAACAAAGAGTTTTGCATTACCTTAAATTACCTTGAGGTCAGTTGACAGCAGCTCAAATCTATAAAGGAAAGTTAGAGGAAAGGAAGCGATTTAAGTCAGACTAATGAGTGTGTGTGTGTGTGTGTGTGTGTGTGTGTGTGTGTGTGTGTGTGTGTGTGTGTGTGTGTGTGTGTGTGTGTGTGTGTGTGTGTGTGTGTGTGTGTGTGTGTGTGTGTGTGTGTGTGTGTGTGTGTGTGTGTGTGTGTGTGTGTGTAGGTGGAACCAGTTGGATCTGGCCATCGTGCTGCTGTCCATCATGGGCATCACTCTGGAGGAGATTGAGGTCAACGCTTCACTGCCCATCAACCCCACCATCATCCGCATCATGAGAGTGCTGAGGATCGCACGAGGTAATAAAACCCCCCCTATCCATCCATCCATCCATATATCCATCCATACATCTGTTCATCCATCCATCCATCTACCCATCTATCCATCCATCCATCTATCCATCCATCCATCCATCCGTCCGTCCATCCGTCCACCCATCCATCCATCCATCCATCCTTCCAGCCCAACCCCTCCCTGACGCACGCTCGCACAGACAAATGCACACTCTGCTCTCTTTCAAGCCACTATACTTTTAAAATGCCCTCGTAAAACAGCCACTGAACAATTTCATGAAGGAAACATCTACAGTATAAGTAATGAAAAAGCAAGGTCATGTTGTTTTCTGCCCCTGGTAGATGAGTAGATTAGGTGTTGAAGTGAGTATTTCTCAGGTAAAAATAAATGTATGATGTCTCCACCTATAACAAGGCTTTATAAAAGGCTGATGATTCACAATAGACCAAATGTGCATATACTGTATATTGTAGATCGAGACAGTGTGTAGAAAATGAAATTTGATTGACTTGATACTTCCTATTTCTGTGCAGTAGTGTTCTGTACTTTGTTTCCCTATGTAGTGAATCACTGTGTTGAAGAATGTAAAGTTTTTTCGCAGTAAAAGTACAAATTATGACCATCCATTTCATAAAGGGGTCATCTTAAAGCTATAATGCATGACTTCTGTCGCCCCCATGAGGAATTCTGAGTAATTACAACAACACTGTCTGTGCATCTGCATGAGACAAGCGGTGATTTTGTATGGATTTTAAACCTTCTGCTGTAGGTCCAGGTTTTTTCTTAGCAGTACAATCAATAACTGAAACGTGGGCGCTTCTTAAGCTCCTGCTCCAGTGTCGGGGAGACGACACCAGTTTGTATACCCTGTCATACTGAGAAATACAGAGAGTTTTGTGGAGCTGATAGGCTTAATCAACTTTATGTCAACTCATTTGGCGGTGGCTTGAATTCAACCGACATTCATTTATGTGAAATACTCACTATAGTGCCGAAAAGAGAAAGAGAGAGAGAGGGGTGAGGAAAGACAAGACACATTTTGACAGGAGCGAATTAAGCTGCGAGAAACTGAGGCTAGGTATGAAGGGAATAAATGAGAGGCCAAGTAAAAGGAGGAGGCACCGGGGATGATGGATCTTCTGACCTGCAAATAGATAGCAAGAAGATGGAGAGACTATGGAAAGAAGAACAATGGATGCCACAACGGAAAACTTGAGGTGAAGTCAATGAGGATAATGGGAGATAAATGAACGGCGTAAAGGTGTGTAGGCGGGTGACAGAGACAGGGACCCGCAGTTAAGTTGATCTGTGAGTGAGACACTGCAGGTGAGTAGGGTAACATTTTTAACTTGTAGATATCATCATGAAACTTTGCCAGTCTATTACTTACATGTAAACAATCTTGTTTTACACATTTTTAAGACATTGTTGAATAAATATGTTCACTAATTAGGTTTACATTTGCATCGATTTAAAACAACTAAAATCTAAATGCTGGATGAAGCCAGGGTTAAAACCTGTTTCATTTGTTCAAATTATTAGTGTCCAAACTTTTTACACAACAGATTTTGGATGCAGCCCCTTTTTTCCATTTTATAAATCCAAAAAAATATTATTTACAGGTTTTCGAACGCCATTTTCATTATGTTTTTTAAGTAGAAAATGTATCATAAATCACACAATTAACCGCACATGAAGAACCCCTTCTGTAATAAACTGACCCGTGCTTGAAGAAATAATGGTGTTTTTGCCTGCAGTGCCCCTCCTTACAGAGGCAGGGTTGTATTTGACAGGAGGGAATTAGAGGAAGTGGGCAGCTAAACAGGGCCTGGTGTGCTCGGGGCTGATTACTGTCCAGGTAATTACAGATAAGAAGAGCAGTAGGCTGAGAGGGAGACAGAGGTGTGGTTAACAGGGTGAACAGTGGACATGAGGCCAGGCAGGAGGGAGGCGCATCTGCTCTGTCTAAAGACTGAACCAGTGATAAAAGAAGAAGTACAGAAGTCTGTATCGATTACTGTCACACAGGAGAGACAAGGAACAAGCACATGCTCTAGTGGGTAATTGTAAGTGTGTGTGTGTGTGTGTGTGTGTGTGTGTGTGTGTGTGTGTGTGTGTGTGTGTGTGTGTGTGTGTGTGTGTGTGTGTGTGTGTGTGTGTGTGTGTGTGTGTGTGTGTGCGTGCGTGACTCAAAGCCTACACCACGAGCACCCCCCTAGGAGAAAAATCAAGTTTGATTTGATAGGATGGGCAGATAGCCAGGATTGCTGAAAATCATTTTGATGACTTCATTGTTCTGGTTTTCAACTTCAACCCACATGTTCACAATGCGGTGTATAGCTGTGGCAGCTTTCCAGTGGCTGTTTGATTGGATCCTTATATCTGACCTTAGACCAGCACGTTTCCATGGGGGCATTTAGTATTGGGAACAGTGATTCATGTGATCATATAGTTTAGTTTTACTGCTTAATACTTTCATACAGTCTATATTTTATGCATAGCCCACTTATACATTTAACTTTCAAAATGATATATCACATACTCAAAGGAATAGTTCAACATATTAGGAAATATTAACTGAAATATGTAATATCATGTTTGCTTTTAGCCAAGAGTTTAAGATAAAAAATAACATAAATACAGTATAAGGGTAAAGTCAACCGCCAGTTAGCTTAGCTTAGCACAAAGACTGGAAGCGGGGGCGAAATGGCTTACCTTTCTTCATCAAATGTTTTTAAAAGATCTGCCCCTGCACTCTAGTAAATGTTGCAAATGAACAAGCTATTCCACATTTGCCTAACCTACACAAAAAAAAACTAAAATGTGCATGTTATTACTTTTCCACGTCATTGACCAGGAACTTACTTTGTTTTCTCGTCCATGCGGGACAAGAGACTCCTGGTGAAACATGTGTCATGTGGTTTTTTTTGCCTCTCTACTATTTCATTCATTATGATGCATTATGTCGTTATCATTAACTTTGGTGACCCTCCATCACCTTGCCAGTGACCTCATCAAACTGCCACCCCAATCAGGGAGATATGACCCCAATCATGCTATCTGAAAGCTTAGTGTTTTTTTCAATCAAAGGGAAATGTTGCCTTCACACTCACCGAGCAGAAATGAGTCTCATAGTTAGGAAAGTGTTGAGACATTTCAATTGCACAGAAGCTGAGATGGACCAAGTCAATGTGCTGTTGTGTAAGGCTGAACAAACGTATTATTGGTAAGACGCTTTTTCATTTTTGTGTGTGTGTGTGTTCCCACAGTTTTAAAGCTCTTGAAGATGGCGGTGGGGATGAGAGCTCTGCTGGACACCGTTATGCAAGCCTTGCCTCAGGTACAACACAGTTAGCTCCGATAAATGTTATCCACGGAAGTCACTGAATTCTATGTTCCTTAATCTTTTTTTTTTTTTACTCCCTGGAAGATCCCTAACTAACACTGAAACTACCTCCCAGAGGCATTGTTTCTTTTTGGGGGGTACATATTCTTCTGTTTCATGGTGCTCTGGTTTCCCTTGAGTTTATTTGACAACCTTAGATATCCTTATTTACATAACCAGCCCCCCTGCAGTGATGGGGAAGTAAGTGTGGCTTAGGTTTTTTTTTTTTTTTTTTTTTTTTAGAAACATGGTGGGTGGATTTGAGAGTGTTGGCAAAGTTGATAAATTGGAACGACTTCCGCAGGGTTTGGAATTAGGAGAAAGAAACAACTCATGTTCTATGTTCAAAGCATTTTTCGACGCTTCCCCCCCTGTCTGTGTTTCGGAGAGAGAATGAGCCTTGTTCCAATTCCTCCAGGAGCTTGTCAAAAATGTTCCTAATTAATAAATCCGGTAATAGGGGAATGGCGGGGGTGTCAGCAGGTTGCCAGCAGCAGCAAACCCTCAAGCTTATCATTACGTAAACCCCTTCTCTTTTTTCACTCTTAAGTCCAGGATCAGCTGCATTATTAGAGCCCTTCATATTTTGTCTTCAGATATGTCACTCATTAATGGAGTTCATGTCTGCGTGGCACGTACACAGTTTGTTCTGATACAAGTGGCAGATTCACCACCTAAAACTCTTTTGAAATTGTTTGAAAAACAACTTTTCAACAGGTCTATTCGCACATCCAGCAAACATGGATGCAGGTGCATAAATGGTGATGCTCTTGCTCAGCTTCCCCATGTATTCAATAACAAATACTGCTTGGCCTTCGTTAACAGTGTTTCAAGATCAAGCAAGACCCAATCATTTGTTTTTCAAACAGTGCCATTGCTGAATCTCTTTTCTTTTCAGAAATTTCTGATCTCTCTCTCTCTCTCTCTCTCTCTCTCTCTCTCTCTCTCTCTCTCTCTCCTGCGTGCATCTCTCTGCAGGTGGGGAATCTGGGTCTTCTCTTCATGCTGCTGTTTTTCATCTTTGCAGCGCTAGGAGTGGAGCTATTTGGTGACTTAAGTAAGGACTTTTACAAACACAGACACACACACACACACACAAACAGGCCACGCACAGACAATTTAATTATCCCCTCTGTGGGGTTTAATCTATCCGATGTAAATTGCTTTCTTAAAACCCTTTTGTTGTAATTGTTAATTTATTTAATTGAAGCCACTAGCTTTCACAGTAATAAAATCACAGTTTTTCTCATTTCAATAACATGCAGGTACAGTATACAGTATACCTCCAGGTTTTAATGTCTCTCTTGCACTTTTCAGTTTGCGATGAGCTCCACCCATGTGAAGGTCTGGGGCGCTATGCTACGTTCAGAAACTTTGGGATGGCTTTTCTACTGCTCTTCAGAGTTTCCACTGGGGACAACTGGAACGGCATAATGAAGGTGAAACCAACACTGCAGTTTGGGCTCCTGGGAACATGCATGTACACAATGAGCCCCCATTTCTATGTATACAGTGTGGAAGACCATTTAGCAGGAACACAAGAGGGAGGTTTAAGGATAATGTGATGGTTGTTAAGGGACTGGCCTATCCCCCCTTTTTTAGCAGAGGACTGCAAATCAATGCTTTTTCTCACCACTATTCTTCTATTCTATTCAAAAATCGTATTAATTTTTACCCAGAGCAAAACCATAGTTTGTTAGTCTTTGCTTTACTTGTTTGCCTGATTGTTCATTTTGGATGGTATCAGCCAACATTCCACATACTGTATCTATTTTTAACTTTAACATTGTTCTAGCCAGTGTCCCCATAAATCATGTTTATATATGAGATAATTATGCAGCACATTGCAGTCCAATGCCAACGTTCAGTGTTTTGACCTTTATGTAATGGGGGGGCTGTGGAGGTCATGGTGATGGATAGAATGGATGGAAGTAGAGCATCTGTCTTTCACACCAGATACTTAACTTCATGTCCAATTTGTATGTCCTTTTTATACCATGAACACGACCTTTACGAAACTCAGAGCATACTGTGGTTAAAGGTGCACTATATAACTCTGGGTGTGTCAGCGAAATTAACATTCCCTAAGGTATATTGTCATAACTAGATAAACAAACGTATTTATGGGAAAATAAGATTGCTGGAACACGATTTGAAGTTTAGAAAGTTTCCTGAAAGTTAACCATTTCACTATGGCTGTTTACAGCAGCAGGGCCCACAGTTTTGTTGACAAACATATTCTAGTCTTATACGTTTGGGTCCAGGTTCCTCAAAATAATTCAGTTTGGATTTATGATGATAGACTCATTCAATACTGAAGAATTACATGCAGAGAAAGTATGTTTGGTAACCTAACTACAGGCTCTCCATACAGTATGTAAACAAATACCCGTCTTCTGAAACTGCACCTTTAAGGTTACGCATGTATAGAAATTGCACCCTATGGCTTGGCTGTAGAGCTTTCTGCGCTTTAGATAATGTACTCATTTCACGTTTGATTTTTTCTCACCAGGACACATTGAGAGACTGCGCCCAAGAGACCACCGCCACCTGCTACAACACGGTGGTGTCTCCGCTCTACTTCGTGTCGTTTGTGCTGACCGCTCAGTTCGTGCTGGTCAACGTGGTCATCGCCGTCCTGATGAAACACCTGGAGGAGAGCAACAAGGAGGCCAAGGAGGAGGCGCTGGAGGCAGAGCTGGAGCTAGAGAACCGGCTCCTGTTGGAAAGTGGAGGTGGTGGGGGTGGAGGGGACGCAGCGCTGAGGTCGCCCCAGCTCAACCCCCTGGCCCTGGGCATGGACCGCTCCAGTGCTGGGGGGTCACCCTGGAGGTCCACGGGCGGAGGAGGAGGAGGAGGGGACAGGGAGCAGGACAGGGCCGGTCCTATGGACTCGCCCACTGCCGATATAACCAGAGACTCTGTAGACTTCAGAGCTGACACACCGTCATGTCTGGAGCCCCCGCTGCAGGTGAGCAC
This sequence comes from Ammodytes marinus, assembly GCF_949987685.1. Taxonomy (NCBI): domain Eukaryota; kingdom Metazoa; phylum Chordata; class Actinopteri; order Uranoscopiformes; family Ammodytidae; genus Ammodytes; species Ammodytes marinus. The sequence continues at coordinate 17,099,778 of NC_137224.1, read as the reverse complement.
ATCCGATAGCACTATTCAGACAGGATAAAGTATTACCTGGAGACCTCCATGTGATTAAGACGTTTAGATGTTAACACAAATAAAAGTTGAGCCACACTTGAAGGTAACGTCTATAGGACAGATTGCTGTATTTTCAATGATCCGTACGGACAGAACAGATGCTCTGAGGTCACTTCCTGCTGGGGGCCGGGCTGTGCTACCAGTCAGATGACCCCCAACGTCTCAGGTCATTAGTTCCCACTCTGCTCAAAACCATTAGTGTATTTCTTTGCTATTCTCTGGGCCGTACTCAGAGGGCCGCTGAGCATGCTGGATGCTATCCAAGATAATGGAGTTCTTGGGGAGGAATGTCTCTTCACTGTCTCGATGTAATTACTGTAAATCATACACAAACAAAACTATATAGCGGATATGGCCATGTTAGGACATCTTTATGACACATTCTTCACATTAATTCAAACAAGCGGATGTATACAGTAGATGCCCATAACTGGCCTGTGCTTTTACAGTGTGACATGTGCTCTTCACTTGAAACGCTCCTGTTTGAAAGTGACAGCTTTGCCATGGTTTATGCCAAATTCAAAATTGCAATAATGTACTGGGTAAGCAAATGAATGGTTTGGTGTAATCAAAACTGACCCAGATCAGGATGGTCTGTACTGTGTGTGTGTGTGTGTGTGTGTGTGTGTGTGTGTGTGTGTGTGTGTGTGTGTGTGTGTGTGTGTGTGTGTGTGTGTGTGTGTGTGTGTTTCTGTGTGTTTGCGCGCGCGTGTGGCTATGTGTGTGTGCATGTGTGGCTATGTGTGTGTGTGTGTGTGTAGCCGGTCCCTGAAGAGGACATGCCAGTCGTGGATAGGTCACGGTGCCATGGGAAAGCTGGACCACAGGGCCTTGTTGTTCACTTCAACAGCTATTTCCAGACAGCGGGGGACTTTTTGGGGGAGATAGGAAATAGAGGTCTCGCTATCGTTATACACCCCCCCCCCCCCCCCCCCCTCCTCCTCCTAGATGTTATCTGTCTTCCTCGCGGCTCTTTCTAAACATGTGTGGTTAAGCCGCAATCCCTGTCCCAGCTCTGTGGGAGAGCGGCTCTACTGCAGTGTAATAGTGACCCCTTGTGGAACCAAATGGCAACACATGAGAGTATCTAGAACGATGGTGAGGAGATAGTGGTATACTGTATGTGTGTTTGCTTAACAGCTACTCTTCACAAGAAATGCGGTTAAAAGACTTTGTTTGGACAAAAATCAAGACTGCGGGTTTTTGTTATGTTTTGTTTTCACTTTATTTTTGTATCATTTTCACATACTGTATAATACAAAATTATCGACAGGACCAATTCATCAACGGTGCTGTTTCAACCAGCAGATGGAAAGGAAAGTTTAGTGTGGCAAAGGGTACTGAAAATGGAAGCCATTTTTGTAAAAATAAACAAGACAGAGGAGGTTAATTGCAGAAATTAAGTAATGACAATATACGACGGAAAAATGAACATGTTAATAAAGGGGTGGGGGGGGGGGGGTCTAGGCCCTTGTACTAAGGAAGAGATGTATGTTTAAGTCTGTCCACATCAGATCCAAATGATTGCCATAGGAGATATATCTTGTCAGTTGAGCCTCTAATGATGTACTTTATTTTGTCTGGGTGCAGAAATTGCAAAAGATCTCTAATCCAGTGAATATGGCATGGTGGACTTGCTTCCAATAAAGCAAGATTAGGCTGTGTTTGATAGATAATGAAGTCCTTCTATTTGGATGTGTTTCTCTTGTCTTGTTGGTGTTTCTATATCCGTTTGTTTTCTACCTGATGGACTGTCTTCTTTTCCTTCCCTTTCTCTCTTTTTGTCATCCACTCTTTCTCTCCACATTTGTTAACATGTCACTGTCTCTACTTCTCTCATTCCTTTCAACTTCTTCCTCCCTCTCTCTCTCTTTTCTGTCTCTCCTCCATGCCATTGTCTTAAGTTTGTCCAGCGGAGGGCGGCGTTTGACTCGGTGTCCCTGGTCATGCAGGGCTCTATGGAGGGAGAGTTGAGTTTGATGGACAACCTGTCCGCCTCTATCTGCCACTTCTACGCGCTGCCGCCAAAGCCCCGAAAGCACAGCGGCGACGAGAAGGTCAATAATACCACCAGAATGATTTGGCTCACCCTCCTCCATTTCCTCCATCACAATTCCCTCATACATGTAGGGCTGCACAAGTATTGTGGTCATTTTTGATCAACTAAAAATTTGAAATTCCCACTTTTATTAAAGCAATAGTGCGTAACTTTTTTTCAATTGAATGAATGTCGGATACATACAAGCCATCGCCAAACGAGTTGACACAAAGCTGATGAAGACTATCAGCTCCAGAAAACTCTCTGTATTTCTCAGTATGGCAGCGTTTACAAACTGTCACCCCCTGACACTGGCGCAGGACCTCAGAAAAATCCCAAGAATCACAGAAGGCTAACCTCATGTATGCACAGTCAGTGTTGTTGTATTTACTCAGAATTCCTCATGGAGGCGACAGAAGTTACGCACTTTAGCTTTAAAGTATTTTGTTTCAATGCAGTTTTGCACGGGGACTAAAATAAGTCTCTAAAGGGTCTGTTCACTAAAATCACAGATAATCACGTTTTGTAAATTAGTGTTATTATTATCATCTATGGCATTTATGCCTGTAATCCCAATGTTATTAAGTTAAATGGAATCATTTTTGTCATTGCTTTTGTGCTAACATAATTTTATAATGGCATGTTAAAGATCACTGGATCTACTTTCTATCGAAGAAATAGTCCCTTTTATGAAAACTTTACACTGGTGGTGTTTTGTGGATCATCCATGTGATCCGTGGGGACAAAGATTCTTCAGCAACATATTTCCATTTTAAATTTAATTTTCCAGTCTTGTGAGCAGCCGACACAGAATGTTATTGACCTGCATCTGAAAATGTGTTGTTGAGAGAATATAATCTAAGAGTCAGTGAATTTCTGATTTGCAGAAACATTATTTGGGTGTATTGATTTAGTGCGTTGGTGCACTGATGTGGCCATTCATCATGTTCCCCCAGGATAGTTTGTACCGCGCACTGATGTCGTTTTGGTGTTAAGGTTCTGTTGAAAATGGTATCCCTGGGGTGGTCTGTTTAGTAGGTCCAATTAACTAGACTATGGGTTGTTGGACACCACAAATGAACATAAAAAGAACAGAGAGTTTCTATTAAAAGTTAGAATAAATCACACTTTGATTTACATGATAAATCAAATCATGCACAAGCTTGAATAACGCCTGCAGCCACCATACTAGAACTAAAACTAGGTGTCTTAATTTGGGTGAACTGACTCTTTAAATGGAGCCGATTGAGCGTGGAGATGAGCTCAGTTAAATCTTTAAAAGAATGGAGTTTTTTTATAGAGGACAGGTGGAAGTTATATCACCGCTGCTGGCCGAATTTACCACCTGTTTTAATGATAATAAGATTTTATGACTCATTAGCACACCAAATGATTTAAAGATGGGTTAACGTTTGTTATAGAGTACAGAAACCCCTGGCCTTCGCAGTGGAAGACAGTTGTGGAGAAGTCTATACTACCGAGACAACTTCAATTGAAAGCCTTCTTATGTGTTTTATATGCAGCCCTACAGCCATCACCATTTTTGCACCGGCATTCCTTCACACTGGATATCGTTTCCCTTTTTTCAACCAGGCCTGTTACCCACCACAGTGCAGTGCGTCATATCCCGCCTCATTTATGATCTCATTGCCTCGCTCACTTACATCCATTCATGCCTGGCAGCTTCTTTTGGTCAGCTTGGGCAGCCTCTGTCTCCCCCACAGGACTCTGTTTGTGTGTGTTTGTGTGTGTGTGTGTGTGTGTGTGTGCGTGTGTGTGTGTGTGTGTGTGTGAGCGTGTGTGTGTGTGTGCGTGTGCGTGTTTACCAAAGTGAATCCCTACTTTGCCAAACGGTTGCAGCGAACCCACCAAAGTCATTTCTGGAGCCTCTGAGTGATCCCACTCTTGACGGCCATGTCTGCAGAGTATAATGGCTCAATCAATGAGCTATGGATCACACAGTCGCTGAATAATGCATCTGGGTGCCTAATTATTTGCTCTTTTTGAAGGCAGATTTTGGCCAATTACATTAGCATCGCAAAACCCCATCTTCTAAAAGCTCTTAATGGCTTTGAAATGGCATTATATAGACGCCATACACCACCACCACCGTCCCTCCCTCTGGTTTGCAGAAAATGTTTTCCATTGGGTTGCGGCCCCATTTGCCTGTCAGAAAGCATTCACCCTCGTTAAGCAGGTACGAGGCCAAATATACAACAGCTCTCCTTACAGAAACCAGCAGTGCTAAAGGATGCTAAGCACCGTACCGACTGAAGCCAAGCCCTGCAAGAGTGCAGCAATGTGTGATGGGAATTAACTCCAAACTGGCATCTTGGATTCAGCATTTTATCTGTGCAGGCAGCTGCTTTTTACAATGCAATCCAGACAGTATTAAAAAAATGTCCCTACTCCTGCCGGCTCGTTTGTTTCAGGGGAAGAGTGTGATTGTCCCATTTGCATCGCGTTTGGCTTTGGCTGTGTGTGTGTGTGTGTGTGTGTGTGTGTGTGTGTGTGTGTGTGTGTGTGTGTGTGTGTGTGTGTGTGTGTGTGTGTGTGTGTGTGTGTGTGTGTGTGTGTGTGTGTGTGTGTGTGTGGTCGCGTGCTTGTATGTGTGTTTGTGAGTGTCAGAGTGTGTGTGTGTGTTTGTGAGTGTGTGTAATAGCCAGTTCAAAAAGTCTAAAGGGCGAGAAGTAAAAGTTCTCATATGGTTTCCAGCCTATACTGTACATGTCCCCTTTGTCTATTTTTCTTGTTGTTTTGCTCTATACAGTACTTCAAGTTCCATTATACATGTTGTTTCAAACGTGTATTTCTCTGTTAGCGTCCTTATTTGTGTGGGCTGCACGGATCGTACGTGTGTGTGTGTTTTTTTCTCTCTCTCTGCTCACCAGGCGTTGTCTCTCCCTGCCTAGATCCCTCTAGCGGAGATGGAAGCTCTGTCTCTGGCCTCTGAGAAATCCTGGTCCCTAGCACTGACAGACGACTCGGCCCCCGACGATATTAACCCCCTCTTTCTAACCAGTCTGGAATGCAATGTATTGACAGTTCCTCTTCCTCTCTCTCTCTCCCTCTCCTTCTCCATCGCTCTTGCAGTAGTTTGTGGTGTAAACCTTTTTCCCCGGGGGCCCTTCCAAAGCCACTTGTCCCCCCACGCTACTCTCACACAATGGGGGTGTAATCGGAGGGAAACCAGCCTAATGCTAAATTAGCTAAAAAAGCTAATTAGCACCTGTGGTCCCAGCACAATCAAAAATATTTAAAGAGGCTATTGTTTTATTTAGGAATGAACATGATTACTCGACATAAAGACAGACATGAGTGAAATTATTGAAATAATCAATAATCAAATGCCCGTTAACAATTTGCGTACGCCCTTGAATGAACACATTTCCAACTTTAACAGCTCAAGCCACATGTTGTCAATGACTTCATACTTCAGCTCCAGAACACATGTACATGCGTTATTATAAAGGGTCCAATACTTTCCTGTCATTTTTTACATGAAACCGAATTCATAGGAAAGTTCCTCGAAACAACGTTGTAATTTGTCATTACTTATAGGGGCAGTGGAGACAGTGTTCAGTTATTACACTTCAATTCTAATTGATAGTTGGTGACCCTCCAACTGTCAACCCTCAATTAGTGCATAGCAGGCTAGCTGAATATGTACAATAGAAAAGTTACAATTTTACATATTGAGAATAGAGTATCCAATAATAATAATAAATGGTTGATTAATGAATAGTAGTTTGGGATTAAGTTGAACCTTTTGCTTCTTTTAAACATAACACAACTGACTGAACTCCATTGTCTTCATCAGAAAAATGTTCCACTTGGTCTAAAACTAGTCCCATATTACGTAATTCTTTCCAGGAAACTTCTTTGGAGATTACCAGGAAATGACAGACTTATCGAATAAAGTTTTATAACGTGCTCATACATGAACACATCTTAATGTCCTCATTGGCTGACACACTGTGGTCTACACACTAGTGCGGCGAGCTGCATTAAGTGGTCATTATATGAGCAAAATAGTGCATAGGATATAATAGACTTAATGGAAAGAACGGCACTGCTTCAAATGAAAGCGTTCTTATCCATCGCACCGCATCCATTATTGTCTCTTAGGAACACACCAGAATGCATTGAGGCTTGTGTGTTCATCCTCCCCAAAGTGAATCTATGTGTTCCTCTACCATATCCCATACCCGAGCACTTCGTCATTGAGGAGAAGGACATCTCTCTAAATTGAAAAATAAATGACATGAAATGCGGCTGTCAGGGTATAATTAGCAACCAGTGTAACTCCTTTAATGATCGCATTGCTGTCCTGCAGTTGCTTGTCCACACACCAGGCTAGGAAATTAACTTTTTTCAAATGTATCAGGATCCAAATGTAAGACTTTTTAGGACCTTCGTATATGGGTCTGTAGTTGTTTGTGGAAAGAAACTACAACTGATGCCTAACTAGTAACCTTGGCCCCGTGCTGCACATTCCAGCGGGATCAATTTAAATATGATCACTCAGAACCCCTGGCCAGCATTGTGACATGAAATCACTGTAAATTGGATTGTGCTTGGACCAATCGCTAAGAAAAGGAAGGGGGGGGGGTGAAGAGATAGATGGTGGACAAGAGGCGTTGAAAGACCCTGGTGAACCTTACTGTGTGCCCCTCCGACTTTCTCGTCCCTCTCTCATTCCACCTTTCCAGCCTAATGTGTGTAACTCTCCAGTCCAGTAGAGTAGTGCGCCTCTTCGCCTGCCAGTGTGCAGTTTTTTCTCCTCAGTCTCTACTCCTATTACTCTTCTTATAATTATTCTCTCCTGTCTCTCTGTAACCTCTGTCCTTAAGCTCTCCTTCTGTACTTTTTCCTCCGTTTTCTGTCTTTCTCCTATGTGCTTTACATGTGGGTCCACGTCTTTCCTATCGGTCTGTGGTGTGTACCGTCATCTGTCCTATGGCGTGGTAGTAGTGTTCACAGCTGTCATGTTGTTGTAACGTGTTTGATACGGGGGGGATGTGCTGGAGCTTCCAGTTTCTCTGTGATGAATGCTGTAGATGGTTCTGTATTGGGTCGGGCTGCAGGACACTTGCCCACAGCTGACACACAATCAAGAAGCAGGCTTTACGTAGAAAGTAACACGACTATTTCGACATATTTTGTAACACTCATATATATATATATATATTTCTCTTAGCCAAAGCATATTTCAATAAAGAAAAGTTCCTGCACCATATTGACGATTTAAATATTCTACAGCAGTAAAATGTTTTACCTTCAATTCATTTTTACTTGACATCATTGTAAATGAGGGTCACCCCTCAATTGATCTTTCAAGGATAAATAAAGGAAAAATTTAAAATCCTTGTCAAAAAATGTAGAACTATAATCAAGGAATGCAAACACAATGTATTTCTTTATAAATAGATATATGTTTCAGAAAACTTAAAATGTAATCAACCGATATATCAGTTGGGCCCTACCTACCTCGTGTGTCTGGTTTCTGTGATCTGTGGCAGTCAACTCCAACGTCCAAAGCACCTGTCTGCTCTCTGTGTACGCCGATGACCACTGCCTCTTTGTTTGTAATGTGTCTTTAGAAAGACAGCAGCTGTGAGTGTGTTGGAAAGAGTGCTTGAGTTAAAGAGAAGCCCCCCCATCCCCCACCCCTCCCAGTCCTTCCAGCTCCAGAGGCACCCTGACTCTCCTCTCTCTGCCCCCCCAGCCAGAGCAGCTTGATCATGGGGAGCCACTGGAGGAGAACCTGCTGAGCGTCAGGAAGCCTACCGTGGGACGCACACACTCCCTGCCCAACGACAGCTACATGTTCTTCCCCCTGCAGCCGGCCCCGCCTACAGCACAGCTTCTAGCACAGACCCAGGGGTCCCAGCACATATCAGGTATCCAGTGACACAGCGCTGATTTAATGTTAGCTAATGTGTAGAATGTCTCGGTATTTTTCAGACCAGACTTAGTAGAAATGGAATATATTATGCATTAGTATGATCTAAGGCACAGTGAACAGCCTTACGCATTTGTATGAGTGTCTGCCGAAAATGCGCCTGTTGGAAGACAAATAACAAGTACTATAGAAGAAATACCTTAATACATCTTCACCTGATACAGACTTGAGGCAGTGGTGGATGACGCCATCTTTAGTACTTAGCTTCTTGTCCGTTGAAGTCCACCTCAACTTCTGTAAATTCTTCCCAAAGGTAAGAGTTAGCGAAAGGAAGCATTGCAATCTAGAATCACACCACTAGATGCCGCCAAACACTCTGGTATTATTATACACTGTACATTTAAAGGGAATTGACATTGGCCTGTGGAAGTTGCAAGTATTATTTCCTCTGATAACCAGTGCAATTTCTGTAAAATTAGATTAGATTAGATTAGATTGACTTTATTGTCATTGCACAGTAACAGGTTACAATTCAACAAAATGTAACAGTCTTGTATTGGTATGCTGTGCTTGTTTGTTTGGGTGCAGGCTCCAGTAGCTCGGTGCGATCCCAACCGGAGGAGTCTTCCCAGCAGCTGACCGTTCCTACAGAGCTCTTCAGACCCATCAGCCCCCACAGCCACTCGGACTCGGAGAGCATACCGCGACTACCCCCTCCCAGACGCACGCACACATTCAGCCGCACACTCCGCAGACAGGTGACCAAATCACACACATATTCACAATCGTCCATGTCTGCATCTGGAATGTTTTTATTTTCATATCAAAAACTACAGAGGCTGATTTTTACAAGGGCTGCCCCCCCCCCCCCCCCGACTCTGAATGTTCTCAGTCGAATCGGATCTGCCTGTTCAATACAGAATATTATTTGCGATACTAATTGACAATGGCCTTCCGTCTACACCAAAACAGTGGAATAGGGAGTTTTTAGATCATTGAAAATTGTGCTTTTGGAAAACGCCCTCTAGGCTGGTTCCGACTGATGATTTCACTTTCAGGAAGCAGCCCTTAATTTTACTAATTAAAACACTAGTAGTCACAAGAAGCTGCCGGCGTAGTTGATGAAAATGAAAAAAAATATGAATATTACAGCAGACCATAAGGGCCGCTATTGAGGGGTGGAAAGCGTAAATAAATAAATTGATAAAATTTTAATATTTTAAGAGAAAAAGTCATAATGAAGAAACCTTGGAAATGTTAAGGGCCCTGATACCTTTTTGGAAATATATTTTTTTTTAAATTTAACAGATAAAATAATTTAAACTTTTCAGCATATAAGGGCTGAAGTATTCCAGTTTGCTGTGAGCTTTAGAGGCATCAAGTTCATATCTATCATATGACATTTTGGTTTGCCTACTGTCTAATTATTATGGTTAAATGAATAGATAGACGATTCCGACCCCTCAATCGTAACCCTAAAACACTGCTGCACATGACAACTGCTTTAGATAATCTATTAACTGGTTGCATGGTTGCAATAAACAGTTTCACTTCTCTTCCCCCTCCTCCTTTCTCCCCTTCTTCTCGCCGGTTTTCCCCACCTGTTGCTGACTAATCTCATTCTACACACTTTAATTGGCTGACCTCAGCACAGTTTGGTCCAAAAACCGCCCGACCCTGAGCTCCTGCTCAAACACAGATACTCCTGTTTCTGAAACAGCGACAACCAGCGAACTTTAGCTACCACTGGGCCTTTCAAAAACACTGGACTACATGTTCACCTTCCAAGACACACACACACACACACACACACACACACACACACACACACACACACACACACACACACACACACACACACACACACACACACACACACACACACAGGCTTCCCTCATTATTTTCCCCCCTTTGTCACCCATTAATTTTGTTTTGATTGCTGACCATCACCCACAAAGCATCTGGAACTCTGGAACAGGTAGCTTCGCCTTTAGGAAACCTAAATCCTTCTATACTCTTATAAAAGTGGCAGCAGCTAGGTGTATCATTGCATCAGTGGATTTCGCAGTAGCCGGGTGAGAGAATGTATTTCAAGCCAGACATAGATTCTATTTGCAGTGCACTTACTACACTATAAACTATACAACTCAGGGGATTACTACAGAACAGCGAGTCATTTGGCTATTTTGTACACACACACACACACTCAGTACCAAAGTGAAAGAGCATTACAATAGAAAAAGTGATTTTCTATTGACTAGTTTAGTGCTTGAAAGCTACTCAGCTATTAGACACAGTACAGTAGCTGTTGCGCTTGCTTCAAGCGGTCTGACAGGGTGATCACTTAGTAGTGCTGTTCCAGTTAACACTACATTTTAAGCTGTGATGTTTGTAGTGCATAAACCTGTTCCCATAGTGATATATTTGACCACTAGGTGTCACTGTGGTCCTACCGTTGAGAGGCTTATACAGGGGAAAGCCGACGACTCCAAACATCTCACAAAAATTGCTGTGCACTAAAACTCATGCATGCCTCCTCTCCTCGTCCTCTCTATACATTCTAGTTGTTTTGAATTGACCTAATTCAACACAATTCTAGTCGAAAACCATTGATTTCTGTGGTCTATGAGTTCATTTAATGAGTTCTAGTGACCATTGTGCTTACTAACCCTTCCTCTCCTACAGTAGCTACATACTGTACTATGTTGACCCTCTGACTCTTGGCCTGACAAGGAAACACTGTTAAGAAGTTGGTTGGTTCATTGATCTATATGCCGCGCTGCTGACGGTTTACAGGGTTTTGTGTGAAAGGTCAAAGGTCACTGGGTCAGGTTGTCTGGCTCAGGGTTCACTGTGTCAGCCGGCGACTGTTAGCCCAGAGTCCCTCTGTCCCACAAAAAAGCAGCGGACACTTTCCTTCCAAAATCAATAGATATGAGCTTCAACATTGGAAACATTCTTCTTGTCACTTGATGCCTACTACCTGGAAACCTCCTCTGACAGAGTTGTAACAAGTTATTTCATATTTATTTTCACAGCAACAAAGGGGGAAAGATTTTCAAAGACAAAGTCCTTTTGGGAATAGTTCCTTCCTTCCAGACATGATTTAACGCGAGACACTGCAGGAGAATAGAGTAAGCCTCCTCAGATATCATCATGAAACTTTGCCAATATTTCTTTTTACTTTAAATCAATTATTTATAGTTTATCCTCTTAAACTCCAGGGTCCCCCAATTGAAATAGTCATACTGCACATCAAATTAAACAGGAGAACCTCCGCTACAAGCACATATAAGTTTTTACACACACCAAACACAACCCAAAGACCAATTAATTATCAAATATCAAAATCCGAATAGTCAACCCACTCTCCACATTTCCATTGAAACCGCTCAAATAACTTCATGGTACACAAACAAATAGCATCTCAAATGAAAGCTAAGACCCTGATGAATTCAGCAGTACCGTCTGGCTTTGAAGACCCCCTTCAGACATGTTTGAAGATTTAAAAAACACTCTGCATTCTAAAAAACTTGTTTTGTTTTATTAAATTAAATTACATCTACTCCTTCACTCTCATTAAAAACAGATTGAATCTATGAATATATGTCCAAATATTTCTAATTCAATATTAGTTGAACTGCCGGACCCAAGAAGTCCATTCGCAGTGTATGTGACTTGGAGCTTTTAAGTTTCCACATCACGCTTGTGTAAGTTGCGAATTGCATCAGGATTGGCTTCCAAAGTAGTTGTGGGTTCACAGAGTCCTTCTGATACAGCTCAACATGGCAGTAATATTTCTTTTAGCGAAGAGGGGGGATTTATTAATAATTTTTATCAGATGTGAATACAAAATGCTGGCTCAGTCTCAACAGAAGCACTTAACAGAAAGAAAATAAAAAACAACTCAAAAGAATACAACCAATAAATGTCATTAGTTGTTTACCCAACTAACTTTTGACAAATCCTAATATGGAATTCTGCCACTGAGTAACTCAGTGTAACCTCTGCTCTTTGTTGCCATGTTAAAGTTCATGGAAGAATGTCACAATTTGAATTGAACCCCACGCTGCTCAGCACAGTGAGAACTCTGGGAATACGCCGGCCAGACCGTGAACTCTGACCCAAACTAGCTTCGCATCCTCATCTCCTCACAATAAAGCCTTGTTTACACTGAGCGGTGCTGCTGGGTGCGGCTCGGCGCGCATTTATTTATTAGTTTCCACTGTCAAAAGTTGGGAAAGGGGACCATAATATGTGAACCGTGCTACACCTATTTTTTTTTCATCCTTTCGTTGGGGTACGAAGCCGTCCCAGAAGGTCCCAAAGGGGTGTTGATTGGCCGACAGAATCCTAATATCTGCGCGAAAGACAAACCACTGCGTGTGGACGCCTCGGTGTGAAGAGTCTTGTGTTTAGGGAAAGATGTTTGCGCGCAGCTCTTTGTTTATTGTTTTTCCTCTTCATTGAATTAACAAGCGGGCTACACTGTGTCCCGCTGCTACGATGTCACAATAGTTACGTAGCTGCCAGTTCAGCGGCTCTGACCCATATACTGTATCTCCGGCATAAACCCTGCCTACTAAGTCAGGGTATTGTTGGCAGTGGAAACGCAAGCCAGATCTAGGGTTACCGTGCCAAACTAAACTGTGCTGCTCAGTGGAAACAAGTCTGATAGTCTCCCCACTCTCACCCTCCCTGATCCTTACCTGCATCTCCTCTCCCTTGTCTCCTACATATTACACCCCCCCCCCCCTCCCCCTCACCCTACATGCCACCGACTCACAGGTCGCTGTGTCTACTGACTCTCAGGAGGCGCTGTGTTCGGACGGAGGGGAGAGTACTGAAGGACTTGTGAACGTGGCCTCTGTGGGCCTCTCTCCATCCCCCTCCTCCTCCGTTAACTCTTCCTCCTCCTCCACCTCTCCCTCACCGTGCTCACATCATGCTCAGCAGCAGCCAGCTCTCTGCCTGGTCCCTGCCACACCGGGAGCCTCCCCAAAGCCCTTACCAGTCAGGCCCCACGTACAGGAGGATCCCTCAGTGGACCGGGAGGTGTCCCTCATCACCCTGAGCGCTGGGTTGTCCTCTGACACGGCGGAGGACAGCGGCGACGGCGGGAACGAGGGTTTCACTGGCTACGCGGGCCGCAAGGAGAGCCGGAGTCCGTGTCCCAGGCAGCTGAAGAGGTTCCATAGCGTGGACACCCAGGGCCGCAGCGCCCTCCTGCCCGGCCCACGCCCTCAGTCCTGGCTGGACGACCCGCGGCGCCACTCTGTGGAGGTCTGCCCGTCTGCGGAGTCCAGCCCCCAGCACAGTAGCACTACAGCCTCCGCCTCCGCTTCCACCTCATCCGGCATCGTATCGCGGGCCGACAGCCTGCAGATCCAGATGCCCACTCAGACCTCGCTGCTGCCCTCGCCCCGACGCAAGAAGAAGATGAGCCCGCCCTGCATCTCCGTAGACCCGCCCGACGGACTGGAGCCTCAGTCGGGCCTCTACCAGAGCCTGGGTGGACTGGGGATGCCCCCTCCCCTCCCCGGCCGGGACACCTGCCTGAGGAGGAGAGCGCCCTCCTGCGACTCCAAGGACTCCTTTGACCTGGCGGTGGGAGAGGGTTCGGGACAGGACGGAGGCTCGCCTAACCCCAACACCAACGCCAAGCTATTGACTCTTCCCAGTTTCTCCTTTGAGAAGACAAGCTCCGAGCACTGAACACTGATCCTGATAAACACACACACACATACACACACACACACACACACACACACAAGCTGGATGAACTCCTCCACACGCACACAAACACACGATGCACTCGGTGTATCTGTGACGGTGATAGTTCTAGTAATAATGCTGTAGAGAGTAATAATGGTGAAGCTATGACAAAACAGTAAAAAAAACATCCTTGGTTTCATAAGGAGTGCAGTACTGTAGTGTGACCATCCCTTGTCTTTGTATTGTAACTGCCAAAACAACCAGAGAGAAAGACGACACGTGAAACGACCACACAAACATGACTGTTTCTGTCTCCGTGCTACGCCTGCATGCCACCTACGGCATGTGGCGCCCTCTGTGGTCGCCAAGTGAACTTCCTGGTGTTGCACAGGGTGTCCCCGGTCAGTGGAGGTACAAAGCAATATGAACGTTCTAGAGACACTATTTTCTTAAATTATTGGGCCATAGTGTTTGTACAGGATGTTGTTTTTTTAATTTCATTCGATTGTTATTGACATGTCTTTTTTGTGATTTTTCGTTTGTTGTCTTTTGTCTTTTTTTTTCACCGTAGGATATTTCTAGCTTTCTTGGTTTACTGAGGAAAGTGAACGTTTTTCAAAGTGCTGAAAACCATGTATTTGTAGGAATAATATATAAATATATATATAAAAAAAAACAAGTCATTAAACTGAGCTTGGATTTTTAAGCACACGCATAAGAATGTGGTGGTTTGATTGATAGAGGAAAAACAAGGAAGCTGCACATCTTTCATTGATTGCTTGATTCTCCTGAGTGTCTCAGACAGTCCCAAAGTCTCAGAGCGCAGGATGTGGAGACAGCGTAAAGAACATCAGTTTAAAATTGATTACACTGTTTTTGTTTGATTTTGTTTATGTTCACCTAACTTTAAATTTGATTTGTGGATTTGTGAATGTGGTTATCCATCTTAATCCAACTATGTATGCTACGGGGTGTGTGTGTGTGTGTGTGTGTGTGTGTGTGTGTGTGTGTGTGTGTGTGTGTGTGTGTGTGTGTGTGTGTGTGTGTGTGTGTGTGTGTCTGTGTTTGTTTGTTTGTGCCCTCTTTGATATGTAAATATTGCTCAAGAAGTCCCCTCCTGGCAAATTCTTTAAAAATGTATAAACACATTTGCGGTGATACTACAACAGAAGACTAACAGTACATTTTCTATTCCATTATGTTTTTTACACCAGAAATATTAGTCCACACTTGGTCAATATAGATAGTGTGTGTGTGTGTGTGTGTGTGTGTGTGTGTGTGTGTGTGTGTGTGTGTGTGTGTGTGTGTGTGTGTGTGTGTGTGTGTGTGTGTGTGTGTGTGTGTGTGTGTGTGTGTGTGTGTGTGTGTGTGTGTGTGTGTGTGTGTGTGTGTGTGTGTGTGTGTGTGTGTGTGTGTGTGTGCGCGTGTGTGCGTGTGTGCATTTGTGTGAGTGTAGAATGGACTGTCACTGCATACACATGACACACAATCTTCATAGAGCGAATCTCCTGAGACAGAGCTGGTCTTTGCACTGCCATCTAAGGTAAGTGAAATGTGAAAGGTTTTCATTGTAGTGTCCACATTTTAGTAGCCTAACACACGGGCATTTACAATCCAACAGTTGAGTTGAATTGCCTCAGGTTTTAAACAATAAAATAAGAATGCGTGGAATTTGAAAAAAGGTAACGTCTTTGGTTCTGCGCCATACATTTTTATACCTTCTTTTTTTAACTGTCTGATAGTGTTATAGGAATGCATTGCTAACTCGGTGGACTACTCTTTCGAAAGCCCGACTAAGCCCGTAGACATGTGACTGGAACAATAATGGGGGAGTGGGAATCCCGATAAGCTCATGCATTAGGTTTTAGTGTGGCTCGACAGAGAGTGAGTATCCTGGGACAGAGATAAGGGTTAGGTTTCCCCCACTTATCAGCAACCTCAACATAACTAGACTTTGTCTAAACAGTAATTTAACTTTCCCAGGAGAAATCTGCCACAGTTTGCCCTCGCTTAACATGGTGTCTGGCACTCTTCTATACATGTGCTCATCATTTAGCGGTGACATAGAGGCTGCATTCCTCTAAAGTCAGCTGTGTGCCTTTTAAGGATCATTAAGTAGGGATTGATGGAAGCTTCAGACGGCATGCTTTGTTCTGAAATGTCTGTAGCTTTTGTCAATGGTTGTCAGCGGCCATAGGAGAAGCAAGTTAATTAAAGAGCTTTCCAGATCAGTGTCATAAAAGAAAACCAATGTCCCGAGGGAGGTGTACATTTTCCTCCGTTCAACAGCGAAGGCCATTTACAACTTCTCCCCTATTTTATGTTTTTTTTTATCTTAACTGTCTGATGCACGGTTGCATAAGTTCATAGCTCTACGGCGGTGAGAATGCCGTGGCCCTGAGCTCTTGTCCTGTATGTAACGGCACCAGTGTTGATGCAGGCGTTAGCAGTAGAAAAGTCTAACCGCAGCCTAAAATATCCCGTCAGCTTTTACCGCTGAGACAGACAGCAGAGACATGGAGAATCAATAAGATCACAATAAATAAAGTGCAAACCTTCATAAACAAATGTCTCAGAAGAATACTGAAAATCTACTGGCCGAACAAGATCAGCAACAACGATCTGTGGACAAGAACAAAACAACCCCCAGCAGCAGACGAAATTGGACGAAGAAGATGGAGATGGATTGGGCACACATTACGCAAACCACAGCCAAGCACCACCAGACAGGCTCTGACCTGGAACCCTCAAGGGAAGAGAAGCAGAGGACGTCCTAAAAACACCTGGCGCCGGGACCTCCAGGCAGACACCAAGAGACTGGGAGGCACCTGGTCGCAGATAGAAAAGAACGCCAGTGACCGTGAACTCTGGAGGTCCCTTGTCGACGGCCTATACCCCAGTAGGGGTGTAAGGCATAAGTTTTACCGCTGACAAACAACAGCCTGTAGCCATAGAAAACACGGCACCACAAACCTGATCAGAAGTAGGGCAACATGAGCTGTCATAACAGGCAGGCCACGTGCAGCGCTGCAAACGTTTCTCTCTCTAACATAATTTGTATTCAGGCAGCTGGTATCCAAATGTCACTATGTAGAAAACAATACAACTTCTTGAACGCTCCTATCTCCAGGGATCTGGGCTCTGTTTTTGCTAATGATCTTTTTAAGTGTGAACACTTGCTCTGGTTCATGCCTAGGAATGTATTCAATCATTGAAAATGTTTAATTATGAAAGCGCTAAGGTCTCTGCTGGAACACAAAGGTACCCCCTGCTGTTAATTCACAACCACCTCTGGAAACTGATACAATGAAGTGAGCATGAAACACAGAAAGAAAGCAGTTGTGAGCACCTATAAGTGACACGTTAATATCATTAATCCCAGCCAAATAGTTTGGGGACAATAAAACCTACAAAGTAAAAGACACTGTTATTTTGGTTTTTCTCTGATGTTTCGAAGGCAGATGAAAGACAATGGTCTTGTTTGAACTCTTTGCCTGTCGCAGTCATTGAGATGGAGATGGAGATGGAGATGTGGCTGCACCAGAGATGGAAGGTATATCTAAAAGTTACTTGATGTGCTTCATAGTCTGTTTACAGTATTTATTGTTGATATCTCAATATCTACGACTGCCGGGTTACTAGCATAGCATGCGCAGTAGAAACCCAGTTTGTTTCTCTCACAGAGCGCGGTAACCAATTGTCCAACATAAATTCTCCGCCGATGTTTGACGCCATTTAGCAACGTGCCCCACTGTTTCTGCAGGTCTTTATGAAAGACTCCTCTAACCATCCGCGGGAATTATTTATTACATTTTTTTCAACTATAACATTTTCTTCAGTAGCCCCATTTCTCCAGGTTAGCCTCATTTGCCCCTCATCCCAAAGAAAGATGGCAGCTTGAGATGGCATGTCTTTGTCTCAAATTGCCGTGAACCCAATGAAATAAATGATATTCTCCTGGTACGTTTTAATGTTTATTTAAAATGTCTGGCTTTGCGGATTAGGAAATACAACTGTTATTTTATCTTGCAGCTGACGGAGTATTCCATTTTTGAACAATTTTAGAAATACCTTCAGAAGGAAGGGTATTTTGTGGCAATGTTGACAAACCCATATGTGGTGATTGGTTTATGCATTCAAATGTTTTTTTTATGAGTTTGACTGTTATTTGGGGCACCACAATCCCTCCGACTGCCTTATGCATGGAGGAGTGTGTGTTACTGTGTGTCTCTGTGTACATCTGCGTGTGTGCTGCACACTGTCCCGTCTTATTAAAATGCAGCCCTGCTTTGGTAACAGTATCTCCCTGTCAGGAATAACTGTTACTGACATCATTAACTCAGAAATCAGATTGGTGATTGGAATTAGCATTGTCCTCAACAGCTGGCAGAACTGAGCCACAGCACTGTTATGCTATACACTGTTTATTATATCCTGAATCAATTGACACTTAATATGCTGCTCACTTTACAGCAACGGTATAAACCAATATGGGAGAATACAACATGATATAATGATAGCATTGATGCACTTTTGGCCTAATTTATCTGCTTCGAATTCCAATATTCTAAGCTGTTCTTGTCCTCGGGGGGGTGGTAAATGGTTACTCAGTCTCCATAGGCAGCAATGCTATGCATATACATAAACAGATCAGTAAGTGCTCACACATGGAAATAGTTTCTCCCCATTCATGAGCTCAAAATGTTGACTATGTTAACCACCTTGGTTTGGGGTTTCAGTCGGGCACATGACCGACCAGATTTTGTCATCTGGATTATTTTGTATTCATTAATTTCTTTATCCATTTATAATATGTACTTTAATTATTGTTACACAATCATTTGAATAGTGGTATAGTTTTTGTACCTGTAAATGTCACACCCCTATTGGATTCTTCCGAAAGTGGCAGTAGCAACAGCCGGTATGCCCTCACACTCCCCTCCACATCAATGCACTTCTACACACTTGATAGAATTTGAGAAATATCGGTTTAGTTGCCTTGCACAATATATGGCTAGTAGCCCCAATAACATTAGCATAAACTATCAGCCATCCAACCCTCAATTCAGTTGTTAAGCATTCATAGCTCACAGGCTAGTCAGGACTTTTAGCAGCAATACATTTCATGAAGGGTACGGTTTACCAAAACCGACTACTGAGTGTAGAAAAGTGGTATTTTCAGTAACCATAACACCTAAAAAAAACTATGGACATGACAATCTTAAAACAAAAATACGGTATTTAAATTTTAAGGGTGCACTTAAAAAATAACAATTGAATATACAATATATGTAAAATGTAATCACTCTATTTTTTGGGTATTTCTTAGGAATCCTTGCCCCCCTCCCCCCCGCCCCTCCATTTGCAACTGCCTTTGGACTATTTAACAACGTTGAGCCTCTTGCCCTCAGTGGGCACTTGGGGAGAGAAAAGGTGCCACATTTTCTTTTAGTGGATATAGTGGAGTGTTAATGGAGTCACTCGCATTTTAAAGTTTTAACTTTGTTCTGAAATGGCCTGAAATCTGTGTATGTGTAACCGGTCCCAAGTGGATTGTCTGACACAATCAGACTGACACAGTTCCATTCACTGTCAATGATTCCCCTACATGTGCCCCATCTCTCACCTTTTTTCTCCAATTTTCTTTTTTTATTTCCCAGTGCTTTTGCTCCCACCTGTCTTTGTCTCTTTATATTCTCATTTGCAGTGGCTATTTTGGGTTGGAAACTCTGGTGGGGCCATGCAGGAAAATAATCTTATAACGCAATCCAGAAATACCACATATTACTACCATCACAACACACACAAAGTAGCAAGTGACAGAGGGGACCAAAATTGCAGCTGAATAATGCCATCACTCAAACACGAATCTGACGACATATATTTGGCTATTATATCAATAGCACCACCAAATGGCAGTGTTCAAGATCTCACAATATAAAAACTCAAGATCGAAACAGCATCGTGGCAACAATAAAAACACAACGGCGCACACCGTATAGGCCTACACAGCAATCAATATACAAAGCCACCACTCACAATATACCACAGCCAAAGAGCCATTTCACCACCAGAGACAGGTGAACAGCTCCCTCGGGGAGCCCACGTGAGGTTGTGCCCCCCACACACACGTATCGCCAGTTACGGATGCAGAAATTCTAATTCAAACAATAATATGTAAACTACATTATAAATTCAACTTAATAATTACACCATAATTACAAATTAGACTCACCAATGACTCACCACTCTCGGTGACATTGCTGTTAAAATCCAAAAGTCCGTGGATGAGTTCACTTTCACTTTCAAAAGCATCGCCAGGGCGTTCAGTCTCTGCTCTCCCATTGTGTTCCGTGCAAAAGTTTTGATTCTCCCGCCGTAAACCCCGCCCTTTCTACAAATCAGCCAATGAGAAGCAGTCTGGGGCCCTAATCTTCTGGCCCCACTGTCGAAACTAAAGTGTGCGCTGCGCACGCGCTTGCTCACGCACCAGCTCTCCAGTCCGCGGCTACACTGCACAGGGCCATCTCGGCTGGGCCCCACCGAGCGGAACAGACGAGACGGAGCAACGAACTATTTCACACACAACTACACTACAAAAAGTAAGACAATTGCGTTCATCAAATTAAAACTGCGGACATGTAATTAATTATTAACAATTAATTTATTATTAACTTATGCTCAATGTACATTTTTGACAAAAAAAAAAAAAAAAAGTTTATAATCCTGCCCTGCACGGCAGCGCCCTCTGGTGGGACCGTGCCCCAAAAGACCCCAAATGCAAAGACGCCATTGCTCATTTGGACATTTCAATGGCTGACAGCAGGTGATCCCTCCAACTCCTGTGTCATGTTTTTGTTTTGTATCGCTATAGATCTGTGTGATTAGAGCTTCCGTGTCTCATTTCCATCAGCGATTATTAGTCAGTCTCCCGCTTACCCCCATCACCCCCCCACCCCATCTGCACACTGAGAACAGGCAGAATAACACTCAATCAGCCTCACTAAACCAAATTGAGATTGCTGCCAACCCGGCCATTGAAACGACTTTCGCGCTGCTCGTCAACAGGGTTGCAAATGACTGACGCAATACGAGAAAATTGAAAAACAAAAAGCTGATGGGCATTTACACAACACTTTCTTGTTTACTAGTGTTAGTCAGTGTTTGGCAGAGGGCCCCTTGGGACGTCTGCCACAATAGGTGGAGCGGAGGAGGTCCTTACAGCATCAAAACAAGGCAGACTAAATATAAGGCTGCTTCTGCCAACACAGGCCTGGAGGTCTGCTCATACGTCAGAGTGATTTGGATTACATGACCTGTTAAAACAAGTATTTTCTTTCTATGTCACTTCCTACATGTGGGTCAAAGATAATGGCTTACAAGTGAATTACATTTCTATGCGCAAGCTGTGGTGTGTACAAAAGAACGAATGTATGTCACCATCACAAGAGCACCATCACTGACAAGGAAGGAACTAACAAATGCTACAACGAGTGTGTCCGTGCTCTTCCAGTTTGAACTGTTACTACTATTTAACCTTTGTTACTGTTTGTTAGCCCTAAACTGTGGAAGCATGTATTGGACTTTATTATCTGTGAAGGCAAAACAGTTTTGTAAAAGTACAGAATACAATTGACAAGTGTGAACCAAGATTCACGTCACCACAACATGAACGTGCAGCCGTCTTCGTCAGATAGTGTCTAACAGTCATCAATCACGGCACAGAGACCCGCCTCTTTATAGTGCTCTGTCTCCTGATTGGATGAAAATTAGCAGGATACTCGAAATGTTATCTTGGAATTACTGCAAAGCTGAATGATTGGGAGACCTGTGTTATGAACTGTGCATACTGTTTAAGTGATTGCTGCATGAATATAGAGTGATTAAACACGTATATTCACAAATAAATATAATTTTAGCTGGTTTAGCTGATGATTTAGCACAATGAAGTAAACTGAAGCTTTAGGTAAGGCAACAGAGAAACACCAAGTGTGTCACTATGTTGGAAAGAGTCGAGCAGTGGAAGAGTAAACCAGCGTTGCAGAAACTGACACTGAAAGACGATAAGTTCCCTTTCCAATTTAAGTAAATTGATCCTGTCGTGTTGCCATACAACATAATCTTTAGGAAACTGCCTTTGTCTTGATTAAGACTTAGTCCAAGAGTTGCAGTGGTCCCCACATTTATTAGTATCCCCAAACATTATTACAGGTGATTGAAGGCCCTGATATGAAATGAGAGCACATAAAGAACGGTTCCTAAAGCCCTGTAAGAAATGTGTCAGTACACTTTGGGAAGTTAATAGTGATCAAAGTTACTTTGATGCCCAAATATCTGTCTGAGAGTGTACCATGTTTTTTTAGACTAAAAGTGTTCATGCTGACATCGATCTGATGTGCTGCCACCCTCTGCAGCTCAGCTCTGAGATACCACTGCCTCAACTTCTCTAACTTTGTTTCTTCAGCATCCTATCACTGGCTCTTGATTTATTCTCTCTCTCTCTCTCTCTCTCTCTCTTTCTATCGATTCCCTGAACATTCTTATTAAAACAAGCCAAACTCACACGAGACGGCTGTTTGAGTCTTTCATCTAAAAATCATCCAGAGTTTATAATTGACGTCAGAGCGACTGTGTGATGTCTGATGGCAGAGATAAGAGTGGGTGGGGTCTGTAAACCCATGACTTACCCAATTCCACATGTGGAAAATATCTGACAATTGTGTGCCCTGTGGAGAGATCAGTGGAAGGTGCTGAACTAGTCCCATTGATATATGATTGCATGGCACAGTCCAATTATTAAAAAGTGATTTACAGTTGAGCAGTGTCAGAGACTGCCAGAGAGATAGATCTGGCAATGATGAGATATAATCAGTGTCTGCAGGTGGGTTGCTTTGAAAAAGTTGCTGTTGATGAAATGCTGCAATACTCGAAAAGAGTGAGCTCATTTCAGCATGTTTTTTTTTTCTGACACCAATCTACAGGTGGCAGTATTAAGCAAAGATAGCAGCAATGCTAGCTGGCAAAGGGAGGGAAGAAGAAGAACGTTGTCTAGCACACATGGACGTATTAATCATGTTGCCTAACAAGTAATCAGCTCTTTCAGGACAAACTGTTTGAAACCAAAGCCAAGTCACATGGTGAAGGGTTTGCTGTTGTTGCTGGCCCTCGTGAGAAATCTTCAGACACAAATATGAGAAATGTAATAAATGATTAACATTCTAAACATGGCCAGTAAGCCCTGGTACTTAATTAGCTTAGTATAATGCTTATCATCCCTTCATTTCCATCATCAGTATAATTAAACGGAAGGCCTGTGAATCTATTGAATAATACAGTTAAATAAAAAATAGGGACAACTATGAATTACATGTTTTAAACTACACTAATACACAACCCCAATATAGCTCAACAGGGTAATAGAAAGTAATCAAAATCCATTATCAAAGTGTACAAGATCAACACATGCGTCTGTGACTGTGAAGAATCTGTGCAGGCCCTGGCCTTGCCGAAATATTGCACTGAGCTGGAGGAACAGCAGAGATCAAATCCAATAACCGATGTTTGTTTTACAGCATTAAAGGATTAGGCTCACACTGCAATATGGGGACGAAAACGATGAGTGCTGCCCCACAATGTAAGCCTTTCCAATGTATACAGTATTGACAGATAAACAGTATTTCCAACTGGCATGGAAACCTTTTCATGCTGTCAGGGTGTCGCACACACACACACACACACACACACACACACTTACACACACGCTTAGTGCCAATCATGGACTTACCACTCACACACCTTGAGGTCCCCTCTTGGACAAAGTTGAAAAATTCACCAGAAGGTTTTGGACATGTTTATAACATGATTTTAAGCATGACCCAGAGGAGACCTAAAACAAGTCCACTGTTGACTCTGTAGTCCCCTGTTGGTGGATGTGTTATAACTAGGGCTCTCAAACGATTAACATTTTTAATCAGATTAATCACAGGTTGCTGTGTGTCCTCACTTGCTCTGAACAGAGCAGACAATGTTCCTCCTCCTGTTGCTTCCAACATCAACTGCCGCCCGCGACACAGACGTGGCCGTTAGCAGTTCAAAACATTGGCTTGCGCCTTTTATAATAGGACTATGGCTCGCGTGCTGCTATGTTTGGCTGCATGCAGCAGCTGATCCTGGGTCAGTCACAACGTTAGAGTGACTATAATGCAGAGCGGGTGGGAAGCCCAGGGTATGTTATTCTGCGCATGCGTTAATTGCGTTAAAGGTGCAGAAGCGGAATGGTTCTTTTAGCTAACTTCCTGTCAGTTACTGCAGTTAGCAGTCCCCTCGCTCGTCCCTACGTTACCACATTAATGCACTGCGGTCTTCAAGCAGCGAGTTATCTAGCATCATCTCAGATTCATAAGTGTGATAAAACATGATAAAAACCATCAAAACAGACATTGGGAAGGATGTTTACCTGCTCCGCCATTGTAGGCGCATAAACATTCACCCATGTGTTGCTCTGGCGTGCACCGGCAGTGAGACCATGAGTGAGACGGGTTCGGTTTGTAGCGTTCTCTCTTGTGATTGGATAAAAATTTCGGGATCCTCCAATACGTTTATTTGCCGATTACATCAGAGCCGGCCCAAGCCTTCAGGGGGCCCTAAGCGAAATATGATTAGGGGGCCCCTCTCCAATGTTAGCGCTGCTGAAACTATAGATCTTTGTTAAATATCATTCACACACCCAGTGTTTTCCGCTAGTGCCTCCACTGTGCGGCTGTGCGAAAATATTAGACAGCCGAGATTCAGACCCTCGTAGGGGGGTCCGGGGGTATGCCCCCCCGGGAGATTTTTTTAACCTTTTTAAAGTGAAATGCATGAATCTGGTGCACTTTGAGAGGAAAATTAAGAGGCTAAATCTGAGAAATTTTGTGTGAACAAATAATTTGGAGACACGGGGTCAGATGAATTAGAAGCTATTGAAGAAGGACACATGGATTTTCCATAAAAATATTAATATAAAATAAAATATTATGGGTTGGGCTTGGAGCTCTTTTTCTTTTACGGGACATATTTCTCTGTAATATAGTGAATGCATTTAAATGCAGTGTGAGGAACGAAGCAGAAGAACTCTGTTGTCCAGCTACTGTATCTTTTTTTCCACAGACAAGGCTGCACATACACAGTGCATGGGCAACAATTGTTTTTAAATAAACTCAATACACACTGTGCATGGATGTGAACGTGACATGATCAGATAATTTCGGATTTCCTCCCAGATGAACTGATTAAATTTTTAGGCTATTAATTATTCTAGACCAAAACATTTTATTCCTTTTTTTGTATGATAACTCACATTTGCATAGTATGATGTTAATATCAAACACACAAACTAAAAAAAAAAAAAAAAATTTTTTTTTTTTTTTTTTTTTTTTTTAGGGGACCCCCCAGGCAGTCGGGGGCCCTAAGCGGCCGCTTAGTTCGCTTATGCCTCGGGCCGGCTCTGGATTACATGCAGAGCAGCTGACTGAGAGATCGGCTTTATGAAACGCGCACATTATGTAAGTGATCACTGTATGAATAAAGAGCGATTTAACACTTATATTAACATAAATAAACCGCTTACTTCACCTTTAAAATAATTAACGCATTATTTCCAGAAATGAATCACCCTGCGTTAACACATTCATTTTGACAGCCCTAGTTGCAAAGTCGATTGTTACGCTGGTGAGTAAGTACACACACACACACACACACACACAGACACACACACACACAGACAGATCAGCTGTGTTGAGGTCAGGATTTAAAGTCTGCAAACTTGGGTTGCAACACAGATTAGTTTGACATTCCGAACACATAGTTAATACTACTATGTTATTATTGATGTGCATTGTTTTAGTAATTTTAAGTGTTTAAATGCATGTGTGTGGATGATTCGGGGACAACATGCAGGAGCCTATGTAGCCTTTGTAGGATTTTTCCATCAGTTATGTTGACACTGTAGTCCCAAGGTTAAATGCAGAGATCAAAGAAAAAACATTGCAGAACCAAGATGGAAAACAAAATACACAAGCAATCAGAAAGGTTTTTAAACAAACCAAGTGAAAAAGATTCACTGTCAAATGAAAAACTTTATACCCAAACATCCACCACAGCTCACAGAGCAAATTCACGGCTTCAACTCTGACCTGCAGTTTATAGTGTTCTTGTGCAACTAGAGATTAATGCTGACATCACTTGAGCTTTGGCTCTTTGCTGCAACGTGGCTGTGTTCCCAGCACTTACCATGGCCAAGTTGAAATAAACCAAAAATTCATCCTTTAAAGGCCAGGACACACCAGTCCGACTACCCGAAAATGGAGACTGCCGATTCAGGGAGCTCCAGTCTTCCCGTCGCGGCCGAAAAAGTGCAAAGAACACACCAAACCGACTGCTGACTTTCCGTACGCTCTGCGCTTGCGCGGGACGTGATGTCTCCATAACAGCAGGCGGCGCTAATCTGTATTGAGGCCCGAAAAAATACAGAAGCCGGAAATTATGGGACGGCTCTCTAGACCATAAACATAGATAGAAATACGTATTTATATTTATGGACCATAAAGAGCACCATTTTTAGCAGAGAGTGTCGAGCATGGTGTCGAGCAGTCAACAAGGGTTGATGCATGTGAGTACTCGCTGAACGAAACAAACAAACACATTAAAACGATGGCTAACTGGTGTTAGCTGTTAGTGCTACCCGCCTCACTTTCGGGCTTCACTGATTCGCTAGCCCTCCACAAATCAAATTGCTCCAACTGAAAGACTGCCCGCGGCTCAAAAGAAGCCCGACGACATCTACGACGACCGATTTCACGGCACACACCAAACAGATTCGTGTCCCCGCCCCCTCCCGACTCTACGACGCCGATTATCGGGCCGGTGTGTCCTGGCCTTAACATTCTGAAACATATAAGAAGTGCTCTTGGTTATTCAAAATCAATTTCAAAGGATAAGGGTGGCGTCATTCTTTCTTGATGATATTGTTTAAAAAAAAAACATCAAGCAAAAGACTTAACGCAACAATGCATTTGTCCGTCTCTCTTCTGACTCCCCTTGGCCTGTCTTTGGCTCTTTGCCCATTAGTGCCAAATGAGGACATTAAGTAGTTTTTTTGTATGGTCGCTGTGCTGCTGCAGAGTAATTGCACTGCAGGGAAGGAGTTTACCTTCTGCTCCATCACGGCTCTGTAATGTCTGACCTGACTGACACTCGCAGAGCAGCACCTGAATGCTTCATCTTGCTCTTGTTATGCAGTTCACGGCCTCCAGACAGGGAGCTTGGGAGAGAACGAGTCAACTTTAACTTTTCATTAACTCCATTTCATTAAATCGTTTGGATCAGTTCAATGACAAGGGGTCCGCTAATGTCCATTACCGAAACACACTCACACACATGCAGCGACGGAGGGAGTTGGGATTTCTTAATTTGATTTTATTCTTTTGGTTCTACAAGCCTCTCTCATATTCAGCAGATGGGACAAACGGCTGCCACTGCTTCCTGTTGTGCCAAGTGAAACCCTTTAATGCAGTTTTAACGTTGCGCTGTGCCAGGCCAAGGAGAGATGTGACCCATCCAATTGAAGTGAGTTTACAAAGTGGCTTTGACAAGCCAGTCAGATGAGACATCATAGCGTGCACCTCGTATATTATTAGACTGGGATGGGGCACCCAGATTTGGCTTTTAAGGATGTTGTCTTGCAAGAATGAGATAAATCAATTTGGTAATGAAAATGCAGATTGTGTTCCAGAGGACAGGAGAGGGATGGTTGGCATGTTAAACGGGACACGTATCTCGGACGAGATTGAGGTCAGAGGAACAAACAAGCACTCTTTAAATTAGAGAGCACCCCAAGACATGCCAGGTGAGGTTCACCTCACACACTCAACTCTATGGTCCTGTTCGTAATAGTCAGTTTCTTTGATGCGCACCAGATGTGAGTTGAATACATTGTTTTGTTTTTCAGATGGTTTACATTGTAAACATAAGGCACGTGCATGGAAATGCTGTTACATTTTTGGTCAGACTGTTAAATGAGTTAAAAAGCAAATCCCTGCTCGCAATTTCTACCTCAGTCTACATCATGGAGCATTGGCAGGTTATTCTCATGCTGGTTTTAATGTGGAGAGCATTTCGTAACAGCCAGAGTCTATTCAATGTAGTGCCACAAGGAGTTGGTTTAAATAGCCTATATTTAATGGGATATAGAGCCGTGATGTGAAGGCTGGTGTGAACACGACCTTAAATTATAAAAATGAGAAAGTTGGTGCTCCTGCCTCCAGCTGTCACAATTGTTCTTGTTGCTGCCCGTCTGACAGCAAATGCATCTAACTGTTTTACCACTCTTGCTCTTATGCCTGTCACAGCTCTCCACCCCAGTCCATTATTTTCTCAATTTTCTTCCACAGCACAAATTTAACAAGTTGTTCTCTGCTTTTGATGGCACAACATCTTGAATAGAATCTGTTTTTTCTTTCACATGTAGCCTTCACTGCATTTTCTGTACGGTACATTCAGGCATTTTCTGAAGTCCTCCTTCAAATATTCAGCTTTGTGCATTAAACAAACTGTTTTCTATAGCTTCTGCACTCTGTTTATGAACAATAATAAAAGGCAGAAGTTCTTAATGGGCAAAAACCTGCAGACTTTGAGGTGCGTATTCTCCGACAAGGCCATTTAACTCAAGCAGGAATCTTTTTTTTTTTCGCATGACGTTTCTTGTGGCAATGTTTACGTACTTGCGTTCTGGGCCGGAGACGGAATGGAAAGATAAGCATTTTATTTTTTTTTATTTTTTATGCTTATACAGTACGTCATTGGTGTGTTCCTGGTCACAAACCGGGTGCATCTCCTGTTCTGGAGAAGCTCATATCTCGCTCAAATCAACATTGAGGAGACACAGGGGACACATGCGGACCTGCTCACAGGCACGTCCTCAAAGGCCCTGGAGCTCAGTTAACTCCAGGCACTATTAAGCTGTCATTTCTAAAGCCATCATGGCTATTCAGAAAAAACACTTTGAGGAACACAGGTGAGCCCTCTTTCCAGGAAAGCATCACAGATTTGGCCAAAGTGGTGCCATACAAGAAAGTGTCTTTCAACGCTTCGGACAGGACTCAGACATATGTGGTGGAATAGGAAAATAGTTCGCAATACATTGCTACTGTGGACAGATCTTAAAGCTCCCATATTGTGCAAATGCACTTTTCCGATGTTTTTGAACATAATTATGGGTCTACGGTGTGCCTACAGACTGCCAAAGTATATAAAAAAAGAAAGCTCTCTCCTTTTCTCACTCTCCCCTTTTCTGAAACCCTCCACCTCTCCTCCCAATATACTCCAGTCAGAATTCTCCCCGTTTCTGACGTCAAAAACTGGAAAGCCAGAAGCTTCCACTGTGCAGTCCACCCCCCTATTTCTTATTGGTCCACGGCCCCGAGATCCTCTCGAAAAATATTCCTTCACCCCCGTGTTGTTTGCTTGTTGCTAAGCGACAAGATGCCTGTAGTATGGCAAAGCATGATGAATGTTGCATAATCCACTAATTTATCTTAACCACAGCAGCCTCGTTTTTAATAACACAACGGATAGGAAGATACTTGTGCTTTTTTTCAAACAGTGAAACTGAAATAAATGTTTTTATTGGTATTGTTGCCTGACTGGTGTATAGCTATTAGCTTTGGGTCAAGCATTCAGCTTTTGCTCATAAAAACACATTTCTATTCCCCACACCAGTCTGGAAATGCCTCGTTTTTAACAGGACAAAGGATTGGAAGGTATACTGAAGAAGTCTGACTTTGAAGATAATTTTTTCACTGATTTTAGTGGTATTGTTAGCAGCTAGCTCCCGAGCTAGCTTCGCAGTAGCCACCATCTTTTGCAGCATTTTTATTGTGAACATGCCGTTTCCATTAGCGTGTGGCTGTCAGTGCATCTGTATGAACATAGTCTTTCATGTAGACAAGGATAGGTCATGTCAAACTGTTCAAAGTGCGTTACTAGCACTAGACTTGGTTCTTCTCATGGGTAGGCTAAACCTAACTGTGCTAACAGGCTATACGTCATCATTGTTTACAAACAGACAGAGGGCGAGGCGTATCTGGCTTCGCTTCCGGACAGGGGGAGCTCAAATATTGTATATTTACGAGGGGAGCTGCAGGTCTTTTTAAAAAATAGGCCATTGTGCTGAACATCAGCATAGTACAATAAATTATCTGAAAGTTTTTTTCAGCAAACAATTAAAGAAAAACGTATTAGGGACCACTAAGACCATATAATATGGTGTATAATAGAACCGAAAAGTGTATAATATGGGAGCTTTAAAGTAAAGTGCATGTCATGTCCAATAGCCACATACTCAACAAATACACAATGTTGGATTGAGAAATAACCGCATGCTTGCAAACCAGATGACATAGCTGTGCTTATTATTGCAAAACTATACATTTGATCCATGATTTTTTTTATTACGTTTTCTTTTTTTTATGATTTTGGGTTAAATGTATTTATTTTGATTATCACTTGGGGATGTAAAGGTGTCAGTTGAAATGTTGACTACAATTCCACAGTGTTGTATGAAAACTGAATGAAATACTCATTACAATTTTGTTTTAATAATAATTAATTGAGCGGAATCAGCTTTTGTAACTTTCAGCTCTAACAACCAGGCCAGACTTGCGTGAGGAGAGGTGTGTGTTACAGTCTGTGCTTTTATTGTATCTGTCAAGAGGAGAATGTGTAGTCTGTGAGTATGCACGTGTGTGAGAGTGCAAGAGACAACTTTTATTTAATAAGCCCCTTAAGTTATTTTAAAGTGGACTCTGCGATTCTTGATAGTGCTTGTTGTCAAAATTACTTTTTCTCAAAATCAGTGAATATCTCCTAACTATCTGCTAAATGTCCATGTGTGTGTGATGAAAAACATTCTGGTATTAATACACAGCCTAGGCGATTTTGACTCGATAATAACTTACTCCACCTTTAATACGAAAGGATGGTGACAAAGAAATAAACTCTTAAACCTAGAGTTATATTTGTACCTATAATTATATGTACTGTAGGTACTGTTTATTGTATATATAAAAAAGTGAGAATTTCAAGAGTGAATTTCAGACCATTTCGACGGGTTTTCAGAGACATGACACTCCAAATGGATGCAAAAATTGCTCCGTGTCTGCTGGTTGTGTAAAAAGTCAACTGTTCAGGAGATAATATGTCAATATATTTTGAGTGTCACTTTCTCACACACCCAGGGCACATACTATTTGAAGGGCTGGGGCTCGAGCAAAAAGGGGCACTTGTATTTTCCAGAAAAATATGTAACCTATTTGATAACAATGAAAAATTAATGGCACATCTTAGATCAGTAAGTTTTTTTTATTTTTTTATGTATGAACTGTATATAAAAACCCCCCGATCATATCTGTTGCCAAACAAATGCTTTCACCATTAAATGACGATAGAGCGACCCTCGTACCACCTTTTTACACAAGTCTGTCACACTGTTTGTGTGTTTTCGGGTGTGGCCCTGTCTCCCACCAGATTCTATCGTTCACATCCTTCCTGTCATCTCTTTCCTTCATGGCCATTCCTCACGTTGCCTCTGTCTTCACACACAACCCCAACAGGGACAACAGATGGCGTGGATGGTGCTTTAGCTGCTGGGACAAAGTTGGGTTGTATTGGAAGCATGCATTCAATTCTCCAGCTCAAACAACATAAATATTGCAATCCGTTTATTATTGCCAACCTTAAACTACATCTCTGACTAAACAATTCCAGGGGGAATCTTTGAATTTGCCAGCTGTCCGGCATTTGGAAGTCCATTAAGGGGATGTCCCGCGCCGTGATTGTATTCCAGTTAATGCAAATTAGGTGAAATGCATCATGGGGGGCCTTCAATGCTTTTTTTTTTAAGTGAGTCCAGTGTGCTGGACTTGTTTGTGAATAATCGCAATCATCATCATCATCAACCTTTATTTAAACAGGCAAAAATTGCTAAGAAACAATGTCTTATTTAAGCAATGGCCTGGTAGGAGGTGAATGACCTCCTGGGGGGAAAGGGGAGAGGGAGAGAACAAGACAACACTGTACTATAGCCAGTAAAATCACACATAGACAACAATAACATATTCAACATAGCAACAGAAGTTAGACAAACAGCAGCAACATACAGCATAGCAATAGATAAATGTACTAGATCACGGTGAGCTTAGACTGAAGCAGCTACAGGTGTGCTTTATACATTTTGTTAGGGCCTGTTTGAAGAGTCTAACAGAGGTAAAGGATTGTAACTGTAGGGATTTTTGAATCAGACTTAAGGGGCACCGGATTTTGCCTTTTAAACAAAGTGTTTTTGAGTTGAATGGTTTTTGGCATTTCAGCGGATATCCCCCAAGATTTATGATGATAGGATGATAGGATTTATGGTTGAATGAGTTATGGGCAAATAGCTGCTAAGCCCCACCCCTGTGAAGATGTTTGGTCTAATTATGCTGACAAACAATTGATTTCAACTCATAGCAAAGGGCTGGGGTCTGCCCTGTGAGCGCAATAAACCATTTAACCGCCCCCATTCCATCTCTTTGAGGAGTGACAACGTGCTTGTCGAAAAACCTGAACAAGCCTCTGAGATTTGTATGTGTGTGCGCGCTTTTGTGCATATAAAAAGATTGAAAGGCCTCCATATTTTACAAGGTTACATTCAGTACTAGGCAAGATGACAAACTGCCTCACACACTCATATACCCACTTGCACCAGTCTTCCCTCTGGGACCTGACTGCGTGAAGAGCCTTGTCACCATGCTGAGGTGAAGTTCTACTCAGAATATTAATGATTATGAGGGATCAATCGTCTCTCAGCCATTCCACCATTAACCTCTTTACTGCCTCAACAGGTCTCCTTTTTTTCTCGACTCCTTGCTGTTTGACTTGATAATTACTATGCATGCTTCTCAGCCTTCTCTCTCTCTCCTATCTATCTATCTATCTATCTATCTATCTATCTATCTATCTATCTATCTATCTATCTATCTATCTATCTATCTATCTATCTATCTATCTATCTATCTATCTATCTATCTATCTATCTATCTATCTATCTATCTTCCCTTCTTACTTCTGTCACAGACAGACAAACAAGCGTCATGATGATGGGTCCCCTGCTGGTGTCCCTCCATCTTTGAGCTTTCCTATATTTAGACTAAGACAAACTTGAAAGTAGAATTTGAGCAATTTGAACATGAGTGGGGGAGAGTGAATGATTGCTCTACACAGTAAGGTTTAAGGCAGAAGAGCTTTTGCACCACTATCATTTGCAATCATACTGTAAATTATAGTCCAAACCAAAAAAACACCAAAATACTTTTTCCATGAATCCGTCCAGGAAAAACATTTAGCGTTTTTATTTTTTTCTAACTTGTGAGTTCAGGTGAGTGGAACGTGCTACTCACACTGACTTCCCGGTTGATCCAGTGGCCACTGTTGGTTCTCCATTGGGGTAGCTATATGGGGAGCCTGTAGGGATTATTTCTAGTCCTGCATAGACCAGTTGGTAAAGAGTCAGTAGTGTGAATGCATGTGTGTATTCCCTGCCTGATGGTGTTTTTTGTCAAATATACAATGGGGCTAAATATGTTAAGGTCTTCCAAAGGTATTTATAGAGTGCTCCTTATTCATGGAAGGCACTTCAGTGGTAGTAATAATAGACTACATGAAGCTGACTGCACCAGGAATAGAATGATCACTCATTTGACATGAAATAGCAAGTCATTAGCAATTAAAAAGGAATATTAAAACCTCTGCCAACAACCAAATGGCTGTTCATCAAAAAATAAATGAATGAAGCCATTGCATTACAGTGCGTAGGCACAGCAGTTCACTTAGCAAACTCATGTGAAATAGATTATGAGCATGTAGAATTTCTACTGCATTACGTTTCTCATCTAGGCTCTAACCTTGTCACACTCCACGAGGATATCAAGCTCTGCAAAGCAGGGGGTGGAAAGTGATGGAATTAACAGCCCGCCCTTAGGGAAGGTCGAGTCTACTGGCGAGACTTTGAACCCACTTATTATTCACTATGATCAAAAAGGAACAAAACGATTCTGACAGCATCATTGGATTGACATACTATTCTCATTAAATGCCAATGTTGAATAATTAGCTAATCATTTTGGACCCAGACAAAAGACAATATGACCTTCCTATAAGAGTCCTACCTCTAGCCAAACCTGATGAATGTTAACCCTCTGAGGTCTAGGGGTATTTTCTCCGATTTTACATACTTCTATAAATACCTATTTCAAATGTGCAAGAAGATAAATTATACCAAAGTGTTTTATATGGAAATGTTCAAAACACATTAGGCCTTTGTTTTCTGAGGTCTACTTATGTCCTACCTAGACCATTGTGTATATAAATAATTGGCTTAAATGCTGAAAATTGCGATTTTTGAAAAACCTGGAAATTTGTGTGAAAGAAGAACCTTGAGTCATCCTGTTGAGTTGTTTTGGCTCTTGAAATTGCTTCTCCTAAGCCTTAGCTTCAAAAATGCAGTGGAAATGTTCCAAAACACAGTAGGGGAGTGCACAAAACATGACTAATATAAAATTTGGTCAAGACGCTTTTTGGTAGAAATGTTGTCTCTACTTTCAAAAAACATTAGGAAATTAGACTGAATGAAGACTTTGAACCACATATGATGATTCATGGGATGTACACTAATAAAAGAGGAAGCATCACAAAACATTTTTCAAACAAACCATTAAGTAAATATAAAAACAATAATAACAAACTACTTTCACACTATATTACTCTATGCACTATTTACAAGCTAAGTGGGAGTTGGGGAGCTTCTGGGTCTTGCTTCTCACTGTGTTTTCTAAGCCTCTAAGGGACTGACAGTATCACAAGAACATTCCCTGGAAACAGGCGGACCTCTAGTTTGAGATGATGTTTTAATTTTATTTTTCAGCCATATCTTCAGGGAGATATTAATAAAGATATGCGCGCAGAGGGTTAATCTATCGTTCACCACACTTTAAGCTCAGCTGTGGCCTCCACCAACCCCTGAGGGCAATAAATATCCGGCTCTTTCACGTGATTCTTGCAGGACTGCGTTAACACATCAACTTTCAACACCCTCACCCTTCCCTCTTATCATGTGGGGTGGGCTGCCATGTTTTATTTCGATGTATTTCTCGAGGCTCTGTCAGTGTCAACTAGATGGATCAGCTAAACTCAAGTATTTAAAAAAGAAAACAGGGGAATTAAGCTAAAAACCTCGGATAAAATAGCATTTTTTTAAGAGTAGAGGGATTATATTATTAATATCTAAAATATCACTTAGTATATATATTAATAAGTCATTTTAGGGTAATTAACAGAATTCCTTCAATATGACTGACTGAGTCAATTTTACAACTCGTCAATGCAATACACATTTGAAAAATTGTAGATTTTTATTTTTTTTCTAAAAGCCCTCTCCAGGACTTGGAGTGATGAGCCTTCAACACCAATTATCACTCTCTGAAGTACGGATGTTACCAGATTCAATCAAGGGATTTTAACTTCAAATAAACTTAAATTATGGAAATGTAATGCAGCTGGAAAAAGAAAAAAAAAACACAGACAGCCCCCTCCCCCCCACCCGCCCCCATTTCCTGTTTATGAGTACTCAGATTTGCATCAAGTAGCTCTCACTGGTGAAACTGTAGCCGTGGTGCCTCTTAGCCACGGCTTCTTGGACCAGGTTAATTGACTGACTGCTTGACACTCTGCTGAGGATACTCAAACTAGTGTCATGGAGTATTGCAGAGGGAACTACAAGTGCTGTCGGGCGGCCTTAGGGAAATGACTAACGCTTTTCAGAGGTAGGAAGTAGGAAGGGCACTGCACCCAAGGGAGCCTAGAAGAGGGTGTTATTGATGACGAAGGCGCTGAGCTGACCCTGACAGGACTTCAGAGGATCCATGAGTCCCCCCCAGACAACTCCCCTCATTGCACACACACACACACACACACACACACACACACACACACGGGCACATTCTAATTAGAAAGTATGGTGTGTGTGTGTGTGTGACGTCTTTTCTGCTTTGAACTTCAAACTCGTCACCTACGCACACACACACACACACACACACACACACACACACACACACACACACACACACACACACACACACACACACACACTGTGCGCCTACATTGAAGATGAAAGAAACAGGTGAGAAGAAGAGGAAAATAAAAAGCACCGAAGACAACTGAACACTCTTTGATTTCTCCCCACGCTACATTATCTCTACCCTCTTTTTATTACCAGACCTGCAGCCGATACGCTCTGACACCTCTCATCCAATTCGTCCCATTCCCATGTGCGGTGAGCAGGTTAAGACAGTTCTGTTACGCCAACCACAGCCTCTCTCACCAAGCGTTGTCACTCAATACCAATACCCCCCACAACAACTCCCAAACAACACTTAAAACAAGTTCTAAGATAATGTGTCAGTGATTCTTTGGAAGTGGGACAAAGCAGGGTGCAACGTTAAAAGCAGAGCTAAGGTTTGACACAACCTCCCAGCTTTTGTCCTTTTTATCTAAATGGGCTTTTTACCTTGCCATTCCTTATTTTGTGTCAACACCGTCAGACACCAAAAACACAAATTAATTTTCCCTCAATTTATGCTAGACTCATGAGATGTATAGTGATCACAAATATTCACCAAGACTGACAGAGGCCACAAATAATATAAATGTTTTATATCAATTTTCCTCTGTTCTTTAATTGAACTGGGTAATAGAATTGTTACTTTAAAATGAACAGCAATCAAGATGTGGTTCAAATTTCAAAACACTCTCATGTTAGATTTTCACATATGACCAACCATTCCTCAACAACTATGAATTATCATTATGCAATATTATCAAAATAATATAAATCTGACGGAGTTGACAAGTATTAGCTGACGGAGTTGACATGCTAATGGAGTTGACATATCTGACGGTGGTGACAAAAACCTGGATGTAGTCATTTTAACCATCAAATACATCGAAATAATCATTTACAGTGATTTTATAACAGCATATTATTGGTTGAGCGTTAATTCAAGATTCACATTACAGTCTTTCAGTTAGACTTGCTCTAATAGACTTGCACCAAATCGCCTCTTTTTGTATATCATCCTGTACTTTTTTAAGAATCATCCATGACAAAAGAAGATTGTGAGAGTTTCCATAAATACAGTATTAGAAAAACGAAACCCTATTTCTATATTTAATATAATCATAATAACTTGAAAACCACCCAAATATGATGCCTTCACTTTGAATGTCAACTCCGTCATTGGCCTGTCACCACCGTCAGAGTTTATCTAGTAGCCATTTGGTTTTTCTGTTGATGTTAGGTGCTAGTATGAACTACTTCAGGAAATAAAAATTATCGAAACATTTCAAATAACTTCTTCAGAAATTGTAAGTAGGTGTTGACATATCATGGTTGTGATGCAGGACATTCAAGATTTGTAATGTAAAATATTCTAAAACACTTATCAGAGACTGTCTAGCTCTGATGTACTCTGCAGAGGTAGAATGTGAAAAGAGGTCCTTCACAGTGACAGCTGCCCCTTATTTTTTGGATGTAGTGAGACAAGTATCATATATTTGACATAATAATGAAGAAATTAAATATAAGGGGATAACGGTCTTTAGTGTGTGCGTGTGTGTGTGTATGTGTGTGTTTGTGTGTTTGTGTGTGTTCTGTAGGATTATCTTGGCTGCTGCAGATAAAGGACTGGCGTAGGGGATTATGACTCAGCCTTAGTGATGAGTCATGGAGAAAAAAAATTTCATTTGAAATGTTTAACAAAGTTATATTCCTATACAGGGAAAACAAGATGTATTATTGTGATGTTAGGATCGTTGTCATATTATTTCTATTGATTGACTCTGAGCGTTTAAAGGCAAATCTATCAAAAGGTATTGTTTGTGATTCATAGTGACCTTTGAAAGTCTGCAGCTGCCATTTGAGCATATCAACTATATGTAGAAAATAAAACCTACATATCTGTATATGAATTCTATTCTTTATTATTTATTTCACTTTTAAAATTCGATACAAGTTGCAATATATGTCCACCATCTCCCTCTGATGCGCTGACAGTCTGTGTCGCTCCGACGTGATCGGCGTCATTTACATGTCTTTAACACTTCTCCCCTTCAAATGGCGATCATGTAATGTCCGTAGCCAATTGATTAGGTTTTTTTTTTGTGTTGGTTTGGCATATTTTCGGCGTTTTTCCCATTTAATGTTATGATTTTCGAGCTACCCGCGGCTAGCCTCTAGCCTCTCACTTGATGCCTTTTAGCGAATCACATCGTCAGAAATGTGCATTGGCCAATGAGGTTGCATTCCTAGCATTAAATCCATCCTCACACTTTCACGATTGGTTA
Source organism: Ammodytes marinus (assembly GCF_949987685.1). NCBI lineage: Eukaryota > Metazoa > Chordata > Actinopteri > Uranoscopiformes > Ammodytidae > Ammodytes > Ammodytes marinus. The sequence goes on along the minus strand of NC_137224.1, from coordinate 17,061,589 downwards.
CTGATACAAAGGGCATGACCATATTTGGATCCGATAACGTTGTGCTAGAGATTCAGAGCTTTCCAACAATACCATGGTTATTATGGTTCAGACAGCGGCCGATGTATGTTACGTTAGAATGCTCACTTTTGGCGAACTTAGGAGAAAAATACGGACGCAAGCAGACAAGGTTTAGTAAAATAAACACCTAAAACGTATATTTTTGACCTTTTATTCATAATAGTTTGAATAAAGACATGTTATGGAAGCTAAATAGACAAAAATCTCAAAATTGACCAGTGCTTAAAAAAGCCATGTTTTGCCTGCCCTGTCTTGCCTTAGTAATATGTAAAATTTGAGAAAAGATTTCTGATTGGTCAAAGTTAACATGAGCTGTACACTTTGACCAATCAGAGCGAGGGTCCAATTCTCTCTTCTTATTGGCTGTTGGGACTGTCCATTCACTTTTGCACAACGTTGTTGGTGTAGAGCGTGTCAGGGAGGGACCAAAGAGAACAAGTGGAGCGGTTGAGGTATTTGGATTCGAATCTTTATCCCAACTGCCATTTTCTCCCCAAACCATATACCCCAGCTTTAACTCAAAGCAACAATGTTAGTCTTGTGTAGATGCACCTGCATTGAAGTCAAATTTTGGAAAGGGGACTGCAAACCAGGCTTAATCTGATTGTGAAGCAACTGTGAATACAGTACATGCACATCTCTGTGTCTCCCTGATGAAACTGAAGTTGAATAAATAAAGGATGATCTGTACAGACATAAATGCCCACCACAGTGTAGGCTAATATTTCGACAAAGTTCTGATGGGCTGGAAAGTCTAAGGGAAAAGCAGCTGTGTTGAGTAAAGCAAAAATCATCTGTTTGGATAAAACCCCCAAGGCATCACGGTGTGCCTAACCGAGTAGACACAAATTTGGACTGGAGACACAGAAACTCATCCATATAATGTGCTGTTTATTACGTTCCAAACTTTTCTGAAGACACAATTAACAATTGACTTTGAAAAACATGTCCATGTTTATGTTTCTTGTGTTCCATGCTTGCATTCCCTAGGTGCTTTGTGCATAGTCCATTTATTGAAAACAACCACAGTTAAGTAAAATAATAAGTTTAACCATATGTTGTATGTTGAAAACGTCCCACAATCTAAAAGAATGTGAAAAACCCTCGATGATCTACTGGCGCCAGTTGGAGATGCCATGGCCTTTGCTGCGGCTTCAGTGTGGTATCATCACACTGCCGGCAAAACCTTAACAAGTAAAAAGATTGCGTGTGGAAATTTGCCTTATTTACAAATTCAAAACTTGCCACACGCAACTGTTTGTGCCTGTTCAGGTTTTTCGTGTCTGCAGAACATCAGTACATGCATGTGTCAAATGCAAAGCAGACAAAGGATTAACCTGAAGGACTTTTAAGGGATTACGTCTCTGAAATGGACCTGCGGCATGAGCCTGATGATTTCAATCGTCTGTTACTGTGTTGTGAGCTCATTTGATATTTTCTCTGTTTGTGGTTGAATCTAAGCTTAGAAACTTGCACAAAGTGAAAAACTATCTACCAGGATTTGGTGTGACAATTTTTTTTTTACTCCCTCTCACTGGATTTCATTATTTTAATCTTTGCGGACCACAGTCTGTAAAGCACCTACTGCGGCTAATGTTGGAAACTTACATTCACCAGGTGGAGTCAGCAACTGTGGAGAATGCATCTGGTCAACTTCCAGTACGTACTGTGTGTGTGCTGAAAAGAAAATCTGGTGTTCATACGTAGCCATAAACGGGCATGTTGCTAGGTATGGTTGGCTGCTTTGTTTACAGCACCCCAGGCTGTGTATTAACACCAGATTTGTTTTTCAGTGCACACACAGTATGGAGAGGTAACAGATAGTGAAGAGATATTCACTGACTTTGACAAAAAGTGATTTTGACAAGCGTTCTCCAGAGTCGCTGACTCCACTGTAACTGCAGATCACACATTGACGGGGATTGCAAGAAGATATACCAGCAGGACACCAGCATCACAGCTTGTGGCCAATCTTGAAGATGAGTGAATCTTTTTTAGTCTGCATGCATAACAGCAGGCTGCAGAAGTCCAGCTGGCCAGAACCACTTTCAGGAGTTTTCTGTGAAAGCTTGACTATTGGGAAAAGCACATCTCGTTTTCCCCGGTTCACTGCGTTAGCTCCCAGTTAACATATGGCAGGTTTTAATAGTGCTACTGTGCGCAAGCATTTTTATAGCTTAAAGGTGCACTATGCAGTTTCAAGGGAGGGGGATTTGTTTACATTTGCAGAGCCTGCTGTTAGTTTACAAATATATTTTCTCCAACCATGTAGGTTTGTTGTGGTATGTTGAGCTTGCTGCTAATTTAGCCCCTGACTTATGTCTCCTCATTGACTCTTGTCAACATGCTTGCATGTGTTGGACTGGATAATGAAGTGAAGTTGGACAGTGAAGATAAGTTACAGTACTTATATCAGGCGGGACCAAATCAAACGTTATAGCATTTAAACAGTGTACATTGGGATGAAAGTTATTTGGCTTTCTCTGACCACTTAATGGGCTCCTAAATTGGCCTCCCAGATAGTCTCTACTTGTTTTTCTCGGTTTGAATATATTAAGCTTGCACACAGCTGTGGCAGGTGAGGGTTGCAGGATCAGGAGGTGTTCAATTATACTGTTTGTGGATGATGTGGTCCTGAAGGCATCATCGGTCTGTGACCTTCAGCTCTCACTGCATCGGTTCGTAGCCAAGTGGGAAATAGCAGGGATGAGGATTACAATGCTTCTGGCAGCTGGTAAGGGTGCCCCCTGGGCACCTCCCTAGGGAGATGTTTCAGGCCAGTCCAGCTGGGAGGAGGCCTTGGGGAAGGCCTAGGGCTAGGTGGAGCTGGTTAATGTGACCCGGGAAAAAGACGTTTGGATTCCCCTGCTGGAGCTCTTACCCTCGCGACCCTACCATATAAGCGGTTGACAATGAATGCTTGAGTTAAACTATTCCTTTAAACTCCAAGACCTGGGGGTTTCCTATCAAAACTGTATTTTAATGGCCACAACTCCAAAGCAGTAACTGGAGCTGACATGACTTGTTTGTGGCTAAGCGATAGTTGTCTTTCAGATAGTTCTCTGTGAGTTCAGGACTCAATCTTGAAATCATGGCCGACTACTCAGTGCTTGAGTTGGTTTTGTTTTGAGAAAATGTACTTATTTTATTATCAGCACAGCATATCAACATTTAGCAAATGACCACAATTATTTTAATTTTAACTTTATTTATTTAAAACATCAAGATAGTCAATCAGTCTCTGTCACTGGCTCTGAAGCAACAGAGTAGTGGTTTGAAGAGCCAGCGGAAGAAGCGCTGAGATCTCCTCTTCTTTGTTTTCCTGACTTCTGAGTGCACTTTAACAATGATCCCAGGCTCAAGAGGAAGGTTCAAGGCAGCTGCTGAAGTCGGAACCACACCTCTGCTGGGTTTTGGGATCGTATTGTTATCCTCTTCTTCCTGGACATCAGTTATGAAAGAGGTGTGAGTAGTGGAGGTCCGACCAGCTGGTGGAGATGAAACCACAACAGGGGCTGTCTCTTGACTGACATTTGGCTGCTCTTTCTCAGCCAGGCTGGTGGTCAAGCCATTCTGCGATGTAATGATGACCAAAGGTTCAATAATACCATTCAACAGAGCCAGAGAACCCTGAAAAACTGCAGAGTCACCTTTTGTGGTGGTTTCTGCAGGGGCCTTTTCCAGATTCGTCTTTAGATTTACATCCTTGATGGTCTGAATCCTAACAGGTGTAGGTTCAGCAGGGGGTGTAAGGGGAGGTGGAACTGCAACAAAAGCTGGTTCTTTAGCAGGGGGTTCCAGGTCCGTATTTGGGCTTGGCTTCTCATTCAGATCCTCTCTGGTTTGAACATCAGTGGTTGACAGAGGTCCAGCAGGTGGAGGTGGCAACACAGCACAGTCTGTCTCTGGACTGGGTTTTGGTTGCTGCTCTGTTACAGTCAGGTCAAAATCCTCCTGGACTGGAGTGGTTACAATGGTGACAGTTGGTGGAGATGAAACCACAACAGGGACTGTCTCTTGACTGATATTTGGCTGCTCTTTCTCAGCCAGGCTGGTGGTCAAGCCATTCTGTGATGCAATGATGACCAAAGGTTCAATAGTACAGTTCAACAGAGCCAGAGAACCCTGAACAACTGCAGAGTCTGGTTCTGTGGTGGGTTCTGAAGGGTCCTTTTCCAGACATGGCTTCGTAACTACTTCCGCATTGGCCTGAATCCTAAAAGATGGAAATTCAGTAGGGACTGCAGCACAGCCTGGTTCTCTTGTGGTATCTGGGTCCGTCTTTGGACTGAGCATTACATTAACAGCTTCCCTGGCCTGAACCTTAGATGGATGTTTAGCTGATGGGGGTGATGGTGGCACTGGAACAACATTAGAGTATCCTTCAGTGGTGGTTTCTGCATGGGCCTTTTCCAGACTTGGCTTTGGATTTACATCCTCCCTGGTCTGAACCCCAACAGGTGTAGGTTCAGCAGGGGGTGTAAGGAGAGGTGGAACTGCACCAAAGGCTGGTTCTTCAGCAGGGGGTTCCAGGTCCTTATTTGGGCTTGTCTTCTCATTCCGATCCTCTCTGGTTTGAACATCAGTGGTTGACAGAGGTCCAGCAGGTGGAGGTGGCAGCACAGCACAGTCTGTTTCTGGACTGGGTTTTGGTTGCTGCTCTGTTACAGTCAGGTCGGAATCCTCCTGGACTGGAGTGGTTACAGTAGTGACAGTCAGTTGAGACGGCACTTTGGGGCCGTGGGGCTGAAACAAGGCACAAATCTGTCCCACTGCCACCTGAACTATTTCACTGAGCAGCAGCGGAACAAGGCAATCGACCTTGTTGACCAGGACATCAGGTGACCAGGTCTGTCCTATCTGAGTGAGGACAGACAGGACCATTTCATCTCTCACGGTGCGGGAGAAGGTGGCCTGATGTTCAGTTGTGAGGGCACTGCAGACCCCGTCCATAACGGCCTTTGTTACCCCAACAGACATTTTGCTGAGCTGTTGGGAAGGCATGCTTAAGTGTGGGCCATCAGGAAGCCCCAAGAAGCCCTGTAGGACTCTTGGAACGACCTCAAGCACCACCTCTGATGGACAGAGCTGTTTGGACCTTGGTGCCTCCTGCTCTTTCGCTATCAGCATCCTGGCATAGCCTTGCGCTGTGCTGATGACTCTGGGATGTCTGTAAGTTAAAGTTAATAGAATGAAATAAATGTTCAGAACATCAGATGAATTAAAAAGAAAAAATTGAATTAAGGTGTTAATAAATATGTGTCATAATGTGTGACTCACTGAAAATTAGGGGGCACAGCTTCTGGAGAGTTGAGTAGAATCATAGCTTCACACTCAACGTCCCTCATTTTATTGCTGACGTTCACTGCATACGCCTGAAACATGAGATTAGATGTGCAGTGCAGTTTTGACATATTCAGTGGATAAACAATGTGAAATGCAACAATTTACTCCAATCTACTCTACATGTTTTCAGGATTCTAGTCTTACCAGCTTCAGAAGTGGCTTAGCTTCTTCTTCATCAAACCCCTCCATTTCAAACTCCCAGAGACTTCAAACAGAATGAAAAAATAAGTTGTATTTTTTTTTACAGTTACTCTTTGTATCATTAGTGTATTATTAGTATGACATGGGCTGAGTTAAGGCTGTCTGTATGTGTTTCAGTAACTCACCCTTCTCTCAGTGAACATTTGCTCTCCTCTAAAATAAGGTCAATCATGTCTTCTGCAGTCACCTTAGATGGGATCTGGTTTTTCTGCTGAAGCCTGAAGAGTTCCATCATAATTGCAATCTAAAAACATAAAGGAGATAGGTCATGTTTATCCATGAAAAGACTGTGTATCAGAATTTGAAGTGTAGGTTTTGGAAGGATAGAAGTTCTTACCTGAACCCTGTAACTTAGAATATGCCAGCAGATCTGCATAGCCCGAGCATATATCGGTGTATCAAACAAAACCTTTGAAAGAAAAAAATGAAATGTTATTTCTAGTTTTCTAAAACACATACGGAAAAGTTTAAAGTTGAACTCTGGTCAGTGGTAAAACTCTCTCACATACCCTGATGGGTCTGTAGATTCCCTTGCTTCCTTCAATAAACTCCATGGATATTTTGTTGCCGTACATCAACAAATACAGAACCAAAATACAGACAACGAAAAATGCACTATTGTCAATACAATGATAGTCTCAAGAGTAGTCAAACACAATCGATCCTACTAGCACAAATTAACAGCATGTGTGTTCAGTGAGAGTTCTGGGTGAAGTGTGAGTTGAGAAGAATTCTGATTGTTGTGTCATAGAACTCAACTTTCTGGAACAGAACTCTGTATGTCACACATTCCGGTCGGTCACCAAGGAAACGCTTTCTGCTAGCATCTTGTTTTTATTTAATTTGCAAAGTCAATAACCATCATTTTACTACTGTAAAATGCTTATAATGCATAATATATCAAACAATTTGGTCATCATAATCCCAGTTGTTGGTGCCATGAGGTGCCATTATTTACATGTCAGCATTACATTATCCAGTGAAATCCTGTGGTATATTTTAGAGTAGGCCTAAAGAATAAAGCCATTGATGGGCCTACTCTGTAATTGTTTTATAATTGTCAGCAAATCACATGTAAATAGTAAAAACTATAATAAATGTACCCTGCACTTATAGCCTGTTAAGATTAATGCGGTTAAAGAGTCAAATAAACAATAGGCCTATTATCATCATGAGACCAATCATGCTTACTTCATTTCTGTAGTTCACTACTGTATCCGGTTATTTTATTTTCATTTTTGTCAGCTTAGTGTCGGACTCAACAGTTCAGAGTGTCCACTAGCTTGAAAGTTTTCATCATCATTACCCTGCGTTTATTGCTCCACTTTGCCAATGGATTGCAGTCAGACACACACGTTATTTAAGTTATAACTGATTCTGATTCAAACTTGGTGGATGGTGTGGTGCTGCACATGCTCCTAATTGCTGGCTACTCCTGTTTTGAAAAATGTTAAATACACTTATTGATTTATATATCCATACATTCAAATTGATTTGTCAGAACTTTAAGGGCTGCAACAGCAAGATTTAACACTCCCTAAGGTGAAACTATACAGGTGAATAGATAGCAGTATGAAACTTTACCAGTTAATTACTTCAAATAAAATAATATATTATTTTGTATTACAAGTTTTTCAGAAACGTTTGAATCAATATGCATCGTTGGTAATATCTAACTAATGTGTGTAAACCAAAAATCTAGATGTTGGACACTTTTCTATGTGTACTAGTTTGAAAGAGGAATGTTGTGAAAGCAAACGGGGGACAAAAATCTCAAAATTGGCCATTTTTTTTTTTTTTGCCTAGCGTGGTATGCTTTAAGCCGCTACTTTGTCAGAAATACATCAGGATCAACTGGAAGGTGTGTTTCCGGTGCAGCAAAATAAAGTTATGTTTTTAGATATCAACAGCAATCTCACTTCATTCTGTGAAAATAGTTTGCCACACAACAGCAGGAATCAGTCAGTGTAGTTTTTTGGTTTGCTGAGGAGTTAAGAGTCAGAGAGGTGGTGGGGTTTGTCACAATAGGCTCACCACTCACTTTTGCCGCAGGGCAAAGTTAATCCAGTAGAAGTCTTTGGTATTTCCTCCTGATTAAGAACCAAAGAATACCATCTGTGTATTTTTTGACACCTCAAATCTGCTTCTCCTACTAACTCAGATCTCAATACAAATGTGGAAGACAGAAGTTATATTACATCTCCTTTTAACTGATGCATTTTTGGTTGCCTATTAACTGGATTAACTGGTCAGGGACTACAGCTGGAAAATAAACAAATAAACTCAAACTAAACTCAAACAGCATATTTTTTTAATATTCTTTATATAATTTAAATACAATTCTCTCAAAAAAGTATCAATGCTGAACCGGTTGGTGTAAGGCAGCCTGTGGAGATACAGGTCAGCGAAAGGTAAAGGAGGGATTAGATTTAAAACACAGAATTCACGGCAGGGCAGTAAACTACGACAGGTTTACTGCAAAGGGAGTCGTTTTTATGGTTGTAATTTCACCAGATCCTCCTTAAAATGCCCCGTATTTCTGTGATAAGGGGGTATCGCTTTCACTTTGCACTCTTAGATTTACTCATATGAATGTTCCTTTCTCACTTCCAGCTTCACGATATCCAGATGTTTTTGTGTGTCCGGAAAATAAAATGTCTCAAAGCCCAATTTTCAAAACCCATGCCTGTCACCAATGATGTGCAATTCAGCACTGGCATAAAAGGTTTTGCATAATCAAATTCCATACCCCAATAAGGCAGTGTTTTCTCCGTATTTGAAGTGTTCCCATAAAAAAAAAACGGCCTGCATTATGGACATCACTATTCACATCCTTATCAGTTCACCTAATAGAAACCAAGGATTTGCTCCAGACAATGTTGTCCAAGACAAATGTTTCAGTCCACTGGGAGAGTGTAGGAAATGCAAAACAATTAAAACACCTCGCTGTTGTAGACATGAAAAGCACCCGCGCAGATCTTCCCGCCAAGCACATTTTCTTCAGTCTACATCACCTACATTTCCCGTGAACAAGTAATTATCTTAAATTGACATAGTAAGACTCTCGGCTCCCTGCCACCAGAGAGTGGAAGGGCTGCTAAATTTACATAACACCTGCTGCTAATTCAGAACTGAGAATAAGTCAGATAATTAGAGGATGATAGCCAGGTGTTTGCGGAATTCATTATCAAAGGAGAGAGGGTGCTTTGCGTACAGATTTTAATAAGCCCTTTAATAAGGAACTTTTAAATATTTTTGAAAGAGTCTATTTTTTCCTGTATTGATCATAAATTACATGTAAACGTGACCATCAGTTCAAAGAATGCTGTTTTTCCTAATGCCGGGTACGCTCAGTTGCTCACCCAGGAACAACTCCGGCATCATAAAAAAAGATACTACCGCTTTTGTCCAAAGGGGCCACTAGAATGTACACAAACTGAAAGTTCCTCATAGCCTATTAAAGTCTGATTTGTGATTTTTAGCTACCCAAAAAAGTGACTTAAGTTTCAAGAGTTAGCATCTTTAAATACACCATACAATGTTGATGCCATATGGATTTTGGTCAGTAATGCAGCTGTATTTGTGAAGTAGTAGCCTACATGTATTTTGATATACAAGATACGAGTAGCAGGCTATGCTAAGAGTTTACAATTTCAATTGCACCTGTTGTCTGGTGTGCTGCCTTCAGCTATATGTATCTTGTCGGAATTCAAAATTGACACCTCTTGTTATGGGTTGATATTCATTGCATGCCGTTTTATTTTGTTTAATTGTTGAGACTTGTTTGGGACGTGTTAGCTTTGCGAATTGACTGAGCAGATAGCTACGAGCTAGATAGGCATACTATTTACAATAAGTCCAAAGTTGTCTTGTTTTTGTTTTTCATGCTTTGTCCTGTTAGCCAATTTGCTAACGTTTACCCCTGACAAGACTGCATTCAGGAAATGGCCTAAATGAAGTAGACATTTTGACAGGTGTTACTGATAATGTTCATAACAGCTCTGTTTTATTCAAGTGTCCCAGTCAGTCATGACAGTATAACAGTGAGCCAGCATGCACAATACCAGGCCCCTGAAACTATGAAAGCATAATGAGCCATGATTAATGTTGCTATTTTGACCTCTGCTTTTCCTACTGACAGATGTCAAAGGCCCTGTCTCCTTATTTTCTTCAGAGCTGGAGGGTGTGTTAACCCCGCGGCTTCACCTTGATAAGGGACATCAAGAGTGCTGCATACTATTTGGGGGGCTTAGCTAACAAAGATGTTGCACAAGTCCATGACCTAACGTAAGTTGAGAAGGTGAGCAAAGACCTCAGAACTAAATGTTATGGTGTGGGGGCTTTGGAGTTGTTCAACAGCGATAGATATTATTAGAGATAAATAGAACTAAAAGTAAATTTTTCATGTAGCTTGTCCAACACTGGTTATGTTCATCCTAGCCAAATACTAAGCCCAAATCCTACATTCCATTGTTTAGTTAAGGAATGACTGACTTCATAGGGTAAAATTTTTATTTGTTTCCAGCTAGAATAATGATGAAGGTTGTTGTGGATCATCTTTTCTTTGAAGCAGACTCTCGCTATAATCAACATTCCTTTCTTTTATAAACCGATATGAAGAAAGTGTTGTTGTTTGGTACAGCGGGGTATATTCTGACATTTTTCTTTCATTACTTTCACTGTTGTTTCTCTGACTCCTCTGAATTCAGGGCACATTTTAAAATGCGATGATTAGCATATCAATGTGCCTAATAGTCAGCCCCCATCTTACATCTTAAGGCCAGGACACACCAGCCCGATAATCGCCGTCGTCAAAAAAAAAGACGAATCTGTTTGGTGTGTGCCGTGACGTCGGCCGACGTAGAGGTCGTCGGGCTTGTTTTGAGCCTGTCGGCCGCCGATTGAACATGTTCAATCGGCGGCCGACCGTCTTTCATTTGGAGCAATTTGATTGGTGGAGGGCTAGCGAATCGGTGAAGCCCGGAAGTGAGGCGGGTAGCACAAACAGCTAACAACAGCTAGCCATCGTTTTAATGTGTTTGTTCGTTTCGTTTTGAGAGTACTCGCATGCATCAACCCTTGTTGACTGCTCGACACCATGCTCGACACTCTCTGCTAAAAATTGTGCTCTTATGGTCCATAAATATAAATACGTATTTCTATCTATGTTTATGCTCTAGAGAGATGTCCAATCATTTCCGGCTTTCGTATTTTTTCGGGCCACAATACAGATTAGCGCCGCCTGCTGTTGTGGAGACATTACGTCCCGCGAGCGTACGGAAAATAAACAGTCGTCTCGGTGTGTTCTTTGGCCGCGACGGGAAGACTGGAGCTTCCTGAAACGGCCGACTCCATTTTTTGCGTAGTCGGAACATGTCGGACTGGTGTGTCCTGGCCTTTACACAACAGCAGGACTCAGTCAGTGTAGTTTTTTGGTTTGCTGTGGAGTTAGAGTCAGAGAGGAGGTGGGGTTTGTCACAATAGGCGCTCACCACTCACTGTTGCCGCAGGGCAGAGTTAATGCAGCCATGAGGAGACAGTAGAAGTCTTGGTAGTCTTGGTACTATTTCCAATAAGTCCAAAGTTGTCTTGTTTTTGTTTTTCATGCTTTGTCCTGTTAGCCAATTTGCTAACGTTTACCCTTATCAAGACTGCATTCAGGAATTGGCCTAAATGAAGCATACATTTTGACAGGTGTTACTGATAATGTTCATAACAGCTCTGTTCTATTCAAGTGTCCCAGTCAGTCATGACAATATTAACAGTGAGCCAGCATGCACAATACCAGGCCCCTGAAAACTGAAACTATGAAAGCATAATGAGCCATGATTAATGTTGCTATTTTGACCTCTGCTTTTCCTACTGTGACAGATGTCAAAGGCCCTGTCTCCTAATTTTCTTCAGGGCTGGAGGGTGTGTTAACCCCGCGGCTTCACCTTGACCAAGGGACATCAAGAGTGCTGCATACTATTTTTGGGGGGCTTAGCTAACAAAGAGGTTGCACAAGTCCATGACCTAACGTAAATCGAGAAGGTGAGCAAAGACCTCAGAACTAAATGGTATGGTGTGGGGGCTTTGGAGTTGTTCAACAGTTGTTAGAGATAAATAGAACTAAAAGTAAATTTGTCATGTAGCATGGCCCAAAACTGGTTGTGTTCAGCCTAGCCCAATACATTCCATTGTTTAGTTTAGGAATGTACAGAATGACTAACCTCATATAGGGTAACATTTTGGTTTTGATTTGTTTCCAGCTCGAATAATGATGAAGGTTGTTGTGGATCATCTTTTCTTTGAAGCAGACTCTCGCTATAACACAGCTTGAATATAATTATTAATTAACCACCACAAACAGTTTGTTCTTGAGAAGCTTGATGTTCAGTGACATAGAACAATAAAAAGGCCTTTTCTACCTCTTATTGTGTTTTTGATGCTAATCCTTGTGTGTCACATATGTTAAATCATGTTGATATAGGTTGATATAGTGTCCAGGAATCCACTGGTATGAACTTATACTCCAATTTTTCAAATGACTAATTTAATTCTTGACTGAAACTTAGTCAGTGCAAGGCAGAGGGCGATACGGGAAGACTAAGTCAGGGACGAGGAGACAATTGTTTCGGCCGACAGTACATGATGTAACTGACCTGTCAAAGGAACAGTAACTTACGTCCCTGCCACATGTTTTCAATTATAACATGTCTAGACCCACACATCAAAGGTCTTAAGCGTCTTAAACGTCACACCATGAAGTTGCCCCCTCGAAGCTATTTGTTGTTGGTGGTCTAGTGAATTTATAAGTGCAATTTGCTGAAATCTGCTATTGGGCCATGGGGAGTGCAGGCTTATTTACTATCACTGACCATAATATGACTTCATGGAGCCTGCCGTTTGATGGGTTTGTGCCAATGTAATTCATCTCTGACCTTGCAGGAACTTCGGTGTGACTTCTTTTGACTTGTGGCAGCCAGCTGGCAAACAAATCACTTCCCCCAGTAATTACAAGACCTCCGGAAAGGAAATGTAAGATATCCTTTGTTTACAACTGTCACTCAACTCAAGCTCAGTCACAAACAAATATAAGGCTTCTATTACATATATGTGGCTTGTTATAATTTTTCTAATGAGGGCTTGCACTCTGAACATAATGATGATGCACCATGGTATCTATTTGGTTGGGAATTATACTGCCTGTGCCTGTCCCTACTTTCTGCACTATCGGAAAATATTTGACCAATTTTACCAACATATTATGCCATTTAGGAGAAAAAAAGATTCAAACATAAAGACTGCTATTAACCGTAATAGCAGTGCTCATTAGAGAAGCTCTTACCCACAGCGCTGGGATAATATTTGAAACACTTCGCTGACACGTCACCATGGTCATTGAATTCATCTAAAATTGACCCAGAATTCTAAAGTGAATTGATTGAAATGGCAGAATGTGTTTTGCAGTTTAGTCAACAACATCATTCAGAAGGGTTTAAGCTCTGGGATTGGGTGGAACTCTCAGGCAGTTGTTTATCCGTTCATCCTTTGTACTGATGATTCATCTAGGTGAGTTTCATGCCGACGCAAGCCACTGTCATGGGATTGTGATGTCAATGGATCCATCAAAACAGAAACACAAAGGAACAGCTGTCTTCCGTTGATGGAGTGACTCACTGTTGATCTACAGTGACGTAAAAAGCGCACTAATTAAGACACGACTTATCAGACTAAGTCGCATTGCAAACATCAGACCGCTATCCAATTTAGAACCATACATGACAGTGTCCCAAATTGATAATTGATAAGATCAGATTCGATGTGTCATAAAAAAAGATGTGAGTCACAAGATATAGGCACTCTGTCTGCAATCCGAAGCTAGCCTATGAGAAAATAAATGGGATTTTTAAAATTCTGGAACCAAAGGGCGCATGAAATAGCCTCACCTCCTTGGCAACTCTATATTCATAGGGTGGCTGATTGAGAGACAGTATGCTCGAAGCGTTGTCTGTTACATCTGTTGAAACCGGTATTCTAGCTTTCTCTATGGACAGTAATTGGTAAAAATATGTCCGTTTCTGAAAACAACAATTCCCCCCAGGATGTGTCTGTAGTTAGCCTCATCTTGCCTCATCTTGTCTCATTCCATTTTACATTTTCCCTTCCAAGGGGGCCGAAACTTTTTTTTTTTTTTTTACTTAAAATAATTTGTTATCAGGCTAAATCATAAATTAACAGAGGCGATATTCACACAGTTGGAGATAAAATCTTGTTCTCGCACGTCTCCCCTCCATATTTCACCGTCTGTCTCTCCTCCTTTTCCTCTTCTCTCAGAGAGGTCGTGACTCAGAGTGTCTGGCTGGAACTTTCTTTGTCCAACACATGAGTTTCCAGTTTCCCAGAGCACTTCCCTAGTCTAAGCTTCCACGAAAACCAGACTTTCCTGTCAGAGACTATGGCAGCAGGTCATAGGCTGACAGTGAAGAACAGGAAAAGGGACGTTATGGTCATTATGTAGAATTATGACAGCCCTCGGGGAGCTGGAATAATATTTGGATTTCATATTTAGGGCAAAGAAAAACAACACAGGATAAGTAGCAGACCTTTGATGTGGCGCCAAACTCCTCTTAATCGCCAACCAGACTGAGCCTGCCTGACTGGTTACGCAGGGAACGGCGGCCAAATGAACTGACAACACAGAATTGAGATTTCAGCACAAATACACAGGAAAAAACTAATCCTTTCTTTTGTGATCCCAGCCGCCACCTGGAAATGCCAAAAGAAAGAGATGTGGCCGACAGGTCGAAGGTTTTCATAGCAACACACATAAATACACAGATTTCATTACTGATTCACTGCTGTGAATTTAGCAGATACAAAGCACAAGTGGGTCACATTCTCAATCTCCCATACTGTCTGATAACTACTTTTTATTAGTGGTGTTGGTTTTAATATTTTTTTTTTCACAATACAATGCAATTCTTGAAAATACGTTTGCAAGTGTCAAATGACCTTTGGCTGACAGTCACGCATTTCTCCGTACCTGAAAGGCTTTATTAGCCTCTGGTGTTGGTAATATATTTCTCTTTCAGCTTGTTTATAGCACAGTAAGAAGGGATACTCTAGTGGTTGCATATTAAATACAGGTGAGACTTTTTATGGGTTTATTTAAAAAAGTTTGATCAAATCTGTTCTAGCTGAAGCCAAGGTATCCTGACATTAAGCCAGTAGCTTAAAGGAAAAGTTCAGTATTTCTGAAGTGGGGTTGTATGAGGTACTTAGGTATAGTTAATATAATGGCAATGGCTTTCAACACAGTCACTATGAGGTTTTTGGGGGAGAAGTTGCAGTAGCAGAAGTTAGCTTATTACTGTTGCAGAGGTGACCAGATTTAACATGTTTTTTTCTCCACATATATAAATGCTTACCTAAAAAAAAAAAAATGTTACGCTTGATTGGTTATCTTTTTCACCGCTTTAGTTAAGGTAAGGTAGGTTATTTGTTTTTCTTGTGTGTTTTTTAATAAGCCGTGGTAGCTCTGATTTTTAGACTGTCATTATAGAATCAAATACGTACTGAAAAAAACAGGAAGTGCCTGTGACGGTCACGTATGTATAGTATTAGGTTCTAAAATGACATAATGTTTAAAAATATAAAGCGAAGCATAACGTGGTAAATAAACAAGTCCCAACAAGCACACAGGAGAGTTTAGTGATCTTGTAAAGTTCATCTTTTAACCTCTTCCCCTTGACTACCAGTGTTTGAGCCAAGCTAACCTGGATAAGCAACCTTTGCATATTTGTATATCAAAAATGCACACACAGATACAGGAACGGTTTCTGTCGCCTTTTCTTGAGCTGTAGAGTGAGGCAAAAAGCTAAACATTCTAAATGTTGAACTATAAATTTAAAGGAATACTTCACCCATACGGAACCGGTGTTCTATCATTATAAAATTGCTATATAATGAATGAGGTTTTTCTTCCCTCAGTCTTCCCTTGGCCTAGCTGTCCTGTTAATCCTAACCCTACCTTTTACCATGTGTGATGTCACACATGGTAAAATTAAGGATTAGACAGTGAGACCATAAAACACTCTTTCTGCCTTTTCTCAGGCTAGGATGAACCGATTTCTAAAATGTTTGCAGTTCAATACACCTTCATATTTCCACGGGTGAAGTAGGTCTTTAAGTCAGCATGCCATGCCCACCATGACATCAGGATGCATCCTCAGGCTACCATGAATATCAGTACTAAGTTTCATGGCATCCTATCTGATTGGTTGTTAGGTTGTCTTGTCCTTTGGTTCCACTGGACTGGATCATATTCCCCATAATGTAACCTGATAGCATATTTCGTTAGAGCCTCCCTGCCGGCAAACCTCACGTCTTTGAAATTCCACACCCTTGGTTTGTTCCAAAGACTTTTCATTGACGTCTCCGAACCAAAGCCTAGATAAACCTGATCAACAGGGGTATAACAATCAGCTTCAGTTTTAAACTTAGTTAGTATTACGTTGAGCTACTAACTAAGATCTGGGAGTGTGCCTTGATGAACCAAATAACCTTTACAAAAATCATAGTCGACTTGAAAGTAATATGTTACATAGCTCCAACAAGGCCTCTGCATACAACCCCGTAGTCCAATTTAAATGAAAAAAAAAAAACATAAATGGAATTTATTTCCTTCCCAAAAAATGCAAATGTAGCCATCAGCTCAATGGTTACGGTCCCCACTTCACTGATTTCCGTTTCACCATTCCATTGAGGAGGAAACACTATAAAAGGGGAGATTGATGCCTTTTTTCTTACTTCCTTTACCCCAGCCAGGATTCTCTCAGAGCTCCCCTGTAAAACTCCTAAAAACCTCTTTCAACCTGACTGCCTTAAGTCACCTGACCAGCCCACAGGAAGCTAGGCTACACAATAAACATTTTTACGAAACCGTCTTATTTTTCTTATGAATTATATGTTTTTATAATCACTATTAATACCTTTTATTGGCAACAATTCCACACCAAATCATACGAAAGGATTTACGGCAGGCATAATGGAACATCATGTGTTTCTGGAACGGTACTAAATCAAAGTTTACTTTGATTCCCCATTGTCATATTACCATTTGTTAATCTAGTACAGCCACATATAAGAACATTACATCATTGGGAGGAATGCAGAACTCTCTCTTTAACTCGCTTCCATAACACTAGCAATGGTAGTAGCAAAGATCTTTAGGACAGCCGGCACTGCTTTTGTAAAACACTACTGCCTTTCTCCAAAGAGACCGCTAGAATCAACAAAAACGTCAGGTCCTCGTCACTTTAAGAAGGCTTGATCTTGCATGGGGTTTTTATAGTAAACCATCTACACTATCTCACTTTTGGCCTCACAGTTATGGCAATGTTGCAATGTTTATTATGTCAGATTTGATAAAGCTCCTCCTGACCCAAAGACAATACTATCACTGTTCTCATCACGTTTACTCAACTTTTTTTTATGCAGTTATGCTCATTGATACTAGTTACCAAAGAGTTATGAGGAACGCAAAGCTGGCAGAAAATATACTTGTGCAAGATTGATTCTTATATATAACTTGGCAAACTTATGTCATACTTGGTTTAAGTAGATTATTGCTTTTACACTGTCGATAAAAAATGTATCTGCCATTAGAGTCATTACTTAGAGGTTTTTTATTACACTACTACATGCACGTTATTTGATGTGAGTTTAAGAGCCCAGGGTTTCTAAGAGTAAAAGCATTCTGATGTGTTTGCCAAGACATACAAACCTATTGCAATGCATTGACTGAACTTAACCAGAGAACAAATTAAATGAAAGGCAATGTTGGTGTAACAGTAAATCATTTTGTCAAGGGGATGGTTGTTGTTTTTGTAAGCTCTAAATCCCAAATCATCCTGTTATTGGTGGGCTCACCAATAAATCAGTCACAATGATACAGTGGTCCAAAAAGCTGATGTATTTTGTTTAATACGTTTGTAAAGATCTTCTATTCTGTGATGGGCCTTTGGCAGAACAGAGTGTTAAAATCCAGACAAGCGATACAGAGAAAGTCTAATTATCTTGCGGAAGTCTAGACACTGGTGGATTGGAAGATAATACTGGGAGATGATGAAACTCGATGTGTGGTTTAATCTTTTGAGGCGGTGTGAAGATTATTTAGCAGCTCAGCACTGAAAAATTGATTAAGTGCTGAAAATTGGAGAAAAAAAAATTGATGAATTTTGAAGCTGCTGTGATCATTATTTCATGTGAGGATGGATCAAGTGACTGTGTTAAAAAACAGTCGGTTGGGGCGCCCTTAGCTCAGTTGGTAGGGCGTTTGTACTGCCCTTAGTAGTACCTAGGACCTCTTCTTGGGCTGCAGGTATAATTCCATTAAGGAGGTAGCAGCTGGTGTGTAGTCTGAGTGGTGAAATCAGGTGTGAAATAAATTATTTAAACACATCCCTGCTGCTTGTAAAGCTGATTACTATGAACACAGCCAGGGGGCTGGGCTTCTCTTCTCTCTTAAATATTGACAATATGCTATTTTTGCCGTTATTTTAAATGTTCCTTTTATGTATGATCTTATGTAAGATAAGCCTATTACTGATGTATGATGCATGCATGAATGGCGAGAATTCACTAAATAGGGCATGGTGTTCCTAACATTACCATCAACCATCCACCTATGAGCATCAAAAGCACAAAGGAACTTAATTACAAATTATAGTTTTTCTAAAAAGGACAAGCTTATATAAACCCTGAAAAGAAACCAGGGGCCTCATTTATAACGTTGTGCGTAGAAACCATCCTAAAACATTGCATCCGCACAAACCAAAAAATGTGCTGCGCAAAAACAAAATCAGATTGCGCACACCTGCACGCAATCTTCCCTTTATAATTACCCCCCTGCGGTGAATTGTGCACAGACGATCTCCACCCCATGTCCTCCCACTCCCAGTTTCATCCCACGATCTACCATAAATGGCGAATGCTAAATAGCTCCTGAATATGGTGACGCTCTTAATAAGCACGGAATTTGTACTGACATGAGGAAAAAAGGGAGGCAACCGGCCGCAAAGAAAGCGACTGGGAAGGAAGAAAGCCTGTGACGTGCATGTGCTGCAGTAACTGGCACACAAACACACGCGCTTATCATATATCATGATTGACACAGTCGTTATAGTCTTTGTAAAGCAGTTTCGCCCAACTTTGTACTGTATGCATTATCACGTATTAGTGTACCTGTAGTACTATATGTGAAATAATGCCTTTAGTCTCCCGTGGGATCCACACATTTCCAACAACGTCAGATTATAGTTTAATCTTCCAGGGTGAATTGTTATGGGAAAGAGATGCGTGTAATGATTTGCTAAATTCATAACATGATTTTATCTAACGAAATATACAGTTTTAATTAATATCTGTTGGGCTTAACTTTGTACAAAACTACTTTGTACACACAGCTTGAAATTTGCTCTCCCGCTGGCCACACACGGAAACACCTCCCGACGTAGGCTTTAGGATATTATTATAGAGTAGCGCTATAAGATTCAACTTATACAATATAACCAAAACATGTAGACCTAGGCTACTTGATAAGTAATTCAACCAATCACAACTGCATGTCATAGACTACAGTAGCCATATACGTATTTGCAACTATAGGTAAGCTTATACAATTGTTGACTAAATTGGGTGCCAAGCATTTCACAGTCATGTGTCTGTGTTTTTCTGATGACAGAGCTTTATTTCGTGGTGTTGCCATTGAGTGTCGCTGATTCCCCGAGTCAGGGAAACCTTGCGGTAGCTCTACGCATGGTCGAAAGTTGGCGATGGAATACGCACACTTCTCCGCAAAGAATGTTTTTATAAATACCAACGTTTGCCACCGCACATTTTCCCGCACATTTCTGCCCGTCTACGCAAGGTGTTTGTGCACAGCGAGCTTTATAAATTATGCCCCAGGTCCAGTGGTGTCACAACACAGGGGCAAGCCAATGGCAGAAGCCAGATGAAGAGGCTGTCGATGACACAATGAGCAGGGACACAAAAACCTTTCTACTTTCTAGAAAATAATTGGCATGCAATTACCGGAAGAGTGGGTTTACATGGACTTTCGCAATCATGTAGCGCAAAGGGCAGTTGAAGGTTCACACAACAAACAATAGATGATTCTGCCAAACAAGGTACTTGAAATCCTTTCCAAGTTAATCGAAGAAACTGCAATTTTATTTAGGTCTGTCTGTATTGTGGACAAGAAAATGGCTGGCTCCCTCCTTGACGAAGTATAATGGAGCAGAAGTAGGTATACAGTACATAAATCAGATTACTCGAGCTGAAACTGTAGGCCTAATTGCACAGCAAAAAACTGGAAAGAAGTTTGTTTTAAATGTTAAAGAGATCAATTTCAAAAGTCAGCATAACAACCAATGAAAGCATATAGGACATGCTTATCTCATTATATACACATGAGTTTTACTTGAGTGGGACGGGGGGTATGGATAATGTTTTTGTTAGACATTGTAGAACAGTGCAGCCCAGATGCAGAATCCATCTATCACAACTTGAGACAGAGCTATCCTCAGGCAGGATTAGATGGTGCGTTCTTGGGGTAACACTTCATCAGTGTCACCACAGATGGGGGCTTCAGTTCTCATCAGCAAAACCACAAAATGACACAAGGATACAATGTGTTATTACAAAATTCTGGAAAATCGAATTGGCCTCGAATTGGCAGTGTATGACTCTCTCTCTCTCAAAGAGGTAGCTCAATATAACCATTTGGAGCATTTTATCTTTAAGCTGTTGTAAAACCAGTCTGCGAAAAATGTGTTATTGCTCAAGGAAGCAGCCAACTATGCAAATTTTAACAAATCTGACAGATTTTCAACACCAGGTGGGTGGAAAGTAGTTTGAATAGTCTTCTTCAGCCTGGAACAACTACCCTGCTTTATAGTGCACCACTTCAAGCAAATGAGGACATGTCACAGTCAAACAGAGAGGAAGTAACTCTATGGGCTACACTATCACCTCACAATCTCTGGGTTTTATTAAATCTGGCTTGTGTGAAAGAAACTGTGTGGCCTGCAGGACCTCTCACTAAAACTCCAGCAAAGATTGGATGCCAGTTTCCACATTCGGCAGACTATTGACATACTGACAGCCATTTAAAGTAAGCCGAGAGAAATCCACACAGGGACAACCAGTGCACGTCCCCGGGCTTGTTTTAAGATGTTGAACACGTTGAGGGGGCAGGGCCAAGATTAACAGAGTCAGTTTGAATCAATCGGTGATTGACAAGTCGCACAAAGCAAAGGCCAGATTCTGACCTTGTCCAGTTGCTGAAAACCTCCTGGAAAAGCAATTTTGGCCAGAGGACTGCAATGCGGTTATGGCTAAAAGGACGGCGAACAGTGGGCTTTATGCATTCATCAGGCGGTTAGAAAACGATTCCCTAATTAGTCTGAAGAATGTGGAAATGGGCATTATCAGCATTGGGCTTCCGGGGCTTAAGCCAGAAAAGTTTTTTTCTGTCTAGTAGCCCCGAAACTTTTTGACAAAGCAAAAGATCTTCAATTATCTATGTAAATAATTTAATTTCCGATTGCCCCCAAACTTTGGCATTTTGTGTGTGGTTGCGTTCCAAATCGCATACTCTTTCTTTTTTCTATTCTACATTCTACATCCGACGATAAAAATAATCTAGTTAGGATGCAGTAGGCATACTTTTGGGACATACTTTACTCTCTTATTTCATCATAACATTGCGCCTTGATCTTGCCTCTTGCTTTTATATCCGTCGCATCCCCGTTTGTTTTCATATGGAGGCTTCGTCGATGTGACGTCACTTCACGTGCGCACTGGATTGTGGGTCAGAATCGCCCAAATAGGATGCAGTTTTCAACACTAACAATCTTGGCCGCATGAAGTAGGACATCCGGGTACTTCTAACCATCCTAAATCTGGCCACAAGAATCGGGACATCCTAAATCTTTTTTCTACATATACTATACTGTATAGTAGAAAGTATGCGATTCGGAACGCAACCTATATGTGTGCTTGCGTGCATGTGTGTATGCGCATGTAGAAGAAGATCTACATAACACTAGAAAAAGTAAGTTTTAACCAAAAGATCCACTCATGACAGTGCTGCCCCTATATAAGAGAACAACTGGGTTATTGTCTAATTAATGATAACCCTGCTGTTAAATCTGTTGCCGCTGCATTCTGACAGATTTTTATCGTCTTGCGTCTAAACGATTCTTCCACAGAGTTCATTAAAGCTTCCGTCAATCATAGGCTAGCGCATTTTTTTGTGCATGCTGTCTGTGAACCAGGCAGGATAACGGCCTTTGATACTCACCGACAAATGAGGTTATTTTGACAGATATTGGTAAAAAAAACAGCTCTGCCCAGGCTTTTTTTTGGTATGCTTTCACCATAAAGACCCTGTGTGTTCCATCACTTTTTCTTCACCCCCAGGAGGTCCACGTGGGTGTGTTTGTGTAAGAAGCACAGCGGGTGAGCAATTAGCAGAAACACAAACACACACACACACACACACACACACACACACACACACACACACACACACACACACACAGCCACAAACACCAGCGATGTATGTAATGTAAGCTCAGCTTTACATCAGAAAATCAATGATACCTCTCTCTCTTTCTTTCCCAGACAGACACGCACACACACACACACACACACACACACACACACACACACACACACACGCACAAACAGCCATCCTACGGGCTAGTTTAACACCTCAAGTGGATTTCACAGCTTGGTTGTGTGTATGTGGGTTGATCCCTACCAGAGCCCCCGTTAATTGTCTCTGTGTTCTTTAAGCACTCACCCTGCAGCTCTAAAAAGTGCTGTTTCTTTACTCCTCGCGCTACAGTTGTTTTCCACAACTTACAGCTATGGCACAGGTAACAAGCACATTGTGCATCAGTGCGTACCGCTGCACAATAACACACAAAGCCGAAATGTCAATTATTTTCTTTCTCTCATTATATTCTTTCTTATCCAATTTTAGACAATTTATTTTTCTCCTCGCTACAATAGCTACTGTTTGGGGTTTTTCCCTGGGGTAAGTCATGTCCACTTGGTCTCTTGTGGCGTATGAAAGCATACAAAGTGTATTTTCACTTTACCTCTCTCAAAAACAATCTTCAGGGTACTGATGCTGGCCTAGAATCTAACAAGTAGGTTCTTCACCAAACTCTTACTTTTTCCCTCAGCAAACATTTAACATGTAATCAGTCATAGCTGATTGGTTTAAGGACCACTGAACCTTGGACAGCTTCCAAATAGCTCCCTCTCAGTGGCGACTTAAGCCTTCATTTATCTCTATTACTGTGTATGTACATACGCGTGACAAATTAGAAAACCAATTTAACGTGTCTTAGTTAGGTGTTGGGGCCACCATGTGACAATAGATCAGCTTCAGTGCAACTTGACATTGATTCTCCAAGTATCTGGAATTCTACTGGAGGAATGAACGCTATTCTTCCTGAAGATATTCCCTCATTTAGTGTTTAAAAAAAAAGATGATAGTGGTTGAGTCCAAGATTAACCATAGGTGTACATACAATTAGTTTTTAGATCCGGTGTCTGTGAAGATCATAGCCTAATGATTCACATCATTCTGACCCTCATCAAACCATTCAACCACTCTTGCCATATGGAGGTGGGCATTGTCAACCCAGTAGAGACTACTCCAATACAGATAGGATTAAGGTGATCGGTCAGAAATACTTTGAATTGATTTGAGGTGACCCTTCCCTCTAATACGGGGACAAGTGGACCCAAACCATGCCAACAAAATGGCCTTCGCAACAAATGAGAGCCACTGGATCCCTTCACTGTAGAGGTCGAGCATTCAGAACTGTTCTTTTCTCTTGCTGTAGCTACACATTAGCGGTGTTTTTCGATTCTCCAAATCTATTTTTATTTTTAGAACAAATGGCTGAGCTATTTTAGAGTAGTCGAGAATCATTGATTCTCATGCAATGATAACTAATAAATGCTTGCAAAATTGGGTTAACACACCTGGAACTCAAAATCCTTCCACACTGGTGATTTTCAAAGAATCAGAGAAGGGGGTTCAACTTTGGTTGGCAGCACTCAACATGATGTGTGTGTGTGTGTGTGTGTGTGTGTGTGTGTGTGTGTGTGTGTGTGTGTGTGTGTGTGTGTGTGTGTGTGTGTGTGTGTGTGTGTGTGTGTGTGTGTGTGTGTGTGTGTGTGTGTGTGTGTGTGTGTGTGTGTGTGTGTGTGTGTGTGTGTGTGTGTTTTCCTCTCTTTGCAACCCTGATGAAGGAGACGTCTTTTCGATTTCAGACTTGCCAATGACGATGGTTTCATCCATACTACACATGCAATCGCCTTGTGGAGAATCTGGTGAAGGATCATCTGACCATCTCACTTTTTCCACATGTCTATAAACCAGAAGCTATGGTTTCTGCACCACTGAACTCTCATGTGCATTCATCTTTGTAATGAGGTATTTTATGCAGTGCTGCTCTAAAATAATATTTCTCTTTCTGTCTAATTGTGGATGGACTGTTATTGCTGTCACAGTTTAATTCATCCAGCATTTACATTCTCAGTCGCCTGAGGAAAACCTGCTAGGCTAATTTTCTTAAGGTATCGCAAGCATCACAATTATCAAATGCGCGGTGTCAACCAAAATTCCTCAGCCCATCCACTGATGTATTTCCCATAGATCAAAATGCAAATTGTCACCTATCGGAAGGGAGCATAACTTGAGTGGTCTTTTTGACTGATGCTCCTGTCATCAAATGCCTCAACAATGAACCCTCCGTGGAACAGTGGAGGATCTGGAAAATTTTACATGGGGTGGCGAAGGGGGGGCAAGAGGTCTTGGCAGGGGGGCATGGGAGGACGGTAGCGGGAATCCCCATATATATTATATTGATCATAATTTCTGATAAAATGTATTTTTTAAAAAGAGCTGCAGCTCCCCTCGTAAATATGCAATCTTTGAGCTCCCCCCGCCCCCTGTCCGGAAGCGAAGCCAGATACGCCTCGCCCTCTGTCTGTCAGGGCCGTGGACCAATAAGAAATATGGGTGTGGGCTGCACAGTGTAAGCTTCTGGCTTTCCAGTTTTTGAGGTCAGAAACGAGGAGAATTCTGACTGGAGTATATTGGGGGGGGGGGGGGGAGGTTCAGAAAGGGGGAGAGTGAGAAAAGGAGAGATTGTTTTTTTTTTTTATATTTTGGCAGTCTCTAGGCACACCGTGGACCCATGGATATGTTAGAACACATTTAAAAAGTGCATTTAGCATAATATGTGACCTTTAATAAAAGGGCAATATACTCCTACAAGTCACAAGCGAGTGATTTCCCTTTTGGCCAACGATTAATGGGTGTGCTCTTATTGATGAGTTAGCTACTTTTACATTGTATTACATTAATTACAAATTTAACTTTAAGTTAAATTGTTGTGTTTAAAATTCACAAGGGTAAACTGACTTCACCTTCAGATGCTCGGAGAAGGTCAGTTACTCTTCGCCGGGCTGCATGGCACAGCAGCATGCTGACTCGCTGAGTGTGACAAATCGCCGATATGCGCATATGATGCAGGGCCGTGGCTAAGTATTTGAGGGGCAGGGCATAAGATTAGATTCAAAATTATTTACTTTTGTTCAATTTATTGTTTGTTTCAATTATTTGAGTGGCTTGTTGACATAGTGGCGGTTTGTTCTTACAAGTAAATTTTTCAGAATGCAAAAGTTAGGGGGGCAGCTGGGGGGGGCAAGGCTGTTCAGTGGGGGGGCCGCTGCCCCCTTGCCCCCCTGTAGAACCGCCCCTGCCGTGGAAGTCACTTAGATCTTTCCTTCTTGGCAAGATCAAACTCAACTGGGCCTGGTCAGCATTTTTGTACATGCCACAGAGCATGACTCGAATGTTAACACCAATCTGCAACAGTTATGATTCGGGTTTTCCTTTAAAGGCGGAGTCAGTGATTCTGGAGAATGCTACTGTCAAAATCACTTTTTGTTAAAATCAGTGAATATCTCCTCAAGATCCGCTACCTGTATGTACTGTATGCAGTTTATACACAGCCTGTGTTCTGTAAACGGGCATGCTGCTAGCTTCCCTCTGTCTACAGTAGGCTGAGTATTAACACCAGACTTATTTTCAGTGTGCACACAGTATGGGCAGTTAGGAGATACTCACTGATTTTGACAACAAATTATTTGACAGCAAGCATTCACTAGAATCGCTGGCTCCACATTTAATCCATCCATGCATCTGTATGTAAGTTAGCCACTCTGTGTGTGTTAGTACTTCACAAAAGCAGGTTTGAATAATGCCTAAAATGGACATTACTTCGACTCTGTATTTTTAACAGTCAAGTGTGCTATCTTGAAACAAGGCAGACCGGTGGATCAATCTTGTATCAAGAAAATCAATCTTTAACTCACCCCTGTGGCATTTCTCCTTCTCGGGACAAATCCCTTTCCCAAAACACAGTAACAGATGACTTGATACTTATTCTGGCCTTACAAACTAGTTGTATTTATTTATTTTTCATCACCTGGCTGCTTTAACATCAGACAATAACCGGTCTGTATCTGTATCTCCTGTTTGCTGACTCTCCAGTATTTATAACCATGTCTCCTCTTTCATCTCTGAAATGTGGCAGAATGCACAGATTGTTACAAGATTTGATAAACATATGCTTGTCTGCACACAGATCCATTTCTGAATTCATCTTGGCATTGTTGCGATGACACAAGCGGCGCTGCTAGAACATCAAAAATGGATAACGTTTAATAATCTACCTGTGCCCGCATTATGACTCTCCCTGACGAAACATTTCAATGGAACCTCCTGCTGTTTTATTCATTGTGATAGGCTGCAGATGTGTGAGGAGAACAAAACGTTCTGTTGGGTTGGAATGATTTATGTGTGTGTGTGTGTGTGTCTGTGTGTGTTTGTTTATTTGTGAATGTGTATGTTTCGGGGGCGGAGGGGGCACACGTCTTTACTGAGGAGGATCCGTGTGGGCGGATCGAGTGTGATTGTCTCTCAGTGTAATCAATGAACTGAGACGGTTGTCTCAACTGGCAAACTAACACCTTCAGAACTCCAGCTATGAGATTGTCTTTGTTTTTCTCCTTTTTTTCTGCTGAAATCAGCCTTTTAATGTGGCCAATTAGTCAAATATTTAATGAAGCAGTCAGCTTTGTTCACACTGCGAAGAAAGCCTCTCATTAGGCTACAATAACCCATCCACAAAGCAGAGTGGAGCGGCCTGAAGTGGAGTCAGGTCTTACACTTTGAATAGAGAACACAAAGATAGTCTCACTGTAGAGTCGTTTAGCGTATAGCCATTTTGATAACTTTATTAATAAAGTGTTGCTCTGACAACTGTTCAGAACGTTGAAGTTCTAAACTGTAACATTGTACTGTACTATTTTGAGGTATAGTTAACTTGAGTACAGCAATTATATGCCCCTATGATTACACTACCTTTGAGCAAAATGTTGTAATTTTTAATCCAGTCCATTCAAGTCCCAACAATGATCCTGCCAACATTTCAGAAGAAAGACGGGAGAGTTGTAGAAACCCAGAGCCGTCAGCTAAAATTCATTCATGAGATAATCCTCAAGAGACTCTCAGCCTCGTTTCTTGATTTTTTGCTGCATTGTTTATGACTTTGCAGCTTAATTGTACATACACATCAGTGATCAGTGTATCAAATATGTGGCACTTTCATAGCTTAAACACCCTAGGAGTATACTGTATACTATATATTTTATGATTCCATGATGAATTTAATTTGATCACATGATAAGTATTAATAAACAATATTGTTTGCCGGTCCTCTGCGCTCTGTAAGTATGTCATTGATGAATTATAAAGCTGAATACGGAGCAGCCAGTCAGATTTGCTGCCCATTTGCACCGGTGGCCAGCAGTGGTACTGCAAGCAAAACACTCATGGAGCCCAAAAAGCACTTTCTCCACAGACCTCATTTATGAAAGAAACTATAACTGTTGACCAGTCCTAGAGATTTGAATGGCTTGTAATAAAGTAGTCATGGTTACATCCATACAGCTCAGTTTAGTATGTCTTGAACACTTATACATATAAGCAGATAGTATGCAAATGCTGATTTTCTTTTTAACTGAACTGTCATTTCAAATACAGTCCTTCTGAGGTATTGCTTATTTTGTTTAAGTCAATGATCTGAACTGCGTCTCAACTGTAGGCAGGATTTTAAGAGCATCCTTTTATATAGGGGAGAACGGGGTAATCTGAGCCACTTTTTACATTTGCTCCCCTCTAAGCGAGCTAAAATGATTTATCACTCAACTTTACACATTTCCCATTAATTCAGGTTGTTTCCTAGAAATGGGCATTAGCAGAATTTTTTCAAGACAAAGGGCAGTGAAAATATGTTGTCATGTGGCTCACTTTACCCCAGCGGTGGGGTAAACTGAGACAGACCAGAAAAATCAAGGGGGTAAACTGATCCACTTACTTTTTCCACTCTGAAACTACCATAACAACACATATTGTAACAGTTAGAATCCTGAAAGCTAGCCACACATTCCAGAACTAATGTCGGACTAGTAAAAGAATGATGGGGTCTGGTCAATTAAGCAAAGCAAATGTTCTAAACACTTGAAAGTAACTCTGAACAACATCAAATACAACATATTATAATTCAAAAGGTTTTAATAAGATTCAAATGAAAGATAGAACCAGTTAGATTAGAACACAGTCTGGGGGTCAGAACACAGGACCCTTAGAGCCAGCTTGTGTCAAAAGCATAGGAAAATCAGAACCAGCGAGAACAGCCTGGGACTCAGAACACAGGAGAAGACCCAACTGGATTATAACATCAGCCTGTCATACTCTACAACTAGGCCTACTCTACATTCCAGCCCTGAAGGTTACAGGGAAAGATGAGAAGGTGCTCTTTCCGTGTGGTTGCCCCAGGTCGTCTTCCTGGTGCATTTCCTTGCCATGATGGATGTTGGTAGTTCATCAACACGTATGATAGAAGTTTTTCTACGTGAATTCATTTGCTTTGGCACAACAGTTGATTAAGACAGCAAGAAAATTTACTTTTACATGCAAAATACCTATTTTGGTGAAAAAAACATGCTTACCACAGCACCATGAGGTCCTCTTTTTCAGGGCCAAGGGGAAATGAGAGGGGCTTGAAAACATATATCTCACATGACCAAAAATGTTTTCCGTTGCCTAGATACAGGGGGTGGCTCACATTACCCGATGCCTCAGATTCCCCCGTTCTCCCCTATATATAATCGCTCTCGTTGTTCGTTCTGTCCTTGCCTTCATTTTTGGTACTTTGTTCTTTTATGTGCTTTTGCCCATTATTCTATAATTTCTTCTCCTCATCTCTGTTACATTGACAACTCTTATCCTTTCATCCACTGAGCAAATGTAACCTCTGTGTTCAGCTGTGTTCAGCACTTCACCACGAGGTTGCATAATGTATGCCGTGTGCCCGGACAACATCAAATAACTCACAGAGCCACACACACACAGACACACACACACACACACACACACACATACATACATACATACCTGTCATTACACACATCCATGCATAAACAAACACTGTTACTGAGTGCATTTGAAGAATCTCTATGCATTATTATTTATCATAGGCTGGAGGCTAATATGATAGTGTGTGTAAATA
This sequence comes from Ammodytes marinus, assembly GCF_949987685.1. Taxonomy (NCBI): domain Eukaryota; kingdom Metazoa; phylum Chordata; class Actinopteri; order Uranoscopiformes; family Ammodytidae; genus Ammodytes; species Ammodytes marinus. Next base: position 17,032,265 of record NC_137224.1, on the reverse strand, counting down.
TGTGAGCAACAGATTGATACAGCCATCCCTTAGCAACTGGCCTTACAGAAGAATAAGAATAAAAGAGGGTAAACACACCAACACATGCAGACATGAACAAACACGTGCAACATGGGCACCCGTTTGGAAGAGCGAATAATCTGCATCTGAAATTTTTTTTTTCTGTTCTTCCGTCTTCTCTCTCTCTCTTTGCTCCATTCCCCTGCACTGGTGGAAGTGTGTGTGTGTGTGTGTGTGTGTGTGTGTGTGTGTGTGTGTGTGTGTGTGTGTGTGTGTGTGTGTGTGTGTGTGTGTGTGTGTGTGTGTGTGTGTGTGTGTGTGTGTGTGTGTGTGTGTGTGTGTGTGTGTGTGTGTGTGTGTGTGTGTGTGACTGATGGCTTATGAGGTAGAGGCGGGTGTCATCCTGCGAAGTCTCTTGTGATCACAGAAATCAGTTGTGACAGTTGGCATCGTTTAGTGTGTGAGCAGATATCCAGTCCAGATCTGGCGTTAATGGCTTCTCATCAGTGCTCCCTTAATCCCTTTACAGATAGTCTTTAATTTTATGAGGATGACCTCTAAACACACACAAACACACACACATCAAAACATATACACAGACGCAATGTGACCCCTGCTACGATAAGATCCCACAGACAACCCTTATAAACTCTGAACTGCATTCCACATAAAGCCAGACACACACACACACACACACACACACACATTCCTGCAGACCAGAGTATCGCATTAGTTGCGGCTAATTTATTGTCAAGGTTTGCACAGAAGAGGCCTGCTTTCTTTTCAACTGACATGTTTACATCCAGTTACAGTTACAGTTACACATGTCCACACTCTGATTGGAATTGTTTGACTTTTACATCAATCATAAAAGCCATGTGCATATTGTCAGAAAGACGTGTGTCTTTTCCAGCAGCCATTTGTCATTTCAATGCTGGCTCTACTGATATGCACTCACCACACTCGCCCACCGGGGTTGAAAACAATAACGGTGTATTGGCCAGTTAAATAGCTAAACATTAATGAGTGGCAACAAAGAGAGGCTCTATCGTTTTAATTGGAATTGTGACCTGTGAGGTTAAAAGGTTACAGCTGTAAATGCAGGAGCATAAAAGACCTGTCTGAGCGTCCGCTTGTGTGTAACATTAACCTGCATAGAGAATGGCTCTGATTAAATAAGTGGTAGGTTGCAGACAAAATGCGGGGGGGATAAGGGGATAAAACTGCAGTCACATCTGGCTGAATTGTCTGTAATGTTAAGTGCCCACTGGGAAAGACTGCCATGTTTACCCTCCTATTGGTAATTATACAATAAAACAGTGTGTGGATCTATGTTATCACCCACTTGGCCAAACCAAAACTGTTGATTTCTACCCAAGACTACTGAGATAAAGCTGTGGCAACAATTTTGCCGATAAGCTTGGCTGATCCAGGTATCAGCCAAGCTTATGGGCAATGTCAGCAAGCCAAAAAACACACAGCAAATTGACAGCAATTACAAGCTGCCCACTGGGTAATTTGTGCTAATTTTCGCCTCAAATGCTAACAAAAAATTTGAATAATGTTATGATAGAATAATTTTCCCACGAAAATGGTAAAAAAAAAGAAAAAGAATGCATTAACTACTGAAGAACAACAATAAAAAATCTGTCATCAAATTCCAAAAGACTATGCTGATGTGAACCATTTTGTTTGTTGAAGATGAAATGGCTAAAAGTAACACATAGGACGCACCAAACTTTAAATTGGATTGTCTTCTTTCTGCGAAGGTGCATCCAGGTTGAACGTGAAGCAAGTTTAATTTTTTTTGCTTTGCCTTACTCACAACAACCTGTCTACCGAGTGTTTTTGTAGTTTGTTTTCCATTTGCAGCTCTGTCCCTGGGGGCTGGAGCCACACGTCATTTAGATCCAGAATAGTGGACCCCACCTGCAACCTGCCAAGTGGGGCTGGAACTAATGTGTGAAAATTCATCTTATTCAAGGGGCAGAATGCATCAATGCCAGCTATAAAAATTCACATTGGGTTTGAAATGTTGAAATTGCTGAGGATTATAATAATATAAGTGGAAACATTTTCAATTCACCTCAGTTTTCCTCTGCCCAGTATACACTTACATCTATTCCCATCCATTTACGTATTAAAATTAACGACATGTGAAGTCATTTGGCCTCTTAAATTTTTCTCCATGCTCAGGCTAAATCTCCCTTATACACAATTAATTGCCATCAGAATAACTACAAAGTTTACCTGTCAAGCAAGATGCAATTTTTCATGGTTTTCCCAACATTAATATGGGTCCCCGGAGACTCCTAAATTGTGAGAAAATACAACCCTCTTTCTTTTTCTCCACATCCATCTTTCTGAAAACCTGTGTTCAAAAACCCCAGTCAGATCTCTCTCCCCCAGATACCCCTGAATCTAACTGGAAGTTCAATTCAAACCGACAGTCAGATTCAGGGCTAATAAGAGCGCATCGAACTTTTAGGAATGTGTAAACAGACATGCTCTAAAATGGAGTGTTTCAGACACACGCTGAAAAGAGAAGATTCAGCAAAGGAACTGTGAAAAATATAACAATGGTTTTTTTGGACACTACACTAGGAAAACAGTTACAAGTAGAAATCCATGCATATTAGACATGTTTAACCTGAAAATGAACCTTATATGTTATCTCTAAAGATGCTCCTGTTCAATTGTATGAACACATTGTTTATCTGTATGCTGTATGAGCAGCAACTGAAGGCCAAAGACATTGTTTAGCTTGACGCACACACACACACACACACACACACACACACGTCGTCAGAGGATGATGTTTGGCGACTGTGCTAAGATTAATTGCCACAGTGGTAGGTGACAACGACCCTGGCACCATCCATTTTGTGGATTTTTATATATATTTAATATTCCACACTGGAACAAATGCCCAGCGTTGGCTGTCATTTGGAGCCACTGATTTATACTGCATGTGTGTTTGTGTCAGAAGCAGGGGTTGTCCTGTCAGTGTGTAATGTGTCTCTAAGTGTTGCGGCACACGCCCCCGTTGCATGGAAATAGATGGCACAGGGGTTAGGGTAGAGAAAGAGAGAGAGAGAGAGAGAGCAGAATACATTTCCTGCGTGCCTCTCTTGCCTGTTCTCTCCCGTCTTCTCCCTCCCTCTTTGGGCTTCTGAGCGAGAGTGCCTCACCAGCAGTCTGTTCCTCTCTCTCATTCTCTCTCTCTCTCTCTCCCTCCCTTCTCTTGCTCCCTCTTTACCACTGGCAGTCTCTCTCTCCCTCTCACTCACTCTCTTTCAGTCATAGGGGGGATTCTCCTTAACCAGCTGTAGCTTAAAGTGGTCCTCACTTCTTAGCATCATTTCATTGATGTTCTCTTGTTTTTTTTTTTTTTATTAAATGACCCTGCTGCCGATTTCATGAAAGGACATCAGACCTTTTCTCTCCAATCAAGACTCTTTGTATGGGTTTATTTGCTGTTGAGCGACTGGTCAACAATGGAGGGATATGCGTTATAGTGGATGACTCATTCAGGTTACTTTCTCCCCCCAATAAAGAGCGCTGGATATAGATTTTCTTTCCCCTTCCTCTGTTCCACCTGCGTGTTTTCGCCTCTCAGATACTCTGTAGAATCTGTTGGGACTTTTATGGAGTGTGAAATTTTTGCAGTAAGTGCAAAGTTTGGAAGGAGCAAAAGTGAGACAAAGCACATGGCGGATGGAACTGCATGCTGAGTGCTGAACCCTTCTGTCCAGGGAGACAGTCCAGGTAAGACTGTGTACTTTTCAATTGACATGCATGCCCTAATGCTAATAATTAATTGCAGATGTCCATTAAGATACATTGACATGCATACTGTGTAAGCGCCACGGTGCTTATCCAAGCATACCAGACAGGTCTATTAGTTAGTAACTAAATTGTAATATTAACTCTGTCTGACTGTTTTTGGAACAGCATGTATCATAAAGGAAGGAAAACGTTCTCAATGTTTTCTTTCTGTCTGAATCTTAACATTTTAGCATTAAACAGGACAGAGGGAGGCATCCGCTGTGACTGAGTGAAAAGTTCTCCAACAGTTGCATGTACTCTGATAAAGAAAAATTGTGTAATAACGTGCATCCATCACAAAAAATCCATAAGATTTGTTCATTTTGTTAACATCAAGGGCAATCAAAATGCAACCTTGAGAACACTTTGCTGCAGTGATGGAACGTTATTTCTTTTATTTCCTCTAGTTCGGTACTTAAGTACGATGTTAAGGTAGTTGGATTAACTTTTTAAGTTGTATTACATTTCAACTTACATTTACACTCTACTTTTGTTTAATATCTTAAGTTAATAGTTACTTTGAAGAGTTAGATTAAATTGATACAAATAAATCAACTAATACATTATGAGAAAGTATATTTTTATTGGTTAAGGTAACATTAATGCATCACTAATTATCCAGTAATATGATATACTGTTTATTGTTAAAAGGATCCGTGTTAGCTGTCACTAAAGTGGGACGAGCTAGTCTTCCTGGGGTCCACACAAAAAAAATCACTTAACAATGATAAACTGAAAACAGTAAAACATAATCAGAACATATCCAGAATAAGATATTACAGCATTGCAATCATTATAACATTCATACAGTAAATATGTATACTGTATGATTCTGAAATGGGTGTTCTGCATAAGTACTTTAAATGTTGTTTAAAAGTGTATTTTTTTTATGTTAATACTTTTGTACTTGTACTTGCGTGAAATATTGAATGAATGTCTTTGACTTGGGAGTATTTTCACACTGTAGTATTGTTAATTTTTTTTAAGTTGATGAACTGAATTCACCACTGAACAGTTGTGCCATATGTACCAACTGCTTCAAAACGTGTCCATGTTGTGCCAAACTAGAGAAAACGTATGTAACCTTACATTCGCATACTTTAAGTTTGTTTTCTATTGCGTAGACATTTAGTTGAATACCAACTGTGCTCTAAGCTATTTTCAGGGCTGCTTCCTGAACCATGAGTAAAATAAGGATTTCATTTTCCTAAATGTGAGTGGGTTTAAGCGTTTTAGAGGTACTTCTAACTGAAAAAAATGCTGATAAGGCAAACTTGAAGAGATGAAAAGAGCTTTGCATACACAGTAATCTCATTAAAACCTTCCATTATGTCTCCTGTTACAAACTGAGATGTCAACTCAATCAAACTCTCTCATAGGAGTCCCCATTCATGTAAGATCCTCTTCAATGAAATGATAGTCCAAGGATCGGTCCAAGTTATAACACAGATGTCAATTTTGTACACAGTTGCCACCATCAGCCCCTAACATTTATGTATCCACTCATCCAGATATGACTACAGTGTCCATGGAGCCTGTAGCAGTCCTTGTTGAGAGGAGCGCCAATGCCACCGACCCCCCTATGACCAACCATGAGGACACAGTCACCACCTTCGCCATTGGCACCATCCTCTCCATCATGTGCCTGGTGGGAGTCTCGGGGAACATCTACACCCTGGTGGTCATGTGCCACTCCATGAGGACTGCAGCGTCCATGTACATCTACATCATAAACTTAGCCCTGGCGGACCTGCTGTATCTTCTCACCATACCCTTCGTCGTCTGCACCCACTTCCTGAAGGAGTGGTACTTTGGCGACGCAGGGTGTCACATTCTGATCAGCATGGACCTCCTGACCATGCACGTCAGCATCTTCACGCTGACCATCATGAGCACGGAGCGCTACTTTGCCGTGCTCAAGCCGCTGGACACGGTCAAGCGGTCTAAAAGCTACAGGAAGGCCATAGCTATGCTGGTGTGGGTAGCGTCACTCATCCTCACCCTACCGATGATCGTGAGCATTCAGCTGATGAACTCGGGCAAGAAAGCCATGTGTCTGCCCACCCTGTCGCCGCTCTCCTACAAGGTTTACATCTCCTCCCTGTTCTGCACGAGCATCGTCGCTCCGGGACTGATCATCGGCTTTCTCTACATCCAGCTGGCACGCACCTATTGGGTTTCGCAGACGGAGACCTTCAAGCAGACCAAGAAACTGCCCAATCAAAAGGTCAGAGCATCACCAGATAATGTATTTTATAGGATGTGATTAGTTCTATTTCACACAAGCTTGTTTTCTAATAGGGCCGTTTGGGTAGTACTACTAATTAACAAAAATGTATGCAGTGGATATTTGCATCCAAGCCCATAGTTAAACAACAAAATATGTTTAAGTTTCCTTTAGAATTACATCAATTTATGATTTGAACCCCTATCAGCCGAACAATATCACGTGTTTGTGTATTCCAAAATTGATACGAAAGACTGATAAATAACTTATAATCTGTTTTCTAGAATGGCACTTCTATAGTTAAGATTTGGTCTGGTTTATGGACTGTATCAGCTTGGTTAGGGAAATATCACGTTTAGGTAAAAAAAAAAAAAAAACTACTGGGATAATGAGGTTGGACAATGATTGGGGTCATGGCTCAAAAGAAACCTTTGACTATCTGCTGGTCTCGGGGAAATAAACATTGCTCACCCAACTACTGTTCGTCAGCCTCTGTGGACTTTATGGAGGGAGGACAGTCTCTCCAAAGGAATCTGAGGCCCAGTTCTGGTTCTCCTTTTTTGGTAGGCAACGTCATCCTAGACCCTGTCCCTCATGTTATACCCAGTCTGCGACTCAGCTGGAGAGGTATCCAGACACATCCATCAGGTATATAACCTGATGAATTGGCAGGAAGTGAGGCAAGATGCTGCTGTGAAAACCATAGACATTCCACTCACCAAGGCTGTTGATTCAGTCATACTCCGCATGGTGTTCTAACTCCTGAGAGAGGGGTTCTATCCTGAAGCTCATAGGCTTAGGACATTCTGTCTCATAGCCACTGAAAAAAACTGTCACCATACGAGATAAATAGCTTTGGGTTTTTGGGTGTATTTGACTGGAGCAGCATCAGTTCAGGCTATCTGCTTAAAGGCACACTTTTTTCTGAACAGACTGGGCAGGAATGGAATATGATTTCCATAGGTATGTTTTAATTAGTGTATAATCACTTGCAAATAAAAGTTGTTGTTCATATTATTAATAATCGTATAAAGAGCCTTTTATATCTACATTGCCATGTTGCACTGCATTGTTTCTACAGTAGCACAGAACGGACAGCCTTAACGGCCTACATGTGTTTATGCATAATGGGTGTCTGCCAGAAATGCACCTGTTGGAAGACGCGGCAGTAGGCCATCAATAGAATTAATAACTATATATATCCTTGAGGCACCTACCAATGGGAGGGCATTGAAAGGGAGTGTTGCAATCTAGAACTTTCTGAACTAGAAGATTCCAAAATACACGTTGTTGTACACTGCACATTTAAATCATTCAGCAATCAATCCTCTCCCTGCTACAGCAGGTTTTCTATTTTCCCTTCCTCTCTTGCTTTCTGCTCACGCTGAGACATGACCTGCTACCATTTGCTTCATAGCAGGGCTTAAGACGGCATTATTTTGTCGTATCAGCATGATTAACAATGAGGGGGAATTAGGCCCTGTTCATAGGATTTACTTGTACCAAGGAGCAAAGAGAAAGATTTCAGATTGTCAAAACTTTCAGAAGTGTGTAACTGTGCATGCTCTGTTTTGATCCTGCTATGTTATGAAAAGCAGGGCATAAGCCTTTCTCAGCTTTTCTAGTACTCTAGTGCAATGGAGAAAAACAAGGAAAGCTCAACTTCCAACTAGGGCCAGCTTTAATAGATTTGTACAAAATCAATTGGATTTACTAGCAACATATATGCACAGCTTCCCAGTGCAAGACAACAAATCAAAATGGATCCAATGGAGCTCCAATTTAAGGCCACATCTATGTTCACATGTTTTCATTAATTTTGAAAATGTGGTAGCTAAAAAACTAATAGATACTGGAATGCTCACAGTTCTGAGTCTGAAGCTCCCATGTTCTGACTACAAGAACTAACCACTGCAGCGCGGATATTACTTAGCAAAGCACCAAATACAAGAGCTTTCATCAGTGGGTCATATAAAAATTTAAATCTTACGGAGTATAACTTTAAAGGGACATATTATTAGAAACTGTTTTCATGGTTGAGTGTCCAAAAAAATCGTTTATATTTCTCACAGTGCCATTGCTGAATCTCCTATTTTCTGCATCTGTCTGAAATGCTCCGTTTCAGAGCCTGTCTCTTTAAGCCCCGCCTTCCAAAAAGCCCAGCCTGCTCTGATTGACCATGAATCTAACTGCTGGTTTCAATTGATCGGCCAGTTAGATTCACTTATCACAGGTGGAGGTAGTGATAAGTGAGGTTGGCATTGAGGGGGTGTGGCTTCTCCCCTTATTTCATCACAAGAGAGGAGACATTTGACCGAGGTTATTGAACACAGGTTCTCAGAAAAGTGAAGATAAAGGAGAGTTTTTTGTTGTTTTTGAAAAACCATGAAAAAGTGCATTTTTTATAATATCCGTTGCATTAATGATTCTCATTATGACTTCATCTCTGTGGTCTTACGTTCCTGAAGGTGCTGTACTTGATCTTCACCATCGTGCTCCTCTTCTGGGCCTGCTTCCTGCCCTTCTGGATCTGGCATCTGCTGGTTCAGTTCCACCCGTCGCTGGCCCTGTCCCCCAAAACCAAACGCATCATCAACTACCTGACCACGTGTCTGACCTACTCCAACAGCTGCATCAACCCTTTCCTCTACACGCTGCTCACCAAGAACTACAAGGAGTACCTGAGGAAGCAGAAGCGCTCCTGGTCGGCTGGCAGCTACTTCAACCGAAGGAGTCGATTTCAACGGTCGCCGCGCAGGTCGCCGTCTTCCAGCAGTCAGCAGTGTACTGAGAGTTTTATGCTCTCGCACACAGCCTCCCTGCGAGCACATAACAGCAGTTTGTAAGGTAGGGGCACGTTTTTCACAACTTACTTTTGCAATTTTGTTAGCTGGTGAGAAGAAACCAGTAGTATTGAAATCTCCAAAGCACACCCTTTGCAAAATACACTAAGCCTTTGCCTACACACAGCTCAGCACTGCAGTCATTTCCAGCTTTTTCTTTAAAAAAATAAAGATTTTATACTAACAATGAGGCATCAAGTCAATGGATGCTTTAGACCTGGTTTGTTGGACTTTTCCATCAGAGGAAAGCCTGGTTCTCGTGGTTCATGTGTTTTCAGATGGCGTTGATTTTCCTCAGTTTGCTCCCTTATCTTGGTCTGCAGTGTACAGTATGTCCATATGGGACAACTGGTACCTCTATTGTTGTTTATGTATAGACCTGTTTGGCGAGCTGGTGAAATATGTTCAGCAACAACAAATATTCCATTGCATCTGAAATTCAGCCAGTTCAGGGCAACAGTGAGATTACAAACTGTTTGTGTCAACAGAAATGTTTCCTTCAGCACAAAACTATGAACTAATCAAGTTTATGTTTCATTTAAGTTCCCATTATACAGTATGTGTATGTAAAGGAGAAACTATTCCTCCCTGTGATGAAAAACAATACATTTACATTGAACTTACTGTAAAGCCAGTTCATTAATCAAAGTATATGAACATATTCTGTCTTGATCCCTCGTAATTTCATAAAGGCACTGTGCTCTTCTGTGATTTGAACATATTTACACAGTATAACCTGTGTTTAAAAGGTCCAAGTACTAGCTTTCCATGTCTTAACCACATCTCTTCTTAATGTAGTCTTTAGTAGTTTAATAGTTTAAAAATTGATTTCTAACTTTTTTTTTACAATAATTGTGTGACTTTGAGTGTAGTAATTTGATTGAAATAACTTTAGCATGCTGTACACTAGAACTATATAGAATTCTTGGAGAACGTTAACAACGTGTATCTGATTCAGTTGCTAGGTTTGTGCTTAGCTTGGTACAATCATTTAGTCCTTACTTACTTACTTTATTCAGGATGTTTCTAGTTAATCAAAATATAAAATACATTATTCATTCAACATACACAGGGTTAAAATGTACAAAAATTGGGCAATTGGATTTTCCAGCTCGATTTCACCGCTCAATTAAGCTGAGCACTACCAATGGAATGTCTCATATTGCCCCAGGAAGGCTGTAAAGTAAGTCTATGCTTGGAAATATTAGGCTTTATAGTTATTTTTCATTTTGCCTCAAGGTTTCCCTTCCTATTAGACTTTCTATATTAATTTGTGAGCAATGATGCCAGGCGTGCCTTTTTTAAACATTGCTTTTGCTTATGAATGATGGCTCTAGTTTGAAATCTGTTGGAAGTTTGATTATTGCACAGCTTTGCTCCCCACTTCTTGCACTCATTTGTGTGTATTTATATGTCTGCCATGTGTTTGCCTCATACCTGAAATGCAAATGTTCCTAGCAAAGGAAGTTGCAGGACTATATCATGAGTCCGAAAGGAATGGAGGGTGAAGAGCAGGGCAACACACACACACACACACACACACACACACACACACACACACACACACACACACACACACACACACACACACACACACACACACACACACACACTCTCTCTCTCATGCACAAACACACACAGAGGCACAGACTTGCCACTAACATGACACTTAGAGAGTTTGGTAGCACAGCCATATATCTGCCATGCAGTCAAGAAGCCGGCCAGCTGACACACAACACACAGATTTATTTTTTGCTCTCCTGCAGATGACGATGGTGTGCTAAAATAAATAATTACAAAAAAATGTGGATCATAAGTAAGTCCACACGGACACAGCTGGATGTTATGCAACTGACCCTAAATCCCCCACCCCCTATCTCTCCAATGATTTTAGACATTGTATGTTTCAAATTATTTCTTCATTTTAAGTCATCCAACAAGTGTAAAGAAGGTACACATTCAATATTTATAATCCCATTCAAAACTTTACACTCAGCTAATATATTGGTGGTGTTTTACCCTAGATTACTGGATAGTGTGTACACAGGCTGCCTGCAGAGAGAGAGAGAGAGAGCGTAGCAGTAAGTCGTATATTACTACGACTCTCTGTCTTGGACTACAATGTGCTGACTGACACCATACCGTAATTCACAAGGACAGAGAATATGGCTCCATATCCGTCACTGCACACAGCTTTGAACACTACCCCTAACCCCTGCACAGTATATCTCCTGCACAATCACCGGTGGTCCAAGACACTTACAGTAATGTTTATGAGAGGGTTTTAAAGACACCATTTATTTTCAGTGATGCATTACTTAGTAGCATGTAATTTTAGTATGGCTTTTGGGGGGGGGGGGGGGGGGCTACAAGTATTGAAGAGGATTATGATTTGAAATGCAGTGAATAATTTACAGTTATCAAAAACAGCAGACGTTACATGTGTAAAACGTTGTATGAGGGTTTTTGTAGGGGCGGGGGGGGGAATATGATCTAAAGTCTTAATTCACATGACTAAAGTCACAGACTTACTAGAAGAAAGCTTCGCTGTGCAAGGTTGGATAGACCTCAGCACACTACAGACTATCTGACCTAATCAAAATGTGCTTTGCAATCAGATTTCGCAATAAGGAAATACTTGTGATTACTGGCGTCTGGGTGATGAGGTTGATCCAACCTTGCAAAGTGAAGCACTGTGGTTCCCAGACAGAAAAAAAAACACCCCAACAGTTTTCTGTTTTTTTTTTTTCGCCACATTGTTTTGACTTATTGTATTGAGAGAGAATTCTCAGCATTTTTGCATACATTTAGGATTTGCAGTTGTAACACACCTGTCACCCTGCTGTCTCACGAGTCAGTCAATATTATTCCCTTTGCTGTTGAATAAAGGATTTAGGTAGTATAATTGTTTTTTACTCAAGTGGGTGCAATATGTAATTGATTTCATTTTTGAATGAACCTTTCCTATCTTTAAGTTTCTAAAAAGACAATCACATATAAACTATCTCAGCAGCATGAGTGCAAAGGCCGCACAGATGTGTGATGTGCAGCTAATAGGCAGCTCTGAAGGTGATCGCTCCATCTAATCTCCCCTCTTAGCAATTACAGTCCACCCTAATGTGCTTTGATTCAATCTAGCACAGGGGAAAACACAAAATTGCTTAGGAATTTACAAAATACAATAGACGGTACAAGCTTTTAATTATAATGACATATAAACTGTTTATGTGCCTTGGAGATACACAGCAGGATTTTACTGCTGTCACAAAACCTTGACAACCCAGCAGCAGGCAAATCGTCTCAATTTGCGTTTTTATAGTGAGAGACATGAGAGGCAAAACAAAGCAGCCATAACATCAGGCCGAGTGTGGGGCTTGATTTGATCTCGTCCTGCTGTGGAATCACAAACACCACTGCTACGTGACCTGACGAGACAGCAGCAGAGTCAAGACTGCATGATTTGAACATCCAACTATAATATAATTTGCTCTTTCCCTGCGAAGAAAAAAAAATACGTATTACCTCCGTATGACAAATAAAAGTGTAGCTGGCTAATAAAAATTTATGAAACCCGGGCCGGGCAGAATCTACCTCTTGCCACGCTGACATTTTATTCACTATAGTACATAATTACTGCATAGCAGCAGCTTCCACTCCCTACTTCATATTTGGCTCTGCTGACTTTTGGTGACAACTGGAAAATGGTGCAAACAAAGGGCCGGCTCAGAGAGACCCAAAGTTTTTACCACAGCACCTTTTGGAAAAATCAGTTTTGGAACACATGAAATACTGGAAAAAATCGAACGGATTATGAATATGCAGTCGTATACTTTTTTTTTTTTTTTTACTGGTGTCTGCACACGTCTTTCACTGCCCAAGTGGAATATTGTGAAAGAGCCCCTTGACAATGCGTCAGTGGAGGCTTATATGTATTTTTTCTGGTGGGGGGAGGGAGAGGGGGGGGGGGGTAAATTCTTAAGTGGCCTATAAGTGTTTCCTCAAAAAAAAAAGTTTCAGGCTAACTCATGAATCCAAACGTTGACGGGCCAGCTGCCTGGCAGGCCATGAGGAAGTGCCCCGACTGCTCATTTGCGCTGATAAGCATCGCGTGTTTACTGCAAACGTAGCTCCAACCAGGAAGCAGCCAGTGGGTGCAGGAAATGGAAGGAATGGAAGGCATTTTTTAAGCAGTCCCCAAGGAAAACACTGTATTAATTAGTTCTCCAGCGCTGGCGTTTTAATAATCAGCAATGGCCTATGGAATCTCCCCTTCAACAAGCGCAATTATTCCATGAACTACATATAAAGGACAACTTAATTCCGCTCACACACAAGTCTGAGATTGGCCTGATGTGTGTTGTAAGCGTCCGAGGAATGTCACTAAAATACGAGGATTGGAGGACATGTTTGAATTCAAAAGAATGGTATCTCTATAAAAACCCAAGCCTGTTCTATTATACATGATACTATTCACAAAATGTGTGCCAATATGATTATGAATATCCACATCCGCATGTTACACGTTCACAAAACACAGCAATATATTTCACATTTTCATTGTGGTGGTGACACGTCCCAGTGCTTGCCCTCTTCCTCTCCCAGATAAGACATGGAAATTAGTCAGCGAAGGAAGTGGGAATTTTTTAATTTAAGAAAAGGGTTTCAAGTGATATATCTCTCTGTGTCTGCTGAAGGTGGGTAATGCATACAAGACACTTCTGCCACAAAGTGCATCAATAAAAAACACTTGTGCCATAACCATATATAATTCATAACATTTTAAAGGTGCTGTCTTTCACCATTGATTGTGCACTTAGTAAAAATGACGTGGTGCCTGTAGGTTATTTGTGATGGTTTCATGTGGTTGAAGCCGAGACATTTTGGTAAATGACTGACTTTTCAGGTCATCTAGGTTATACCCAGGGGGCAAAGTGATTGTATGGACATGGAGCGTTGTAAAAGGTTGTTCACCAAAAATGACATCTAGGACCTTCCACGATCACAACCTGGGTGGACAACCTTGTCAACAAGCTGCTGGAAAGCTACAGCGTGCCGACATAGCAAATCAGAACCACTGTTTAAGTGAATGGGGGTGAATGGGGATGGGCTAATGGGGAATTTTTTGAACTTATAGATATCATTATGAAACTATGCCAGTTGATTACTGACATTAAAACAAAAACTTTTTGTATTACAGTATTTTCCAAAATGTTTAAATAAATATGAAAAATCATCAATATCTTACTAATGATGCGTAAAGTTGCATATCTGCAAAGCCCCAAAATCTAGATGTTGGAAGAAAACAAAGTCAATTTGTTTTTAAATTTTGAAAACAAAACAAGTGTCCAACTGCCTGAAGCATTTCCTAATCACAGTTCAAATTTGATCAATAACCCATAGAAAATAAAAATGCTACACAGTTACATTTCATGTGCCACGGACCAAAAGTGTCCTTTTGGAGTCTCAAGCTGGTATTTTAGGAAACGGCTAGACATTCCCTTGGAAAAAACTTTGTAAAAAATTCATTTTCTATGGGTTATTGATCAAATTTGAACAGTGATTAGGAAAAGCTTCAGGCAGTTGGACACTGTTTTCAAAATTGAAAAACAAATTGACTCTGCTTTTGTCCAACATCTAGATTTTAGGGTTTTGTAGATATGCAAATTTACGCATCATTAGTAAGATATTGATGATTTTTCATATTTATTCAAACTTTTTGGAAAATACTGTAATACAAAAAGTTGTTGTTTTAATGTCAGTAATCAACTTGCAAAGTTTCATAATGATATCTATAAGTTTAAAAATTTCCCTATTAGCCCACCCCCATTCGCTTAGACAGTGGTTCTGATTTGCTCTATATTGGCCCGCTGTAGCTTTCCAGCAGCTAGTTGACCAGGTTGTCCACCCAGGTTGGGATCCTGGAAGGTCCTGGATATCATTTCTGGTGAACAACCTTTTACAACGCTCCATGTCTGTTTTTCAAAAAAAAAGGGGTTTTGCCCCCTAGGTATTATCATTTAGTCAATACATTATCTCAATATTTACTCTATGGTTTGGCACCAAATTGTGCACATCAGAATTCAAACAAACCACACAACTCTTCTCCAGTCCACCAAACTTTATACCAGCTCAATGCCTTTTCTCTGGTCACTCTATTGATCAGTTTTCTTCCTGATGAATCAAGACAGATACCAGATATAATAAACAATATTATCATCATACTTTTCTTATTAAGAACTATTTGCAAAATAGAAGTAATGTCCTTTCCCAGTCCAAATCTAAGTCTTCTAATATTGGGTATCTGCCGGCAATGGGTTTTAAGATTACCTAAATGTTTATTAAATATTGATATATGTTTCAAATTGAAATAACAGCTGTTGCTACTAAATCAATTTGTATCAGCTGAAGAGAGCACTGTACCCGGGCAGCAGAAAGGTTTTGGCTTGTTATCAAGTTACTCACGGAAAATTATTGAGTAACAGCCTTCCGCAATGTTTGTCATTTGAACCAGTGAAAGCAATGGTCATCTCTGGCTAAAAATAAAAAGCTGCTTGATGAATATTATGTACTCTTCTCTTTGCTCATAAGACAAATATAAGATACCCAAAAGATTTGCTGAGTTCAGAGAATCTGTATCTGTATAATATGAAACATAATTTTGCTATTTGAACGCAGATTGATTGCAGGTTGTTGGTATAATGCCAAACAGTTTGAACTCGCACCGGTTCAGCCACATAATAATTCTTCTCGTTCACACAGCCCCACAAACTTTCACTTGGATATGTAGCGAGATGCTGCACTGTAGAGCCCTGCTGTCGTAAAGGAGAGCAGCGCTGCAACAGTAGCAGCCAAGGTAGACAGGCACAAGTTCAATGAGTTCAGTGAGCAGGAGTTCAATGCAAAAAGGATCAGATTATGATCTGCCTCATTTTAGCCGGTCTATTCCAATACCCTGGCATCGGCATTATACCAACCCTTGGGAGCAGCTCGGGACATTTCCATAAAATACCATTACTCTTAAAAGAAAAAATCTAAATGAACTATGAGCTTTGTGTAACAATGCTATCTGGCAAATTAAATCTTTCATCTTAATTCTGTTTCTCTTTCACAGTATTCTCAAATCTTTACCATCTCTTAACATGTGAATATGTCTGCAGGGACCTTAGCAAATCCATTCACTAGCTAAATTCATTTTTTGTCCTTTGTGGACAAAAGTAAAATGGCTATTGAGTTTTTAGTCCTCATGGGTTTCACACAGTGCCGTTGCTAAATTGCCTCTTTTCAGCCTCTGTCTGAAATGCTCATTTTTAGAGCGTGTCTCTTCAAGCCTAAAAGATGAAAAAGTGCATTTTGCACAATAGGTGAGCTTTGAGAGATCCAAACATTGATACAAAACTAATCACATTCCAAATAGCTTCAGCTGTTTCTTGCAAATGTTAGCATGCTAAACACGCTTAACCTAGATGAGGAACACGGTTGTTATTATACCTGCTTGACATCAGTACGGTAACATTGTCATCGTGGGCATGTTAGCATGATTACATTAGCATTTAGCCAAAAGCAATTCTAAACCACAGAGCTGCTGGCATGCCTGCAGTCTGAAATCATAATAAAGTCTAATGCCAAAGTTTTGTTTTTTTGGCACAACTCATCAAGGCTATCAAATGCACACAGCGTTCTATATGTTGCAGTGTCTGCATGCGGGAATCTTGCCCCGTAACCTTCACAAAGATCCAACAAGAAAAGCCTTGACCTCTATCAGAGCGGGTTATGAAATAAATAATCATCGCCTCACAGACGAGACTGGCTTCATCTTTAATTATAATTGCTTTAATCCCATGTCCAGAGCAGCACACACTTTAAAGCCATCCTCATCCGTCACAGCCTTTTTTGCCAGATGTTATAGAAAAATTGATGGAGGACTCATTAACTTGGTTATCATCTTTTTTCCCCCCAGTAAAGCTTTCATTTATGCGGCCGAATGAAGCATTTGGACTACAGGTTTACTGGTAGAGTTAAGCAGATGTCACCTCTGCGAAGGTCATCCAAAGACAGACACTAACTCATTCTCTTTCAATCACGATGGCAAAAGGACTATCGATCTTCACCCGGCCAAATATATCTGAAAGCTGACTACATTGACGCGGCTCATTTTGGGAATTGGAATCGGGAACTGTTGTTCACTTCTCATTACTGGGGTAAAGGAAGCTTTACCTGTAATAACCATAGGCTGTATTGACCAGAAGAGTCCCCACTGTGATCAATAGGCACCCTTGACTTATCCTAAACTGATGTTCTACAAGATTATATAGAGAGACAGGGATTGATCGAGTGCCCCCTTTTATTTTAGCAGGGTCCGTGTTAGAAAAGTGTTAGGATATTGAAACATGGGGCTTATCTCATGATTGAATGCACATAAATGTATTACATGAACTCACCCCACCGCACTTCTTTATCCTCATTAGATTGGCGGACATACATTTCAGCACTTGACTGTTTTTGGTTTCCCAGGAGTCATTCAGACCACTCACGTGAATTGGGACCATCATTTCAGTTTTGTGCAGAGTTTAGCAAAGTAAGCAGGCTGGAAGTGATGATAAGAAAACTCCAGTGGGTGACAGCAAGTCACAGCTTTTTAATTTTTTTAAGTTTTCCTTTTGTGCTCTGAGCCCCCTTCAGCTTGCATCTTTTTTCGACGGTTTTGGAGAGGAGCTGCACCTTTTCACATTTAATTGATAGGCAAGTTGTCAGAGCTACGAAAACTCAAGAGACAGCAATTTCCCCGCATCCCTACACTTCTTTTATTTATGCAGTGCCTAGGCAGGGAATGAATTGTCATTTTCAATTTGCAATCTGAAGTTCAGACGCAGCAGAACCAACGTCGAGAACGTTTGAGTACGCTGCATGGCCAGATTCAGTTTGTGGGAATTCAAAATGAAAGTGCAAATGCTGTACACTGGAATTAAGTTATTTTCCCAATCCAGAAACCAACAAGTGCCCTTATACTAGTATACTGCTTGGCTCCAGGGTTTTGTATTAGTTAGTCAATTAATTTATTCAGGAAAATCGGGGTTTAATATGGACTATAAAAAGGTCTAAAGTTAATTGGGGCATCTGGGCTTGGGACTGAGGCAAAATGAAGGATGAAAGATAGTTGAGTTGAGCTAGAAGAGGAAAGAAAGAGAGGTTGAGAGTGTGGTATACATTGCAACAGAGGAATGAAGGCTGGCAAGTGTTTCTGTTTGATTTGTCTTGGTGTTCCCGTGCCGTGAGGAAGAAGGGTATCAAGAGAATGGAGAAGGCAAAAAAAAGATGGAATTTGTGTGTCAGTGAGGAACAGAAAAAGCTAGTGTGGATGAGCTGGAGTGACTTTTGAGTGATGACGCTGAGGACAATATGGATCGGGATTGTGTAAGAGGGTGTGTGTGTGTGTGTGTGTGTGTGTGTGTATGTGTGTGTGCGCTTGCATGTGGAGCGGTGTGACTGACCCAGGACAGCTGTGTGTGTTTATAGTCCGCAGGTTCTCGCGCCGCACACAGGCTTGTAAATAGTTCTCCTCTGACCCTGTACAAAAGTGTCTGGCATGTGCACACAATGTGGCACCCAAGTCTTACACAAGCGAGGGCATTACAAATCAGCCGCGTTGCTCATTGGCGTTAATTCTCTACTGTATTGCCGCATCGGACACCTCGAAAATCCCACAGCTGGCTTTTGTTGTCAGCTCCCCACTCCCCTGCTGTGTCTCTTTGTGCTCCTGTACTACACACTGCTGGTACTGGAAATGAGTATCTATGAAGATGAAGAAGAAGAATAGGATGATGCAACTCAGTGGAAAACCAGAACAGAGTGATCCAATGGAAAGAGCAGTGGCAGAAATTCTGCTTTTCTTTGTTTTTCTCTCACGTCAAAACTGTCATTTGTGAACCTTGAAGGGATTGTCAATCTGAATTACCGTTGCACTTCATAGCAGCATGAAATGGAAGGACAGGGCAATCAGTTCCCATCGTTCCAGCTAGCATGCTGTTATAGGTGCATGACCTTGTGAAATGGGCAATATACTGAAAGCAACTGAATCCAATTGATTGGGCAGTTAAAAGCACTGCCTCTTGACAGTTACTCTTCTTTTTCCTTTGAATCAACTATAGGCTTCAATCTGAGCATTGTCTTAAAGCCTATGTTTTTTTTTTGTCTTACCTTTTGGCAAATTGGCACCATTAAAAGTATGCGGCGTTTCCTTTTTAACAGCTCTTCTTTTAGACGTTCTGATTTCAAAGAGATGTGACTCAGAGAAGAAGTGCAATTATTGTGCCATTTTGGAGTAATGGGTTTTAAAGTGCCTTCATATCTTATAAATCTATCAGTCTTAAGAATAGTATCTACCTGTTCCTTTTTTACATGGTAGGCAAGACACCATCATTATTATCCATTACAATAGGCCTATTTCATGGCAGAAAAACTTATAACATTAACTGTGGTTCTATTACAAGGCCTTGGATTTGGTGCATTTAAAACAAATAAACACGACTGCTATTCATATTATTAGTTACACCTGTGCTTTTGCTGCCCTGTCAGTTTAAAAAAAAGGTCATACATAAATGTGTCCTTATCCTTGAAAGTAAAAGTTAATACAGAAGTGTCCAGTTTGGAACAATTCTTTCAGAAAATGGCAGCTTGTCCGTGAGATATCACATGGAGTTTTCACTGAGATCATGTCAAAATGCTTGCATTATTGACACCGCCATCCCTCAGCACAGACAGACGGATGCACGTTTGACCTTAAGACCTCTAAATAAGGAGAATGCATTATTTAAACCGTCCCCCGTGTCCTTTCTAAAGACTCCAGTGTAATCTTTTCACCCATTGCTGTGCCTGCTTTGAATAACTTTTTACTGTTTCTCTCTCTGTTTTCTATCAATCCATTTCTCTATCTCTCTCATTCGGCTCCTGTGTGTCTCCGTGTTGAAACAAAGACGATATATATCAAGAAGCGCCACTCGCACGTTTGAGTAATCACTAATCACTCGTGGAAGATTGAACTGGTATCCGAGGGAACGAAGAGATATTTTATTACAGTAAACCAAGATGCATTTGGTTATGGTTGTGTGTGGCTGTTTGCCGAGGGATCCATACTTGTTCATGAACCGGTCTGGTGCAATAAATCACAGTCATCAAACGGTCAAAAAGCTGATACGATCAATAGGGTGTCTGGGTGTCTGTGTGTGTGCTGTGCAGAACAGCCTGTGAGCATAAATTATATGGAAGGCTTTGTGTCTCTCTCAACCACTTTCACTGCATGGCCAAAAGAATGTTGACAGACACCCGAGCAAATGACACTGTAAAATGTCCTAGTCATACATATTAAATACACTCTCAAACTGTCATTTCATATGTTTCATGTCACCTTCTATGGCTATAACGTCTGGAAAAGTTTCAAAACCTTCATCGTGAATTCAGTTTTGCAACCTGTAAACAGTCTTTGAAAGAAAATGTAATACATATTTGATTTTAAAAACATTATCAATGAGATACAATGACAAACAGGTGATTTGAATAATTTAAACATTATAGGGCTATTGCTGAAAAAACAAGCACAATAGTATGAAAAATAGAATGACCAAAGCCAAAGTATATAAGCCGATCAGTAGCGGTTCAGGGAGACCTACTGCTGCTGGATGCAAATTCATGTTCAAAGTATGCCGGATAAATGGCCGCCAGCCCTTGAGAATACTTGTTAATGGAGCCTATTGTAGTGTACTTAAAGTTGATACACTCATATCAAGCCACTGCAATTTTTGGGGTAAAGCACCTAGGGAAGCCTTACTGTCACATGCTCAGGCTGATGCACTTTGTTGCCTTTGCTTCATTTTTAGCGTGAAAACAAATCTTGTTACAGTGGAAAGCAAACAAACCCCCAAAACATTCATAAATGGGTAGAGAGTTCAACTGGCACATCTGACGCTAGAGAAACTTAAAGCTACTACGAGTAAGTCGGCACGTTGGCGACACCTTTGAACAAAAGCGGTAGTATTAATACGACGCCAGCTGTCGTGAAGCTGTTTTGTAGCTCGTGCAGGCGTGCAAGATTCAAATAATCAGGAAGCAATATGGTGCGTGTCCGTGTGTTGAAAGTGTGAGGGCACCGGACTCTTTTCGGCTCCGTGAGTCTATGGGTGACAGCATCAACTAATGCCAGTAAGTGCTAAACACACCTGATTGCAATGAGTTGATGCATTGTCACCTCTCACGGAGCTGAACGAGTCCCCGTGTCCTCACACAAAGCGAATGAACGAGAGATGGCAGTTAGTTAGTATGGATCACGATGAGGTAATGTGTTTATGTTGTAAATAATGACTATTTCAGATGAATAATGGTCATCTGATGATGCTGGTGAGGCAAAGTAAACTTTTCATTTAGGAGTAAACACTGCAGTCTAGGTTCGCTGCGTGAAATTGTGTATACGTTGCTTGGCAACGCCCTCCCGCCCGACTATCACTCTCCCTTTTAGCTTTTCTTCATTGCATTTTCTTTTTTTTCTTTTATGGTTCAGCCCCGTTATCAGTCATTATGACGACAAACAACTGTCTCAAACAAGGCTCCCTCTCCCCTTCCCTCACCAGGAGGGATAGGCTTCTCAATTCACGTTCCTGCGCCACACTGAAATCTGTGACCAATACGGATATGTGACCATAGAGCATGCACGCGTGAACCGAAAATCGGACTGGGTGTACGACCAGATCAAATGCAGTAATAAAAACTATATAAAAACGTCTTTCTTTGCACTGATGGTCTCGTTTGCTGTTAAAGGTAATTTATGATTATGAGAGGAAACATGAGGCTGTTTAAAAGATATTTAAAAGTTACTCGTTGCCGCTTTAACCATAACAAAAGGTGGTTGAGGTCAGGGCTCCATGCAGGCCAGCCCAGGTCTTTAACACCAAACTTAGGAGAAGCATTTCTGTGTGGAGCTGGCTTTGAACATGGGACAATGCAATGTAGGAACAGGAAGGGGCCCCTCAAGAATTGTTGCCACACAGTTGGAAGCACACCATTATCTACAATATCACTCATGTATTACTTCATTGGCCGGAGCATGGTTTAAACCTTGACAAAAATAAAGTGTAAACCATATAGGCCTAGTGTTTTTAGAAGTGAAAGAGTGATTTAATGCCAACTTTCCTATACTTTCTTTGAAGTGGCATGGCACGTTACTTATCATTTAATATCATAATCCCATCAAAGATGTTGCAATAGTCAATGGAGCTGCTCAAATATAAACCTAAAATGCACAAGCCGGACATTTAGCAGAGATTGCCTTTTGAATAAAGCGAATAGCGAGACAGGCTGTAGACAACAGACGTTTCTTTTACGGACCTAGATCTTTTATTTAATTTGCTGTGTGCTCCCAGGTGGTTACTGGTGCATTTGCAACGGAAAATACCATCTGGCTTTTTGAATTATGCATTCAATGAGATTATTTTTTTTCTTTACACTTTTTAAAAGCTCCAGCAAAAAGAAAAAAGGCAGCAGAATTTAAATGGAGATTTAACAAGGATAATGGAATGGCATAAAAGTAGTGCAGTGTAATGCAGTACAAACAGGGCCGCCGCTCCCTATACGCAGAGTACGCAGACTGCGTAGGGCACCAAGTTCCTGGGGGGGGCACCCCAAAAAAAAGAAAAAATTATAATTTTTTTTTTTTTTTTTTTAATTAAAAAGGAAAAAGAGATGGTCCGGGGGCCCCCCAAAATAGTTTTTTTTTTAAAGTTCATGATAATCATTACATTACAAAAAATATATAAATTAGTTATGAACAGGCCCATCGTTGTTTTTTCTTAATTGTGTAACCTATCCAGGGGTGGATTACTGCACAGGCACACCGGGCACAGGCCCAGGGGCCCAAGGGCTCAGGGGGGCCCTTAGCCAGAGATACTGATAGTAACTTTTCATGTTGCATAGTCAAAGAGCTCAGTCACTGATGTCAATAACAGGGTCCAAAAAGGAATAGCCTAAATATAAATACTCATTAAAATGTAACAAGATAGAAATCATCATGGGCCCCTCAACTAGTAGGGGAGAAATACAAAAGCATGTTAAAAACAACAGCATTAGTAGCTCTGTCTAAGGGGGTTGAAGGCCCCCTCACACGTACACAAATAAACTTTATATGTGTGAATTCTAAATTGTTCATATCCACCCTTTATCTGTTGAAATGGGCCCCTCCATCATAGAACATGGGTCTGCAGACCAATCTACTGTTTTTACAGTTGCAGAGTAAAGAGTGCTACCTGTTTAAGAAAAATCTGAAAAATAATGTTCCTTCTGCATCTCAGGATTTGATATCTCTCTAGTCTCTAAAATTTCCTCACAAAGTGCACCAGATTGATGCATTTTACTTCTACCCACCCCCCAACAAGGTACAGGGTCCCTCCAACAATACCCCAAAATCCTGTGGGAAACACTGACTTCCTTAATATGTTTTTGCCATTAATTGTATGTATCTGTGTAGAAAATTCAGTGTACCTGACTGGATAGGGACAAGTGGGGGGCCCTTTAAGAGTGTAAGCCCAGGGGCCCATTATCTCATAATCAGTCTATGATCATATCACTCAATTCCTTTGCAAAGGCAGTTTTTTCACAAGTTAAGCTGTTCTTTCTGTTAGTAAATGCTGGCAAATGTGCCAAAAAGCAGTCGCAGAGATCTTGCAAGGGCAAAAAAATTTTGCTCGCGCCCTGCGGACGCGAGCTTCTGGGTGTGTTTTTTTTTGGGGGGTGGGGGGCATCACTGACAATTTCTGCTTAGGGCACCCAAAAGCGTAGCAGCGGCCCTGAGTACAAATGATCCATGTTTATTCAACATGAAGAATTAGATTTATTGGGTAGAATGTGAAGAGAAACACAGCAGATCTGCCTTATCAACAACCCAGTGTCATTAACACACTCTAGTGTGCTTATTTCACTTGGCTGAAACAGTGAATCTTAAACCATATCACACAAGAGCCTGCCAGAGACTGAATGAATGGCGTCCAAAATAATGAACATATATATCCAAATTAGGGACCAGAATTAGGAAAAAATGTAAAGGATCCTCCCCTGCTCTAACAACAAATAGAGAATAACTTCTCTACATTTAACAGAAGAAATACATAAAGTTGCACACAAATCATTTCCATATAGTCCCTTATTAGAATAAAAAATAAATCAATAGTCACCCTACTTATTTGTCTTTCTGTCCACTTTTAGTACTTTGTATGATCTTAATCTGTCCTTCTTCCCCCCTCGCTTATTAAGCCCCTTCACATCATATTGCTATCTACAATAGTTGACTGCTGTAATCCCCCAGTTTAGGGATGTGTTTACACTCAGGGTCAGAATACAAATATAGCTGTGCCCTTGCAGTACACCAATAATGGTATTAGGGGATCCATCCCCTGGAAATATGCAATACTGTCAGTATTGAGCGTTAAAGAGAAACATAATACACTTTGCACTTTTCAAAGTAGATTTTAGGAATGTCATTTGTGGCTTAAGGAGGTGCTGCTGCTTTTATGGAAAGCCCTCTGGTAAATCTATGTGTACAGTGACAGTCATAACTCTTAAGTTGACCTTGTATGCGTGATGTAGGACGGATATATACACCAATCTGGACAGTTTGAGGCCTGCAGGTGATGGAACGGGGACTCAGGGACCTTGGGCCATGCTGAGTCAATGCAGCCTTTGCTGACAACACAGGCAACTTACTGGTGATGCACATCCCAAAGTTTGTTTGTCGGTTTTCAAATCTAGGGGCACAACTGCAGTCTCTACAATACTTTTGATTCATCTTGAGCATCATTTTTTTCCAGAAGTCTCCATTTGAAAAGTATGGCCAGAAATGAATTTTCAGAGATCTATATATATTGTTATACTCAAAGAGAATCCAATTTTTACAACGAATAATGAGCTGTCAAATATAAAGTAGCCTTCCTTGTTATATTTTTCAATCATTTCTTGGGTTAACAGATACAGAGCCTTCCAACTGTGAAATCCTGGCTATCGTCACCATCACCCGGCCCCCATGCAGTAAAGCAATTATGAGTCTTCCCTTGATACATAGTGCATTACATTACATAGAGTCAGAGTGATTTCCCCTCAGTCTAATTCCTTGGATGTGGTTTTAAGTGGATAAGGATGTGTGTGAAGCAGAATACATTTGTATGATCAGCATGGTCTGTTTCAACTTTTGCATCTTAAAGGTCATTTTAAATATACTGAGTTTGCTTTTTATAATATTTCCGTAAAATATATAGGAAATTCTATAAAAAAAATCGTATTGAAACGGTGGACACTAATCACAATACTGATCGTTTGTTGCTGTTAAAAACTTAGAACTAACACTTAATGCTTAACAAGCTTTAACTCAGAATGAACTTACTGTTTATAACTGATTAATTAATGCTTAAAAAGCCTTACTTAAGCATTAACTAACTGTTATGTTTAGCTAATGCTTTACTAAGCATGAGTTAACTAAGCATAAAAATGCTAAACTGAGAGTAAACTTATCGTTGATAACTAAGCATTAACAGTTCATTGATGCCTAGTAAGCATGAACTACACATTAACTCACCGTTAATAGCATTAACTAAGCCTTAACTAAGAGTTAATTAATGTACCCTTATTGTAAAGTGTTACCATAATTAATGTTTTGTGTAAATGATTCCAATTCACAGAAAAATTCATACATTTAGTTTTGGATTGGGCCAGGCAAGCTGTTTCCCCCCTGCGTTCCGTCTTCCTAAGCTAATAGTACTGTCTGCTAACTTTAGCCTTTCATTAAACTGTGTGCTATCAGTCTTCTCATCTAACTACAGTATATCCTCAAGAATGCTTATAAGCTTGTCTTCAGAAATGTGCCATTAATAAAAAGGGTGCGTTTTTATTATATGTTAAAGAGACGTCAGGTTGCCTGCCTTATATTAACTAAATTCATTTCACATTTCCATCACTTGCTGCAGTGTGGTTCTCTCTTGCCATTCTCGCCTTGTGTTATTTGCTCTGTGGTCTGTTAAATCACTCTCAAGCTTTCCCGCATGGCATCCTGATGCTCACCACTCCACTGAACGCAGACCAAGCGTTCAGGAGCAAAGTTTGTGCAGGCATTAGAGTTGGCTCTCCAGTACTTTTCCAGGAAATGAAAACAAATAAATTGAGTTTGATAAGTTTTTCTGTTGAACTATTTCTCTGCACGTCGTCTTCATAACGCCATGTTGATGTTGAATACTTCTGGCCTCTATGTTTTTCCTGAATATTATCATGTATGAGCGAGGCATTTATGGCAACAGGGCTGCAGACCAGTGGTGGAGACCACAGCAAGGTCCATAGTCCGGTAAGGAGAAGTTCGTCGTGACCCGGGTATTTTTTTGCCCTTTTCCATCTCTTCGCTGTCAATTATCATTGCTTTGATTACATAATATATTGCGTGTTCCTCTGTTCTTCGCTAATCATCTTGTGAGCAGATTTGCGTCGGAGGGAATCGGTATACTCCATCCTTGCCAAAAAGTCCCATTCCAATTTCTGAACAGCCAGTCCTTGCCAAAATTAACGATTCCAAGACTATTTGTCTTGTAGTGCACTCCCAAACTTCACCGCACCTCTTCACCCAGCCTGCATCTGTCTGACTCATGCCTTATTTATCCATGAGTAAACGTCTGGGCGATCCAGCCGTTTGAATAAATTAGTGGATGTGCCTAATTAGCGATTGCACTGTACAGTGTTATATGTGTGCTCTTTGGCCCCATGCCACACCATCGGCATTACTGAAGTTAAAGCAGTGCGGGCAGAGATGGCTATTTCTATTGCTCATTATACGTTCAATCAGTTTCACAGAGACAAGAGAATACACTGATGCATTTCCAACTAAAACAACCAACTTTATGCACGTGCAGTACTTTAACTGGCTTAATTACAGCAGCTTATGGATGTTACAATAACTAGACAGTAAAGGGAATGTAAACATAGTGGTGGTAACCATGCTAAGTGACAATGCTTAGAATCTGATGTTGAAATTGTATAATGTTAACTATGTCCACCATCTTACTTGAGTGTGTTACTGATATTTGCAAAGTAGCACTAAAGATATTTTTTTAAATGTAACTGGTGTTTTAAGGTATTTGGTTATAGCTTATGGTATTGGACACATTGCATTTTTTTTTTATTGTATGAATTTGATTTTGTTTTTTTCCCTCTCTCTCTCACTCTCTCTCTCCTTTTTTGCCTATAGGACAAGTGAAACAAATGAACAATTTACATATCATCACCTTGTCAAGTTGATTAAGTCAAACATTTTGATATATATATATATATATATATATATATATATATATATATGTTTTGGCAATTGATTACCAAAACATTTGACTATATATATTTGACTATATATATCCACCAAAGACAGTGAAACATTAGTATTTGGTCAGAATGGTGTTTCTGGCAATTCCATCTTTAAGCTCTGTTTTCCTCTGGCTTAAAGCTGTTCCACTATGTTCACCAGCTAGATGCCAATTGTGTCTGTCCGCTGTTTTGTTCTGAAAAAGTAAAGTGCAGTGGGTTCACAAAGGAAACCATTCAAATGCTCCATAGTGTTTAGGGGAACGCATACTCATAATGTATATAATTATCTGTGGGTTCATGTTTATAGATGACCCTTTTCATTTTCCTCATTTTACCCAATTTTAATGAAAACATATCATATTAACACAGCTGTAAAGCTGAGGATGGAGATGGGTTTGCCAAAGCCAGTACAGTTCAATGTTTCTGCAGGGAGCCATGTACTTACCAACCCACACTGCCATCCTGAGAGCCCTAAAAAAGTTGCAGAGAAGTTCCAAACATATTGAAGGTGAATGTGAGTCCGCCAAGGCCCATATAGCTGGGGGAGGTGTCGATAATGAGTGCCATATAACGCAAAACAAGGTTAAGGGGGATTCTTTGAGGGCAGACCTGGGAGCAGCAAAAAAAGAACTAAAGTTGGCTGTTATGCTAACACACACACACACACACACACACATAAGCTGACTTCTCTTTATTTTCCTCGTTCACACATTCAGGTGTTTTTTGACATTAGGGACTGCTGAAAAGCCCAACGATGACAGATGGAGCTTGTGCCAATCTGGGGAGAAGACAAACGATGTCTGAGCAGACAGCAGCCTCTTGCACTGAACCTTTTTTAACCTCATAAAACACTCTGAGACACCAACAGGCCAGTGAAGTGGGCTAGTGAGAGACAGATGACGGGAGCGCCGGAGAGAAAGGGAAGAGTGATCGAGACATTTGAAGTGGTGAGGGAAAGGAATAAGGATGTCTGCATGGCGGAGTCGGTCTAGGAACCTGTAACTGGAGGAAAATAAAACATCACACAAAGCAACTAATGAAAGCCCCAAATCCGGATGATTAATAACGCTGAATTATTTCATTGTTAGCATCCACAATAGCGTCCAACGGAGGATTACTCAGGGTTCTCACAGACTAATTGTCCTGCGAGACTCATTTGCTCTTTAATTTGTATGCCATGTCTACCACACAAATAGAATGCTATCCAGGGAAATGCCCTCTGAACAGTCACACACTCTTTGTCTCCCAAAGGTCCCACATACACACACACACACACACACACACACACACACACACACATGCGCACACACCGGAACCACACACATGCAGAAAAAGAAAAAAACAGAAATCCCCAATGAACTCAGGCTAACCTTAATTCCCAATGTCATTATCCAATTTGAATATCGTGAGAAACAAAGAATAACAACTTTGACTCATGTCCCGAGGGGGAGGAAACTAGTCACCTCAACAAGCCAGTGTGTTGTGTGCTGAATTTATAAATGTTTTAATACACATTTGTCAAAAATATTCCAAAAGGGTGAGACATTTCACGTACTTCATGATAGGTATCCCTGGTGTTTTATTGTTCTTGCCAATAAATCCCATTGACGTCCCAATTAATGAGAATATGACCTTAGACCCAATCGAACAAGCAGTACTCCCTGCAGTTTCCAGGATATTAACATGTGTAAAGCTTCATTTGACATTTTCACATTTCCTTTCAAGTACGATCTACCTGTTCCTTCTGCATTTATGGACAACAAAGTAGTCCTATCCCACAGAGTTGCCAAATTCATAATTGCTGAAACCTTTAAAGGGGTACTGCAGTATTTGGAAATTACTGTGTTATAAGATCTGGGGGGCTTGCAAGACATATTCTTTTAAAAAAAAGAAAAGGAAAGTTGCAATGGAAGCAGCAAAGGCCCTTTGAGTTCCCAGACTGGGTTAAAGGATAGATCTCGTGCTATTCTCTTTTTCTTTTCGTCAAGAAAAAACATCAACAATTGTAACCTACTCACTGATGTTTGTTTATCCAAAACCACATATTTCTCATTCCTCTGTGCCACAACACTCCACTGTTGACCAAGGCGTGTTGAAAACACACCAATAAGTCAGAGAGCAGTTCTTGGCAACATGTTCCTTCATCCTTCCTTACCATTGACACACATCCTGTAGAGTATTTTGACTCAATCAAAACCAAATACACACATCTACTGCCAGAAACACCACCAAATCCACAGCTAAAAAGTACTTTAGCACCCAACAAACACGCTATTTGTTCCTAATTGAGTATAATTTGCCATAAACTACAGGGATCAGGTATGTTAGGAAATTATTTTGCCCTTTTTAAAATTAAAGTAAATAATTTTACAATGCTGTTTTATTTATTGATTTTACATTTTTATTATGTCTTCATAGGACAATTAGAGGGTTATAAAAACATAGAATACTGGCAAGAGTTTACAGCAAGCAGTTATGTAGGGCTCATCCAAACCCTAACATCAGCATGCTAACATACTGAGAAGTTAATATTGTCCAGGTATACCACCCTGCCTTAGGCTGTCGACTAATGGGAATGTTATTAGCTCTGATGATACCTGTCATAAACCAAAGTATCGTGCAAATTGAATTTTTTAACTGCTGGTGGGCGTAGATAAAGTCAGGGCAGACAGATTAGCCAAACCACTAGCACTGCTACAGACACTACACACTACACTTATTCTAAGAGCAACTTTCATTAGATCATTTGTGCCCTGTTAACATCCGATTCATTTGAATTTGCCAAGACCAAACCACTTGACGGTGTCCTCCAGTGCCTTAGTGGACATTATACAACTGCTTTTCAGGCTAAGTAGTACTCCCAAGTCTAAGATCTAATAGGAGGAGAATGAAAAGTACTTAGCATTTTTCATTTGTATCTTAAGTCTTTTGTTTCAG
Source organism: Ammodytes marinus (assembly GCF_949987685.1). NCBI lineage: Eukaryota > Metazoa > Chordata > Actinopteri > Uranoscopiformes > Ammodytidae > Ammodytes > Ammodytes marinus. The sequence continues at coordinate 17,002,064 of NC_137224.1, read as the reverse complement.
AGGCTGAATTTATGTCCACTGTGGGCACCATCAACCTGTGCTGTTGCTTTCTATTTAATTGTATCTTCATTTATTTCTAAGTAAGTAAATGCTTACAGCTGCATTTGGTGACTGCAGTGGATTCTTCTTCTTTTTGGCCTGAGCTCCAATGACTGCACCATTTGATCCAAACCAAGGACATTTGTTTACTCTTGGACAAATGTATACAGACATTTAGTATATGATTTTGACTGTGAAGTTGTGTTTGAGTGAAAAATGTGTTTCCCTGGACGCAGCTTATTTCTCTTCTAATACCCTTGATAACTGGAGTCTCTTTTGGAAGTGAGCCACAGCCAAAAGTCAAATGTACAACTTTGACATCAAGAAACAGAGATAATAATAAAAAATGAAAAGGCATAGCGGGTGCCAGAACCCTAAAGCCTGTTAACATGTCTTCAAGTTGGGACATTTTAAATTTCCAAATATGATATCGTAAAAATTGTAAGGCTCTCAGGCATTTCTGCTCTCTGGAGCTTCATTAGATAAGATGCAGCTGCCAGTGTCAGGAATCAGGATAATGACTTTCAACACAGTGTGAGCCATAGTTGAAAGGACATTTCAAGTACATCCGGCACAACTTCGCCTGCTGAGCCAACATGGCCCTTCGAGGTTCAAGCCCTTTCGAAGATTAATTAGTATAATGTTTTTATGGGGCATAATTACAGCAATCGCTCCCTGACACCGTGGACACATGCCGTGCATGGGCCTCAGCAACTTAGCATACACGTACCCTGTTTATGAATCCATAGAATGCGCAGCATGTTGCATCTCAATTACGACAGTGCAGATGTTCATATAGAATTTAGCATTCTGGTCATTGTCTCATCTCATCTCATCAATCTAAGCATGATGAAATCTCATAAACATCACGCCCAGGTAAATCGATTATCCATCCAGATTGGGAATTGAAGGAGCAAGGCATGATGGGAACACATGGACCAAGCATGTTGAAAGATGAGCAAATAGCAGGAGGGAGAAACGTGGGGGAGGTGGATGGCTTGAGGGGGTAAGGGAGGGGGGGCTGATGGTAGACATATGCAGGGCTTATTAAAATCAGATCGCACAGGGGTTGAGCGGACATCGCGTTTTCCTTAATGGGAACTTTTCCCAGCTCCCTGCAGAGGAACCTTTAACACGCAGCCAAAGCACAAAAACAAACAGGAACGCAGCACAGATGCTCTCACACCACAGTCAGCGCACACACACACACACACACACACACACACACACAGACATTGGGGTGGCTGCAAGCACGAAATAATCAGTCTTAATTCATCCAGACACTTTAAACTGTACTGCGGGTTTGTAGACTCAAATAGTATTTTCTCAAAGGGATGTGGGAGCTTTTCAGCCATTCATACCATGCAACTTCCTTTAAACATTTCATTCATTCAATATTCCCTCTTCTTCTTTTCTTTTTTTTTTGTTGAACAGTCATGCACCTCTTACTGCTTGAATCAGGAAATAAAGAAAGGGGTTTGTTGGGGCCTTTTGGACATCTCTGAGACATCCCTGGTTGTCTATAAAAGGTCACATATTATTGGAAATTTCAGGTTCAAAATTGTAATTTGGGTTTTTGCCAGAAGCGGTTTTATGCTGTAGTGTCCAAAAAAAAAAACGTTTTATTTTGCACAGTGCCATTTTTGAATCTCCTCTTTTCAGTCTCTTTCTGAAACGCTCAGTTTTATAGCCTGGAGAGTTGACCTACTCTCATGACATCATAATGGGAGAGAAATCTGACCTGGGTTTTTGATCACAGATGTTCTCATACGTTGGGAATTTGTAGGCACCCCGAAGACCCATATTCATTTTGAAAAACCATGAAAAAGTGCATTTTGCATAATAAGTAATCTTCACAAATCACCTCTTCTCCATATTCAGGGCTGATGAGGGGGAATAAAATACCAAAGGCATAAGAGATCCTGCGATTCCATTTTTGCTTGCATACAGGTGACAAGTTTAAAGGAACACTTATTTAAATGGTGTGGGTAAAATGTCCAAGAAACATAATGACAGTGAAGGCTTTCTCAAGGGACCCATAGGGTTCACTGAATGATGTGAATCATATGCCACGACCTTCACTGGGAATGGATTAATAATGAGGTGGGCATATCTTTCGGAAATGTGGTGTTCGTCTGTCCATTATGAGTTCCATGGACGGTGTAATGACAACCAAAATACCTCACCAAGGTTTTACCACAACCGAGCAAAAAGTTGAAAGTTTCTACATCATCGTTGCTTGCACAGTCAGCAACAACCGAGTTAGGAAAGGCTTGGAAAAGTTGTTTCAGTTCAACACTGCCAGCAGCTTGTGACAGCTGTCTGATGGTATTACAGTAGACCGGTTTAATCCTGTTAACTCCTGAAGTCTACAGTCAACCTTTCCCATACGGCTCTGATCGGGGAAAGAAGAAGGGGAGTTAAGGGGACACCATGTACTGTGCTTCAGCAAGTGTCACGGGCAATGTCTTCCCAGTGTTATTCACAGGGTTATCTGCAGTAGCATTGATCAGGTGGCAAACCGAAGCTGCTTGCTGTCACAACAGCTCTTTGTTTCCCCGATGTCACTTGTTGTAACACTGAATCAGACAGTGGAGGCCTTTTCTTTGAAGCCCCAGGTGCAGGTTATTTGGAATTTCTACACTAAGTATCCCAGGCATAGTGCAAGTCCTCATCTACACAAAGAGACACTTCAAAGGTGCGGAGTTCAATGACACCAGGGTTTATCTTTTATTAACAAGGTGTGCTAATGATATGTCACCTGCCCGTTTCCTCGAGGAATTGTGATGCATACAGATGACATTGTAAGATGACGTGTGTTCATTTGAGACATGACGGAAATATTTCATCCTATCATTGATCCCGATCCTATGGAAAAGTACATATCTAAAGGTAAAGAAAAATTATTGCTAACAAGAACTTTGATATTTCCTCCAGGGAAATATAAATGTTCGGTATACTGTGTGTCTTCTAGATCATCAAAACATTTAATGGATCTCTGGTGCTTCATACCCAGGAACATTCCGCCCTCTATATGAAGCACCCCACGCACACCTCGCTCACAACATATAAGCACACACATACCTTGTCAGCAGTGAGGACATGATGAAAGATTGCAAGAAAGCACCTGAGAATAGCAGAAGTAGAAACACTTTAGTAGTAGAAACATGGAGGTTATACTGAATTGCTACGCAGGTGGTTAACAGCACATCAGGAGCACAGCAGGGGACTCAACTGTCCTCTTCACCCTGTTTTCATTAGACTTCCAGTACAACTCAGAAACCCTTCATCTACAGAAATATTCAGTTGTGATGGGTGTATCCATGCTGTACAGCAGACAGGAGTACAAGGAACTGGAGGACAGTTATGCAATATGATGTATGGTGTTGGAGCAACCACCTCCTCTGAAATATAAGCAAGACTATGAAGATGATTGTGGATTTTAGGTTGACCAGGAGGACTAGGCTGAACAGTAGTACCATAATGGGAGAGTTTGAGGTGGTGGAGGCCTAAAACACCTGGGTGTTCACCTGGACAACAGACTCCACTATATTTTTAGCATTTAGACAGCACCGTGTTTTTAGTGGGGGTCTCCTTCAGCTTCATTGCAATAAGGACTGGTTAAGAAGCTACAGTAATTCCTGTCACCTGCAATAACAATCTACAATCACTCCCTCCTGTGCCATATCTTATTCGAGTTTGTATGTATACTGTATATCATTTCTGATTTATGGTGATTTTTTTTCCAGTACTGACAGATGCTAACAGATCAGACCAGGGGTGGAAAAGTAATACTTTAAATTCGTCCATCTGGCAATTAACGTTCTGACCAAAAAAATACACACACCACAAACACACACACATACTGTTTTCCTAGCAGAAGGAACAGAAGCACTATCTGCCACTACTCTTAATTCATAGAGGTGTTTGTTGTAGCACATGGGTGGGTTTTGTCTATTGTTCAGAAGCTTCCTCTAGATAAGGAAATTCCTTCCGTGATAGGCTGGAAAGCTATGATAATTAAAATTCACTGCTGGAATGTTATCAGTGAGGAGCACATTACGATGTGCCATTTCAGACAAGAGCAAGGTCGTCAGCAGGGAGACCTTAATTAGGGATAAACTTCTGCAAACACCCACGTGCACGTAGGCACATATTCCACACATACCTCAAACTTGCGGACACAATTAATTTGGAAATGCCATCACTTCACTTCGCTGGAAGAATGTCATTAATCTCGATGCATGTTTTGTTTCATGATAGTACCTCACAAATCGACGAATGGTTGACATGAAGGTATTTTCCTTGTATTATTACGAATAAATAGAACGCTTATTTACCTAATGACCTGCTAAAAGAAAAGAAAAATGCAATGTTGAACAAACATGCCTGCAAAGATAAAATGCACCTGCGAATATAAAAAAGTGAGGACAAATAGTGTCTTTTCTCTCTTCAATCAAGACGTAGGGCAATCAACAAAGCAATAATGAAAGGTTAGACAGTTGACAGGATGCCACTATGATGTCCAAAGTAAATGCTCCAGGGCTGTTGTTCCTTGACATTTTACAATAATTACAGCCCGTCCTCGCCTGATGATGAAAGAAGTGGTAAACAAGAGGATGCAATTACTTGTGAGGTTTAACAGCTACACACGTAACTGCAATTGATCACAGGCGTTGTTGTTCAGTTAAAGTGTGGGGGAGCTTGGGGGGGAGGGGGGGTGCATGGGATGAGCTCAGTGATTACTGGCTACGGGTTGATGGTGAGGCTAAACCCATAGGAATGAGGAGCGTTACCAAATCAAGTGATCGACTCCAGAGTAGCCCGTTGACAATCACATCATCCCACAATAAGAAAAACAACAGTATTGTATTGTTTTGTTTTACTGTATTAAGGACCTATGGAGAAGTAAGTGATATGGTTTGGTCATTATATGTGTTAAACCACTCTATATTCAGACAGCAATCACTTAAACAGTATGCGCAGTTCATAACAGAGTCATTCAGCTTTGCTGTAATTGCCAAATCAAATGTTGAGCATCCCGCTTGTTTTATCCATTCAGGAGACAGAGCGCTATAAAGAGGCAGGTCTCTGCTCACGTGAATAATGACTCGCTGCTCTCCATCACAGCACGATCTGACAAAGACGGCTGTGTGTTCATGTGTTGGTGACGTAGGGACGAGGGAGGGGACTCTTACAGTAACTGCAGTCACATACAGGAAGTTAGCTAAAAGGACCATATAACTTACTTCTCCTTTACATTAACGTAACATATTTCAACAAGCTCATAAATAGACGCATATTAGAGTAATATACAGGCGTTTTTCAGTCTCTCAGTCCATACTAAAGAAACGTACCTTGTATCATACAACCTGTTATCCTATCGGGGGAGAAAATACTACAAAGAGGCGGGTCCCTCTTTCTTTTGTGAATGCGAAGAAAGCTGAATGTTTAGCTGGCTACAATGGAGCAATGGACAATCAGAGCATGCAAAAATTATTAAAAAATTATAGGAATTAAACTAAAATGATCCAATCGCTTACTTCTACTTAACGTGTCAGCAAACAGTTGCCTACTTACACATCCAGCAGACATGGCGTAACATTATCTTCCCATTAAAGTGATGTTTATGGCCTCTGCAAGCAAGTCCAATATTTGACCAACTCCGAACAATATCTTGCTTTCTGGATGACGTCAGTCTGCTTACAAGAGTTGCCATCTGGAAATGTAAATCATAAAAGACTGAAACAACACAGTCAGCTTCAGGATGCTAAAACACTCCCTAGAGCTAAGGGAAACTGTGGAGTCTTGTTTCAAAATCTCAGTGGGTTTATCATTGTGAATGTTTTTTTTATGTATAGCCATTTGAACCATTGTTATTCCTAGCTTTAAGCAGGTAGCTCCAAGAACTTACTACATCCCATCCTTGGTCCTGTAGAAATGTTTGTTCCAAGTGTTTAGTTTCAACATTTTGGATCTACGTAGTCCAGTGGAAAACCTATCCAATGCCAACAATGCATGAATAATTACAAAAGAAGAAAGTTCCGAAAAAGAACCCAAGGACTTTCAGAGCAGGTCCAAAATAGATGCTGGGATAATTATGCCCTTATGACCAACCATGTTCAGAGTTGATTTTGACTTGATTCACATGGGTATAAGACATATTTACACAAACAATTTGGACCCACCGCGATGAGCGTTTATGGACCAGATCAAACTGATATGAATTTGAACGCTTTCTTGGTCACTGGGATCCTGTGGACCAATAAAAACGGCTGATTGTTTTTAAGGGTATTTATGTCTGCACACACACACACACACACACACACACACACACACACACACACACACACACACACACAGAGACTGCATCGTAATGATGTGAGATTTCACATTCAACATTGAACTCATGCATTAAAAATAAACTATGGAAAACACTTAGTTAATGCTTTGTTTTATAGCTGTCACTCCTAGGCCTAACAGGAGGAAATAACAACTCTTTGAAGTCAGGCCTTTAAGAGGATGGAGCGATGGAAATTGGCCAAAAAGACACAAACAAAAAGTGATGAAAGCCTCCCTGTCATTGTCCACCATTAGAGCATGGCCATGAACACGGAACTGGAAAAACAGGCGCGAATTTCCCCTTGGCCATTTCAGCTTTCGGAATCAGGATTGTATCATAAAAAGCACATAGATACTGCTTGTACGCTACAGAAGAAAGAGCAGCGCTTAACTCTCGTACATAATGGAAGCACGTCACTCAAACAGAAATCCACTTCAGTACACAAAATTCCCCTGAACTGTTCCAAGGTGCCTCCTCAAGCACTCTACTAATGGGCCATATCTCCAAAGCCATTACAGCATTAGCCAATCACAGCTAATTGCTGATAAATTCCCCGAACAAGATTTGTTAAAGACTCAAATGAAATGAAAGGAATTTAATTGAAATGTAAAAAAAAAAGTCAACTCATTCCCCGTTGTTAGATAAATAGATATTTGAAAGGGGAATTACTCCACGCTGAATGAGCAATTTCACAGTAATATTGTCGGAGCAACCGACGGAGCAAACACAATAACAGATCCCCTTTACTGTTCATCTCTTGCATTCAGCCCCTTTTGCTTTCCGTAGCCAATGCTGCTAGCCTGGAAATCCAGACCCTGATATCTTGAACGATAGAGGATCTGGCCACGATCAATAGTAATTTCCAACTCAAGGGGCGGCTCCTACTTGTGCATTTCAAATGCCACTGCACGCAGTTGGATAGCACTACAACCAATCAGAGCGATGCACAAGGTGACGTATGCCGCTTTCGTTTAGCGAACAGCTGTTACACTGTTAAATTAAACGTTTGCCGTTGTCGGTCGGCAAAACAGAACATTCCACTTACTTGCTAATGAAAGATTTGAGTGCCGTCTTCCAAATCGTTAAGAGTCGAGGCCAAAGCAGTCTCAAACTCACACAACATATCCGCAGCCGTCTTTGATGTTTACTATCACGGCTTCGACGTCGCATGCACATCACTGTCGTCATCCGGTTACTTCCTCCCCAGAGTACCATACAGTATAAAGGGCTCTGGCGCACCCATATATAGAAAGAACCAATTGAAACCATAGCCAGATTTCTGGTCTTCTTGATAAAGCTTCAACGGAGCGTGTCAAGACCAACACGCTCAGCAAATTAAATTTGCCAGCGCCTAGTGGCAGGTCTGGGAATGCCAGGCTACAATGCTGCTGCTTTTGTCACCAAAAACCTCATCTCAATCAGTACCCATTAGCCTGCGGCCACAGAGGATCGGGGCAAATCATTCCAGACAGTGGTAAACAGAATCTGAAAACCTAAAGAAACATTTGCAAGTTGGTTGGTGTTGGTGCCATTTAGCTAGCTGTTGTATAAGAAATAATAAAATGAAGATTGCTTGATTTTAGGCCTGTGGTTTTTATGAAAGGAGATCAAGGAGTCTGAATGTGTCTCTGGCTGTGTTGGCAAGTCTCCTGCAGCGTCATTTGCTTTTGGTTGAATGAAACCCGACACGTGGATATAAAGATATCTGTGCTATGTTCTTCCACCTTGACACGAATAGCCAAGGGGAAAGCCATGAAATGAAACACACACACACACACGCACACACACACACACACATGAACAGATTGAGGAGTGTATGTGAGAGCAGAGAAGGAGAGGGGATAAAAGAGAACCAATAAACCTAACCTGTGGTGAAATCAGAAAGCTGAAGAACAGTTGTTCAACAGGTGTGGTAAAAATAATAAAAAAGACTAATGGAAACGATAAGATGGAAGAACATGTGGAAGAAAACGCTCTCCTTTGTTTTCCATGTTTATGACAAACACTAGTACGATTAGATTTTGGTTTGGCTTATCACATTTTTGAGAGCAACAAGACGAATCACAGGTAATGCATGACAAAGAAGGCCCTAGAAGGACTCAACATTGTGAGCTAGAGCAGAAGTGTTTTGACAAAGTCCTCGGCCCCACAGACCTGTGGAAACAGACACAGAATAGATATACTCACTAGGTTTCAACAGGCCCCCCTAAAACTAAACAAGATAGTTATGCGATCGACAATCTTCAGATATTCTATACTAAACCTGAAAAGAAAAGGATAATCCCTGTTTTAGCCGTTCACCACCTACTGCGCAACTCTTTCTAAATTTAGAAGACGTGGGTGTGAGAAGAGGTGTTGGGGTATACAGAGGACATGGGCTGACATGTGAGGGTGGGGGTAGCGGTGCATGTAGCATTTTGACTTAAAGGGTTGAGGGGGTGTTGAAACGTAAATGACTTTGACATCACCAGTAGGCTAATGAAATACAATTAAAGGAGTTGAGATTGTAATTGTTATCAGTGGTATTGAACTACTCCAATCCAAGATGTTGTTGGCTAAGAAATTATTTATATTATTTAATGAAGTACTGCGTTGCATCGCAATAAATATCTTCAGCATTAATGAAATCAGATCAGTATTATGTATATAGTGTAATATGACAAAAAGCAATGGAAAAAGGGGAAAAAATTGAAGAAACCATAAGGAGAGTGCTCTGCACACATGTCAACAGATCCCAAAAGAGCACAACAGTTTCAACATAATTTTAATTAATCAGAAAACCTAAAGCAGCCCCAAAAACTAATATATAAAAATAATTGTTCATGATGACTAAGTTGCCATCACTATTCTATTCATAATCTAAAGGTCTGAAAAGAAAGCACTATACTACGGACAGGCAAAGTTAGCGACTAGCTAATGAGCATGATTGAGCATTTAGCAGCTAAAGAGCCACATATCTCTCTCAGAGTTTTGTTGGAGACAAAAAGGATATTAATGAATTTTGAATATTGGACTACATTCGTTAAGTGACCAAAAAATACAAACTTCAAATGAATGCTATCTTTTCTCTGTATTTGCTGGATGTGTATATCTTAAAAGATGATATTAGGTCAATGTGTGTAAACTGTTTGTGTACAGTGCACCCAATTGGCCAAAACAATCCATAATTTCAGGTGTAGGCTTACATAAACCAATGCAACATTTGAATGTAGAATAGCACTGTGTCATGTAAACCAAAAGTTGCACGATATTGTACCCATTTACAATAAGCTAGTGGCTAATGTTAGCTAACTTAAGGGCACATTAGCCAATGCCAGTAGGCCTAACACATTGGTGTGCATGTGTGATGTCGTAGTCATATTGCTAAGTCCATGCCTCTTCTCTACTTCTTAGAATCTCACATTAAGTGAACGTTTAGTTTTTATCATGAGTAAAGCTATAAACTGACACATTGTAGCTCACTAGACGATGTTGAGGTCACAGTGGCCCTTGTTCAGAAGTTTTTTAAATAAAGAAAACAACGGATAGCTATAATAAAGTGCTCAGTTCTAAGTTTGGACAAGCCAACACTAACATGATAAAGGTCAAGAGCAGCTCCGTAGGGAGGCTCCACGACAGTCGAGCAAAGCTTGTCAAACTTTATCTGACAGGTCCGCCCGGGACACAGAGTGCATTTGGAAGCACAGTACATGCTTTGCAAAGTCTGAGAAAACTGAGATATGTGTGTTAAAATTTCCTGTTAATGTGCCAGAGTTTGATGACAAGACATTTCAATAGTGGACAGGATCAAAAGGTGCCCTTGTTGCGACATCGAGGGTTTCTCTTTGACGTTTCCCTGGAGCAAAACCAACCCAAGGCTATGTCCCATCATCCAAATTTGCTGCAGGCATAATAACCTTTTCTATCAAACTTTTAAAAGAAAGATTTTCCAGCTACCTTCCCTTAACTGCCTTTGTTCTATTCTAGAACAAAACCTCATCTACTTTGCAGCATCCTTTAAAAAGCATCCAGGATGACGTAGACACAGAAAGGTTCTTCTGATCTTCCCTGCTTTTCAAGGGGCTGCTAATGCTCATGGGAGAGAAAGATAAGAGCATCATTATGCCACTCTAGTTAGTGGCTTGGAGTCTCACAACATTTCTGCACATCAACTCACACTGGCACATGTTGCTGCACAAAGACATTACCTCTATATGACATTGCTAAGAAGCAGACCGAATTCTGACCAAAATAATACAAAAGAACAGCTCCCAGTGGAGCACAACAGGGAAACACTGCTAAACCTAATAAGAGAGTTGCCGAAAATATATGCAGCAATCCTGTCAGCAGTAGTCGCATGGATTAAAGGTGGAGTCAGCGATTCTGGAAAAAACTTGGTGTAAAAATATTTTTTTCTCAAATCAGTTACTATCTCCTCCTTCACTGAAAAAAAAATCTAGTGTTAATACACAGCCTAGGCTCTTTAAACTGGTATGAAAACAAATAATATGTAAACAAAGGGTGGCCACTTTAGCTAGCAACATGCCAGTATACAGAGCCTAGGCTGTGTATTTTAACACTAGTTATTTTTCCCCCAGTGCACACACATTAAGACAAGTAACAGATAGTGAGGAGATATTCAGTGATTTTGACAACAAGCGTTCCCCAAAATCGCTGACGACCTAAATAATCATTTATGCTGCACATGTTAAAAATCTCAAATCTTAATCTCATTTTAGGATGACTATTATGTAATCATGCCATATCAAGCCTGTAAACTATATGTTCAAGATCTGTAGAAAACGCAACTCAAAATATATTCTGGGTGAATTAGTTGTTTTTGGAGATGATGCAATTTGTTGCTTCCATGACTCCCTGACACTTTGCACACAGCAGGGTGACTCTCCTTCATCTTACAGTGAGCTTTAATCTCACTTAGTTCAAAAGATACCACCTGCAGAGGCTGCACAGAGTTGTACCATATTCACACGAACACATTGTCTTATTCCTGCATCTGTAGCAAAGCTGGGAATCTATGTATTGGATTTCCATATGATTTTGTTTTGATTTTCTGATATGCATACATAGTGTCAATACTCAAAGGCAGGGGTTGTGAGTGATCCATATTTCGCTTGAAGATAACCAAATAATATGTGATGGTAATAATAAGTGATGGTTATTCCGAATCACAGAGTTTTTATCCTGTCTGCTCCCAAAGTCAACACGTCAGCCATTCGTATATTACTATTCGTCGATGTGCTACTCCAGGGGCAAATCTGTTTCTCATCCGTATTTGCACGAGCATCAGCACTCGCTAATTTAGCCCAGCATACCGTTTGGTGAACTTTTCCTGTGGTGAAATTCATCGTGTTTATATTTAATGGCTCCATCTATCAGCAAAGACGACCCACTGTGACATGCACAGCTTGTTGTAACTACACAGCTTAAAGTACAATCATTAAGATTGAAGTCCTGGCTTATTGGCGGTAACAGCAGGTGCACTTTAATTCCACAGCAAACACTTGTTGGGCGGCTACTACTGACAATGTTGTTGACACAAAGTAAAGACAATAATTGGACTTTTTCCATTATGTCATGAGCAACCACCATCTCATGCTGCTGTTAGCGTGCGTAGGGCACAGTGAAGCAAGTTGGGTTAACCATGCTGATCGTGACCATGTGTAGTTGTGTGTACTTATTTTCGATGACCAATCACTGTCAACACCAACCTGGGAGAGTGATTACAAAGCCTTTTCCTTGACTGCTTCACATTATTGAAGGCCGCCCTGTGCTTTTTGCCAGCGAATTGCTTTGTGAACCGGAAATGTTGGCTTAGCATTAGAAGTCACTTACAACTGGTCCAGAACTCTGCGGCCAGATTGATAACTGGTACCCGGAAGACTGGTTTAGCTACATTGACGGGCCAGTCAAATACTGGATTGATTAAAAAAAAAATGTATTGTTTGTTTTTTAAAGCTCTTTATGGCCTTCCCACCTAAGTACATATCACAACTCATCTGCCCTCTTTATAACCTTACAACACTCCATTCTTCTGACCGACAGCTGTGGTCTACACAGAGATCAGGATTTAATGGAAAAGGTGATGGAACTCTCTCAGTAGCCGCCCAAAACACTTTAGAACAATCTCCCTCCTCAAATGAAATGTCCCTCATCTGTTGACAGTTTAAAGACGAAGCACAAAACACACATGTTCCTATTAGGGTTTGAGTGGCCGTAAGGTTTTAGTCCCTCTCGTACTCTTTTAGCACTTAGCTCCTTGGTCCCCCTTTTTCTTTAATCGCTTTTAGCTTTATTCGTCTCACTTCAGGCTCATGGTTTATGTTGTGTGTGGTCGTTTACCTCTCTGTGAGTCTGCATTGTCATTGTTTCATTTCTTCTAATTGTTAATTACTTTGTTCAACTTTGGTTGTTTTAATGTGCTCTACAAATTAAGTTGATTTGAACTTAAAACAGCTCTGCAACGGAGAGTAAACAGTAAATGGTGAGGCTGATAATCAGTAACGTTTGGTTAGGCTACTTGCTGCATAGCTTCTTCTGAATTCTTGCATGTAGAGGTCAATTTGGTTGTACCATCGCCACTAGCAAAGTAAACCACTAAATAGAGAGGTAATTACAGAATACAAATTGATTGTATTTCTTCAGTAATTGCTAGAATACATGTGGTGTCAAAAACTGGGTTTGTTTCCATGAACATTTTGAGATGGTTGCCGTGAGGACCTCCAAGTTAACTTTTTACATAGCAGATGATGTCAGGCTAAAGCTGTCAGAGGCGGCTCTAGACAAGGGCTATTGCCTAGGGCGCCGAATATCAGGGGGGCACCATTTTTAAATACATATCAGCATACGCCTGAAGTTATCAACTGCTTCTAATTCAAAATGTTCACATTTAAATGTTTACAAATTTGCACATCTGGTGATACTAAGATTCTATAATAGTCAAGTCACAAGCCAATTGATTTAAAGTATCCAAGCAATAGATAACAGCACATTATGTGTAAACAGCGCCACACGTGTGCACACACACACACACACACACACACACACACACACACACACAGTATCAACATGCTGTCGTTAGAAGCGATAGTGTGCATCTGTGTAATTGCATGTGTGGACGACGCCTGCTGTGCTGCAAGCCTCAGATAAGAAGCAGCCAGTGTGCTGTGTTGCTAAGCCGGGCGGGATAAGCCAGGTCCGTATGCCCTGCCGGAGAGGGAGGGAGAGAGGGCAAGAAGCATGGGGCGTGTGACAACATGAGAACCAGCAGCAAAACGGACTCACAAGCCCTCATGATGCACAAACCCAGACATTCAGCCAATATCACACCCAGACCAACACACACACACACACACACACACACACACACACACACACACAAACACAGGTTCAAATACTCATACCATTTAAAGGTCACATATTATGCTAAATGCACTTTTTAAATGTGTTCTAACATATCCATGGGTCCACAGTGTGTCTAGAGACTGCCAAAATATTTAAAAAAATAACACTCTCCTTTTCTCACAATCCCCCTTTCTGAAACCACCACCCCTCCCCCACCCAATATACTCCAGTCAGAATTTTCCCCTTTTCTGACCTCACAAACTGGAAAGCCAGAGGCTTCCACTGTGCAGCCCACACCCCTATTTCTTATTGGTCCACGGCCCTGACAGACAGAGGGCGAGGCGTATCTGGCTTCGCTTCCAGACAGGGGGCGGGGGCAGCGCAAAGATTGTATATTTACGAGGGGAGCTGCAGCTCTTTTTAAAAAAATAGGCCATTGTGAGATTAGCTGAACTTCAGCATAGTACAATAAATTATCTGAAAGTTTTTTTCAGCAAACAATTAAAGAAAAACGTATTAGTGACCACTAAGACCATATAATATGGTGTATAATAGTACCGAAAAGTGTATAATATGGGAGCTTTAAGTCACTGCACTTCACCGTGGCATTTTTCTTCCTAAAGTGGAGTAATCTATTCCAAATTGAAATGGGCTGCTACAAACAGGTGGAATGCGGTCCAGGGTGAGCGAAATACATCACAATAACAACTGTGATTACCCTGTAAATCTTTCTCCCATGCTCCGCCGCGGACCAGATTTATACCCCTCCGCTGCTTATGTGTTTCACTTTGCCGTCAACATTAATGAATCCCTGTGATAGCTTAACACAACTAACTACACTTCAAGTACCATAATACCATTATTTAAAGGTGCACTATGTAACTTTGGGTGTGTCAGAGAAGTGAACATTTTCTTAGGTTAATTCTCATAACTGAATAAAAAAAACTTCCTTACAGGAAAATTGGATCCCTGGAGCACCATTTCCAGTTAAAAAGCTACCTGAAAAGTTACTGTTTCATTGGTGTTGTTAACAGCAGCAGGGACCCACAATTTTGTTCGCAAACATTATAGTCTTACATTTGGTCCCACGTGCCTTAAAAATGATTTAGTTCTGATTGATGATGCTGGAATTATACTAAACTAAGAATGACTGTACATGTCGACAAAATGTGTTTTTTAAACCCAACTGCAGGCTCTGCAAATGTAAACAAATCCCCCTCCTCTGAAACTACACAGAGGAGGGGGATACAGCCTGCAGCAAGCGAGCATCCTGAGGTTTGCCTCTTTTTTCTTGACCTATAGCTGAATAATTAACATTACGTTACAGGAAATGTCAATCGCTCTGAGTCAATGAAGCATTACTTCCTCCTCAGCACATTGAGATCCACTTATGGCCTCTGATGAGCTCTTGATGCAAAGGCCGGCCTCTGCAGCAAGAGGGGGGGGGCAAATATTCTATTCTCTGCCAACTGGGCCATCAGGTGGTTTGGCTGCCTACACTGAGAGAGCAAAAACAGGGGGTCACGGTGGAACAGGACAGTGGCATAAAATGACATCAATGATAAGGCTCAGGGACAAAAGCAGTAGCAGTTAAACTAGGTGGCCAATGAACAGCTGGACTGAGGTGGCGGGGGTTTTGCAGTGAGGTTTCCATTTTCTACACAGTGCTATTCAAACAGCGAGAGAACGCTACTGTTATAGCCCCAAGTGTGAGAGACAAGGGAGACAGTCAGCAAACGTTGGCTCCCCAGTGTTGTAAAAACGTGCTTTAAAGATAGATACAGTCTCTTAAGGAGGATAAGCACGTACAGATCTACTATCTATGGTACAAACGCTGCGCCTGTGAGAGCACGCTATCCTCAAATGGCCCCAGCAACACATTCCAATTGCTTACTACTTACATCTCAATTTCTGTGGGAATTGGCTTGAGCGACTGCGAAGTTAAAATAAGGGGGAGGATAGGCAGTTTAAAGGTGGAGTCAGCGATTCTGGAGAAAGCTTGTCGGGGAATATCTGCTCTTCACAATCCGCTACCTGTCTGTACTGTGTGTGCGCTGAAAAAATATTCCAGTGGTTATTCAAGCCTATAGCCTCTGTAAACAGGTATGTAAACAGCCAGGGACCCACCATGGCTAGCAACATGTTCATAGAGCCTAGGCTGTGTATTAACACTGCACTGTTTTTCAGCGCCTGCACAGTTTGGATCGTGGAAGCAAACTGTGAGGAGATATTCAATGGGTTTGACTAAATTGATTTAAAAAAAAAACAAGCATTCTCCAGAATCGCTGACTCCACCTTTACATGGTGCATTCCATCCATCCATTTAGGGATCAAGGAAGTCGGCAAGCGGACAAAACTGAGCATGACGATTCAAATGATAGTTTGTAAGAAGAGGCTCTGTGTATCATTCCTCTGAGAGGTTGACACTCAACAAGACAGGACAATGTGAACACACTCCAGAGTTCTGCTTGGCTGTGGGTTTTGGGTTTGATCAGACTGAGTTTGACAGTTTGCAGTGTAACATAAGCATACTGTCACCACACGTTGATTCAAATATTGCCAATTATAATTTTTTTGACATGGTACAAGGAAATGCCTGATGACACTCGGATCTGCCTTCTTCAAACATACTCAGAAGAGCACACACACAACCACAGAAATAGGCAAATCTCTCAAATGAAATAAACCAGTGCTGGTGTCGTCGCTCGAGCAGGAAATTGTGCAGTTCCCACTGGGTAAAGTATAGGAGCTGATTGAGGGAAATGTGTTTAGCAGGGCTGTTTAACCAAGCGTTAACCAACTGCAGGAAGCCACACAGACACAGCGGAGGGAAAGGCAACAAGGGAAAGTGGGCCAGGATAGCAAAACTCCATACTGTAAATGGGGCTGTCTCACTATGGTAAAGTGGCCATCCTCGAACCAATCAGAAGAAAGTATTCGAAAAACTCTGTATGTCACTAAATTAAGCGCAGACTTCTACAGAAACTATCAAATGATACAGTTTGTACTGACGTTAAAGGAAATATGCCCCTAAAACTCAAAATGGCTTTTGTTTGTATACGGTAGACTGGGTGTGATCTCTTCGGCTCCTGCAGAGGTCAGACTGGACTGCATATAGTTCAAAACTCGATCTTAATCAGATCACTAAACATATTCAGGCGGTTACTGAATCGAATTACCCCAACAATAATTTGACGAAGATAAGATTAGATGGACGTTATTGATCCAATTTAGGAGAATGAAATTGTCCTGGCCGATGAAGTACAAGGACAGATGCACGGTGAGTCATGTTTGCGTGAGTGATGCAGACTCTGTTTGTGTTTGCTGTGACTGTGGGTAACTAACAAAGTTGATTTTAGCAAGTGGAAAGTTATGAGCAACATAGATTGATCAGTCAGCCTTGTTTCAAAGGTCTTAATCAGCAATACAATTGTACTGAGTGCATTCATTCCTGTGCTTAAACCCCCTGAGGAACTTTTAATCAGTTATAAGACAGTCTAATTGTTCCTCTGATGATGATAAATGACCTGTAACATCAAATGAGAACATCAGTGAAAACGCTATAGTTGTTATTAATGCCTTTATATGGGTATGATCTGCCAGGAACTTAAGACAGTACAATTTATGACATTTCCTGTGTTTCACGAAAGGTACTACATCAAAGTCTACTTTGCTTTGCCAATCGTCATGTTACCATATTTAATCTGGCATAGTCACATACAGTATACGTTACCTCATTGCCTTGCATCCTGCGGTCTCTCTCTCTCTCTCTCCCTCTTTCTTTGTCTCTCTCTTTCTCTGGGCGCTGGTGTCTTAAAAACACCACTGCATTTGTCCTGCTTTTAATTGCGCTACCCAACAGTGTAAAGAGGAGTTAAAATATGCTCAACTACAGCAGTTAAGTACCTCATTCACATTAATGTGACAGGAATATTCATCCAACATCATATGTCATAGTAAAATATTGTCATGGGCTTTAGGTTTGGCATAAATCACACCAGTGTTTGATTTAATGATTGAAGTAATCACGGGGTCCAGATATATGAACTCCTGCTCTCATTGCAGCCTTATATATTAAATTAGACAAGAAAAAAGAGAGAATACAAGCAAAAGCGAGAGATGTCGAATGAATGGAGGCCGCTCGCATATTCTGTATATCAGCATTTTTCAGGCCAACAGCAACGGCCCTGAAGAGTGGGGGAAAAGTTTTTAAGTGTCCCCGCTGTGCGCCAGGTCTTGTGTGCGAGTGTGTATACTGTATCTTTTAATGATAGAGCTGCCACATTTACAGGGCAGGCTAATGCTGGATGTTCCAGTGAAGAGGGTCCTGTAAAGTGGATGTGGAAAAAGTGACGTGAACATCACTTCAAACCGCATCTGTTCATGCTAACACACACTCTCTTAGACACGCTCACACACACGCTCACACACACACATATGGGTGGATGACGTGACGCGGCTTTTTTGTGTCCAAGCGTCAAACACATATTTTTTAAAAATACACAAAATGTCAAAAAAAAATTCTTATGTGGTTCAGACCATGTTGCTTTACGTAGACACACTGAACATTAATGTTATACATCACTGACATTTTCACAGTTTTCAACCAAACTAGACTAACTATTTGGAATTAGCTATGATTAAATAGATTTTGTCAGAAATCAATGTCATATGGTGTGACACCAAATTTTGATATTTAAATGTGTAATTGCTTGGACACCTTTGGTTGGATAGTTCTCTGTTTGACCAGGAAGTGCAGGAAACATCTCAGAAGGACCAAGGAAGGGTCCCAAGGCATGCTGGCTGTTGTCATTTTTTGCATAAATCAAATATTTTCTGCAATCCCAATTCTGTACCAATTCTCAGTGTCTTTTAGTGTGACGCTTTTTACATATAACTGACAAAGATAAATACCTTTTTTGTCATTACTACATTTATATCTATGTTGTCAAATGAGTTGCTATGCTGTTAGCATGCTATCATAAAATGACATAGCAAAAAATGGTCTGAAAATGCATGAAACCTCATATGGTGTGACGCTAAATCATATAGTGTGACAGGCTTTCCTGTATGTTTTTTTTCTTTTTTTAAACTTTTTTTGGTCCATAATCACATGAAAAAAGGCGTCTACTTGTACATTACTAATCTTCTGAGTACTGGATACTCACTCAACCCCAATACCTACCTACATGAGTGGTGTCAAAATATCAAATTATTAATAGAAAATCTATTGAAATGTGGTGTGGTTCATGATCATCCAATTATGGGACTATATCATTTGGTGTGACGTTGAGAAATTATGAAGATAAAAAGGCTTTATAATGTATTTATTCCGTGATTAATTATACAATCTCACTGGAACACATGGAAAACACTATAAGCTATACTGACAAGTAGTTTTGTTAGATTTGTAACAGGATATATTGGAATTAATCTGAAATATACCAAAACATTGATGACAAATGTCTTACATTGGGCGATTAAGAAAAATAATGCAAAATGTAATGTTTTTCTACAAGGAAATGCTGAATCTCAATGAAGAGAAGATGAAGAATTGTGATGAAACCAGTATACTTAAGAAAAGTATATCCCATTATAATTTAAATACAAAAACTTTCATGTCACACCATATGACAATTTTAAGCACAGACTCAAACAAATTGGTGAATAAATACATATTTCAATTGAAAATCTAAAAGACCACATACATTTTGAGAAATTTAAGAATCAGTACAAATAAACTCAATAATTCTCATGTCAAATATTTGAATATTTATTTTTAACCTTTTTCTGGGGCCACACAAACACACACACACACACACACACACACACACACACACACACACACACACAGGGACACATTCTTTTTCACTGTCTCTAAGTTGAAAGTGTCGGTATGCTCCAATACACCAGTATCTGCAAGACAATGAAATGCATCTTTCTGTCGACAGCCAGCAGAAGATAACACTAATTAGCTTGCAGATTGCCTTTGACTTAAAATACATCCATTCTTCAAGCTAATCAACAGGCTTTTATACTGCAAAAGAAAGAGTAATGATGGAGCTTTATGTCAGACATCACTTTTGTAATGGTGGTCTTCAGGGAAAATGCATGTTGGGCCTCAGATGGATTTTGTCATTGCAGCACCACATATTTGGTGCTAAATTGGCAGTGAAGCTGAGTGGTGACGGCGCATCTATAGCTCTCTCATTACATCCATGACCAGGCTCAAGACTATTTATCCACCGTTGAAAGCAACCTGCAACTGGGTGCACATTACTCCCACGTTATTCGTCAATTCCTCACTTAAGTTTTAGTGCCGATTAAATGACCAAGACAAATCCTGTTAAGACGTGATCCTCAGAGGGGGTGATTCTGTCACCTTTTGACAGAGCCAGGGTAGTTCCCAGCAGTCTTAGTGCTAAGCTTTAGCAAATCAGCAGCTGACGGTGAAGATGGTATCCTTGCATCTAAATCCTGGGAGGACAGTGAATGTCCCAAAAGGAAGGACTATTCCTTTGAATAATTCAGTGTGGTGAAATGATAGTGTGTGTTGCTCAAAGAATGTGTAGGTTCCATTATGTATGTTTCTTCAACCATCTTGAGATAGTCCTGACCAGGGAAGGACGTAGAACCGCAAATTAAATGCTAAACATATTAAACACCAACGCCTGCCTTGACCGCCTCATTTGCCGTCTCAGTAGCTATTTTCCCACCATTGATCTTTGCAATTACATTTTTTCATTAATAAAAATGACCAAGGATTTTTGCAATCTCATGAGCCCGTGAATGGACGTTATTCAATTAAATGAGCAATGGCTGACATAGGTCATATTATGATGATGAGCTCTTTCCTTTGATTTTGTTAATGTATTTTACTTCCCCCAGAGTACCTATCGTATACTTGTCATCTTTTTTTTGCATATAAAGTGCACAAAAGCCTTTCATTTGCAAAATACTTAATCACCATGTCGCAATACCCAAATGACTTCACCGAGCGAAAGGGCAGTGATATGTGCCCCTTCTTTGCATTCAGAGTTAGTGATTGAGAGTACAAAATATGAGATGGTATTACTTTGAGCCTGCTGTCGTTTGTACATGCCTATATTCAGCCCAAAGAAGTGTCAACTTCAACAATAAGAATACATTTGAATCAATTCATCCAGCAGCAATCAGGAACTTCTATGCAACAAGATGGACAAAGACAAAAGGATTGATTTCCGTGGGATTGAGTTCTCGGACGCATTTCATTTATTGAATGATGATTTGACGTGTGAGTATGTCAAATGGGGTGAAACGTGGGGGTAATCATTGAGATGCATCTGCTGATTGTGTGAATTTGCATATGACCCATTTCCATGGGATGTAAATGAGCACTAGAATAAAATATGTTGTTGTGTAAAGTTGAGACATGACATGGATTTTCCCCAAACTAACTGTTTTTGAACAACATGTCATGCGGCACAAGTGAGCGGGTACAAAGAGTCCTAAGTGAACCTCTTGCCATCATACATGTCCATGTGGTAATTGTTGATAATGGGGATAATGGATCATCCTCATGGTGTTGCATTTGGCTGTGCAGGGGAGTTGCTGTGCTACATTGAGATATTCCATTAGCTTAATTGCATTTCCCAAGAGTTTTTTGGTAGCATAGCTATTAATGTTTCCAGCTATTTTCATCAACTAGCTCGGTAGCACAACATGAGGCTACATTTTATTTTCTCTTGATGAACGAGAAGCTCAGAAATGAGTCTGTTTGGATGGCGCGGAGCGGAGATATAAGGGGCCATGGAGTACTTTGTTCAGCTATATTTTTCTGAGCGTGCTATACTTTCAACAACAGCTTAACTACTTCCAGTGAAAGGTTGCTTTTAGTTTCACCAAATAACCGTTGTCTTCTGCGAGGAGAATGAAAACAGAGCTGGAGAGAGGTTAAACACACTCAAACGCCTTTTGACCATTTGACACACACGCACTTCCTAAATAACCAATTGCTTCTTCTCTTCAATCCAGACTTCAGAGGCTGCTATTAGAAGCTAATCTTAGTAAATCTGCCTGGAGATCCAGCCCACAAAGAGTTAAACAACTAAAAGAAAAGAGAACTGTGGTTCAGAATGAGAAGACACAAACAGATCTATTTGTCTTCTTTAAGCCCCTCTGAGTTTGATATATAATTTTTTTTATGTAGCTCTGCAAAAACCCAATTCTGGTGAGATGGTTTTGGTCTGAAGCGACAATGCATAATGTATGAGCGTATGCTACGTTTTCTAACACACCTGGGGGATAATAGCAGAGGAACCAAAGACACTCAACTATTCAGAGTCAAGATGATACTGCCAAGCAATCGAATTTTGGGTGCGTGTGTGTGTGTGTGTGTGTGCGTGCGTGCGTGCGTGCGTGCGTGCGTGCGTGCGTGCGTGAAAGTGAGTGTTCGGGCATGCGTGTGTGTGTGCCTAACTTTGTGAATGCACATAGACTGATTAAACTACTTCTTTGCTATTTTATATGCATGTCATTTCCAGAGATAATTTTTTCTGTTCACAGCCTGCTTTGTGTGTGTTCGTGTGTGTGTGTGTGTGTGTGTGCGTGTGTGTGTGAGTGAGTGCGTGCTTGCGTGCGTGTGTGTGTGTGTGTGTGTGTGAGTGAGTGTGTGTGTGTGCGTGCGCGTGCATTAATGTGAGTGTGTGTGTGTGTGTGTGTGCGTACGTGTATGTGTATTTGTGTGTAGAGCATTTACAGCCTCTGTATTAATAGCCTGGCCTGTGTCTCCCTGATAGATATGACTGAGGTGTGTTCGCTGGCCTCGGAAGAAGAAAAGGCCAGGAAGAGCCTGTTGGAGATGACACAAACCCCAAGCAGCAGACCCTGAACTACCCAGCGCCCCACAGCTGCGAAGGGAGGGTGGAGAGGATGGAAGTTTATTTTGTTGTTTTGCAGTATGCGTGGGATCAATAGCCTCGTAAGCAGCCGCCCGGAATTCTGTTTCAGACTGTGTACAAAGAGACTCTGAGACTTTTTCGATTTGTTGTTGATTTTGTCTTTTAGGTTTACCGTCTACTGTCCTTGCGACTCCAGTGAATGTGTCTTGTATTGTGACAACAGGAGAGTGATGCTGCCCACGCACAGGTGTGGTGAAGGCAAAACATTATCCAAGCACCGGCGCTTGCATTGACGGGAAGGATAAAACAAGTCAGTGAAGCTGAGAGGAACAGAAAAGTGTCTGGTGTGTGATCGTTTAAATCCATGAAAGTGCAATAAGGAGCTTCAGCTGTATCAAAGGACTACTTTCGGGGGGAAATATGGAACACAATAAGGCAGTGTTCAGACTAACATCAGCACTGCGCCACGTTGTTATGGAGACAAATAGACACACACAAGGTCGTCCCCCAATAAGGAACGTGGCTCAAAACGAACGACGCAGCTACCATATATGTGCAAAGGCTCATTCCTGCTTGATTACTTTGTGCCATCTTTCCACTAGAAGTCCACCAGTTGCGACAAGAGATAAAAGATTTTGTCCGTGTGGTAATTTTTCAATGTTGTAAAAATCCTTTCTCATGGTGTTATAAATGGCTGTGCAGTGTTTTAGTGTCTTAGAACTTTCAAACTCATCCATCTGTTTGGCAAACTGGACGATGTGGGATCACATGACTTCACTAGCAAAGCCCTTGCGTTTTTTTAAACACAGTGCTGTTTTTTTGGCCTGGTCCCAGTTGTGCTGGTGCTGAGATTGTTTATTTTGTCTTATTGTCAACAAATCCCATGAAAAGACCAAAACCAACTCTGAATGCATTCTACTACAGAGTATTACCTGTGAAGCAAAAGGCTGATATATCTTTATCTGTGTCATGGCCAACAGTTATTGTCAAACAAAACTCTACAGGATTCTAGGCCTTACTGTTCGACCTAAATGCAAACATCTGCATGGTAACATGCTCATAATGTCAAGCCTAACACGCTCATGTTAACTTTTAACATTTTCACCATGTTACAAACTCTTGAAGGTATTTGGTCGGTCACAAAGCGTTAACTGACACCAGATATGAAAATTTTTGTAGAGACATTTGGCTAGAAAATAAAAAAATAAGTCAAACTGATCATTATAATAAGTTATCTGGATCCTTTTGGAACCATGGATGTTCAAAATAGTCCATAGAGTAGCTCTTGAGAGGTAGAAGAACTCACCAACTAAAATTGCTATCCCTGGGGCCACACTGCTAATAGGGGTAAAACAAATATGCTCCATCATGACCATGGGCACAGGAGTTTATTTTTTCAAAAGTCAATCCCATATAATGCCAATCTGCCATAAACACCTATCTGCCACAACATGTGTATTCATCTTGACAATAGTCAAAAACTGATGCGACATTTACTCCCGAGTCGGTATAATTTACTTAAAACAACAGTGCCAACATCTTTCAGGGAGCACTTGAAAAATAAAGTCTTCTAAACTTTGTCGGACGGACTCTGTTGGTTTAGTTCTTTTCAGGGGATTCATTTGTATTTGAAGAGGGAAAAGAGAAACAGCAGCCTTGTCTGATGTGTAAAAGGTGTCCCTTGGCCTTGCTTTGAGCTTTTGAAAAAAAATAAACTGTAAAAAGACTTTATTTAAATTTAATATATGGTTGAGAAGAAAAAATTATCTATATCCTCCAAACTATTTTTTTGCTGATGTATTTCATGCGATGTATTTCATCTGTTTACAGATTTCCAAATTCCTTTGCATGTCAATACTGCTATTTAATGCAACTGTGCAATACTATCAATGATAAAATAAAAAACCATAAAAAGCCCAAAATGTCTTTGTTTGTGTGTTTTTTTTCCTCTGAGGCTTCCTTTCTCATCCCAGGCCATGTTATGGATTCCATTCTGGTACAAGAAAGGATCAGAAGAGTGTGAGCTGCCAAGCTGTTAAATTCCCATTGATTTCGCTCCCAGAGCAGCCGGAGACAAACTACAAACACTGGCTGGGAGATTCTTATTTAAACAATCTGTCATCTAAATGACTCTTGTTTTTTTATTCTGCAAGCTTCTGCAAGGTGCATGCAGGACCTTGAAAAATTAAAAAATGTACACTGTGGGATTTGAAGCCTTTTTTCGGATACAGCCTGCTGACTTTGTACACTGCGCACAAAATAAATCAAAACTGGCTATGCTAATAAATTATAAATCAACCAATTTACTGGACACAGGCTGACAGCCAAACAGCGTGGCAATGTTTGGTTGTTTTCTAATCTCTTCGACTAAGCACTAAGTGACACTGATAACGGGGCATAACGCTGCTGGCCCCCGTTCCTGGCCCCCATTCCTTCCTATTGAATAATTGAGCTAAAGTGAGTGTTGCTGATTTAAAAGCTTGTAAGTTAAATACAAAGCACATCCAGTTTGTATTAGCTTAGCCTGCATTGTCACACATGTAAAACAAACCTGTTCTTTCCGCAGGGCAATTCATGACGAGACCTGGCGACACTGTTTAATAACAATAGAATTTGAGTTGTAGTTTTTAACCAATTTACAGCCTTTGTATTACCTGCAACTACTGCAGAGGAATCCAGTGTTTATTTAAAGGTGCTGTAAGCGGAATGGTTCTTTTAGCTAACTTCCTGTCAGTTACTGCAGTTAGCAGTCCCCTCGCTCGTCCCTATGTCACCACATTAATGCACTGCGGTCTTCAATCAGCTAGTTATCTAGCATCATCTCATATCCATAAGTGTGATAAAACATGACAAAAACCATCAAAACAGTCATTGGGAAGGATTTTTATCTGCTCCGCCATTGTAGGCGCATAAACATTTACCCATGTGTCGCTCTGGCGTGCACCGGCAGTGAGACCATGAGTGAGATGGGTTTCAGTTTGTAGCGTGCTCTCTTGTGATTGGATATTAATTTCGGGATCCCCGAAAAGTAGATTTTTCGATTATATGCAGAGCAGCTGACTGGTAGATCGGCTTTATGAAACGCGCACATTATGTAAGTGATCACTGTATGAATAAAGAGCGATTTAACACTTATATTAACATAAATAAACCGCTTACTTCACCTTTAATGGAAACCCTGAGCAGAACTTACTGCTGCCGTAAGCACAAACTAACTTTAAAGTTGCCTTTTAATGTATTCTTCAAACATATTTAAGATCAAACTCAGTGACTGTTTTATCTCATGTATAGTGTTGAAACGGTCACTCCCCTGATTGTAACATCAAGTTACTTGCTATGAGGAGCACTGCTCTGTTCAGCCTGTGGAAACAGCTCTAATGTCTTCCTGAAGGGAGTTTTTACTAAGTAAGAAAAAATCCATCTCATGATTTCATCGGCTCTGTCTCCACTTGGGATGGAAGACTTCCAATTCCTCCTCTGCATTTAGTAGACAGGAATGGTTTAACAAGGATCCAGCATTGTTTGATCTCAAGCCATTCAGGGACTGTGCTATCTAACTCAATGTAGCAGCACAATGTTGCAGAATACTAATAGCCCAGCAGATATATACCGTGGTCAGCTAGAATAGTGCCCTTTGCCGTTAAAGCATTAAGCAAGTAAATAATGGCAATACTAATAATTTTAGCTACAGATCCAAGCTGTATTGTATTCCATTTTTTCCAAATGGCCTCCAAAGTGCACCGCTTTAACATAAAAATATTCATATCGCTGTATCTATTGGTCATTCAAATCAAACTTTATTTGTTTAGCACTTTTCATGCACAATGAATATAACACAAAGTGCTTTAAAGCAGTCCTATGTTTAAAAAACAATCCCACTCCCTCACCCCTCCCTCCCCCAAAATCACAGACAGAGCAAGGAAGTGAGGAAACGTTATCCCAAACACTTTGAGGAAACACCGGCGGATGAAGTCAAGAGACGGTTGTATTCTTTGCAAAGCTATTTATGGCGTCTAGTTGTAAATATTATTCAGAGGGTCTCTAAACAGTATTTGTTTGAATCTATGACCTTTGAAACCTAAAGGTAGAGAAAATGGCTGCCACAGACCATAGGAGTCGAATCCAGCTAAAATAAGTATTGCCATATTCTAGCTACTTGCAGAGTTTCATGCGTTTATCGCAAAGTGCACAATTAAGTTTTACCTTAACAACGGACCAGAATCATCTGTAATTGGGTCCGTGACTAATGGCAGCCTAATGTCATAGTTGTGTTTTGTTAAACCTCTCAAAAGTTTCCAGTTAGGTATTTGAAAAAATCTCCTTGAATAATTTGTTGCCAAATATTCTGCAACAGGGAAACCTCAGGAGGAGCGCCTCATCAGCCGAAGGGGTGTATATGGCATGCGCTGTACAAGCCACAGGACCGCAGTGTTCCTGATTCCATTCCACCTGGAGACCTCTATTTCACGTCTTTCTCCCCTTGTTTCCTGTCGAGCTCTTGATTATAGACAAAACACATTTTTTCTTGGGTCTAAAAAGGAAAGAAAAGTATCAGGCTGCAGTCTTCAACATTCCATAATTATTAAAACCTGTCAATGTCTGCTTCAGTGAAGTCCACAGGGACTTAGTTGAAAGATTTAACATGTCGTTTTATTAACCTCAGGGAGGCAAGTGAAAAAACTAAACTGCTAAGATTAACTCATATAGATCCTGCAGACACAGAGCAACACATTGCAGAAACTTCATGATCATTTGTCCAATATACTTTGAACATACAGGTCGCCAAATATCAGACCAATCGTAGACTTGGTGGGATTGCGTAGAAAAAAGCGATTGGAAGCAAAATAGTGTGGAGCGGTTTCAACTTTGGCTAAATAATAATTATAGAATAATTATATATAAAAATGCCTAGAAGGGGACTTATGAATCTGCTTCATGGACATAGAGAGACAAGAGTGACGAGGGAGAGAGTCTTGAGGTAAATAACAGGAATAACTTGTGTTTCCGGTGAGGTCACACTTGGTCCAGTTCATCTCAACCGAAGAGGATAAGAAGAAGAAGAAACTGTTTGAGCTCTTTGACTCAGTGTGTCTGAGTCCTTGGTAGAATCGATATTAATCTTGGTAATTCATTTGGTTAATCGTAATTCGTGCTTTACTACTGAAGGTTATCTGGAGAAACCCCTTCAACATCCCCATGGACGAGACTGGAATCGTTATTACATACCAGAATGTGATGCGTTGAGCACTGACTGAACCCACAACTCAGACTGAAATTAATATCATTTGTTGCTGAGGCAGTGAGCATTAGGAAAGATAAATTGTATTTTATTTCACAGTTGGTTTTATTGATACTAAGGGCACCGTTAGCTAAAAAGATTTAAGCACAGATTCAGAGTCAAGTCACGCACTGTGGAAAATCCTTTCCCTGCCATCGGCCACCTGAGCACAATCCTCATAATTCTCCAAAAAATAGTTTTGTCACTGTTATATTTTGGTTTGATGGATGGAGTGGACTGGCACAGGGAACACAGGTCTATATTGTGAGACCTCATATGTATTACTGTACATGTGATCTTAGTACAAACCTAGATTCTAACGATAAAGATAATTTCAATGCCTTCACCTGTCTCATCTTTAATCATGAAAACCAAGCAGCATGGAAGACATTTTCAATATCTATCTATTTAAAGTCATAAATGTGTCAATTTATCCATAGTGTGAATTATGATGAGGTGTAAAACCAAGGTATATTTCTCATGCCTGCTGAGCAAATGAGCACTATTATAGAAAGCTGTACAAGCCTGCATAGCTACAGCGTCTCACCTTTTGTCATGGGGCATTAGCAAAAACTGAGTGGATTCCTATACATTATACTTAGTGTACTCAACTTTATAGGAAAAAAGTGCTGATAACTCTCTCTCTCGCTTTGCTGAGAGCAGTCTATTAACTGGCGTCTCAAGGGATCCACTGTTGTCCAGACTACATAACAGGCCTAAGCACAAAATAGCAAGATTTAGTTTTGAAAAAAAATCTGATTTATGCGATTGATTCATCTGACAAAAATGTTGCTACAGCAGTTGCCTGGCTCATCACCACTGAGGATCACGCTCTCATTATAAATCTGAAAGAAAAGGAACGCAATTAATAATGGAATATATATCAATACTATACTTCAGTAAGATATTGACTGCCAATCCCCAGTGGAGACAACAAAACCCAGGCCCTTTGGTAGAAATCCCTGTGTGTAGGGGGCGCCCTTAACTCAGATGGTAGGGCGTCCCCCCCCCAGGGCCGGGCCCAGCAGCAGACCTGGGTTCGATTACCGCCCGCGGTCGTTCTCTGCATGTCACTCCCCTCTCTGCCCCATTTCACCTCTGTCTCTCTGCACTATCAATAAAGCATAAAAATGCCCAAAAAATATCTTTAACATTTAAAAAAAAAATACCTACCGGCACATGGAGGTAAACTTGCAGTGACACACTATCCAAACAACATTGGTTGGTTGGGAATATAAATCACAAGTCATCTGTCCTTTTTCAGTCCCTGCTTTCATGTTGTCCCTGATAAAAGCTGGGAAGCATGAGATTTTGAAGGAGCCCCACAGCAGTCAGTAGGATCAAAGTTTGATATGAATATCTACCACATGGATGTCCTGTCAATAAGCATAGGACGAACCCGAAAAACTAAACCTACCAAGCCTGGAAGAACCACACATAAAGACTGTATTAACCAACATCCAGACATTATTTTTGTTTTTGAGAGCCGGGATGGAGCATAAACACAAAATACACTGAAAGATGGTCCACTGGAGATCTGGCAGTAATAGGTGAATGCTGCGAGAAATCCAATTGAACTTGTACCAAAAAAACAATTGCAATAATAACACTGTATTTATACAGCATTTTCAAAACAAAAAACCAGGCTCACAACATTACAGGACTGCAATGAGGCAAACCATATCAAACAATTAGAAAATTACACAAAAATGAAATGGAATAAAACACCCAACAATAATAGAAGATTTATAACAGCAATAATAAAAGACAGGTTAGACGTGTTGGAAATAAAACAGTGTGCTAGCTTAAGCAAAAACACTTATTTTAAAAGATAGCTTTTGGGAAGACGCAAATGCTCTAATAAGATTTCTATCGCCCCCTTGAGGACTAGCGTTTGTCCCCTCCACTCCACCAGTGTAGCCCATGTTGAGTGTGTTCACAATAATCAAGCATGTGTTTAGCCCCTATCTCACTGGGCTGCGACTGTTTGCGACAAGTTGGAGACTGCATTCGCGAGGGAGTCTCTAAACTGTCTCCAAACGTTCGCGGAGGTCTCAATTTCCTCGCATGAGTCGCAGAGCCGCGCAGTCCTGTCGCTTCAATTTTGAACATGTTCAAAAAAGTGTGCGACAAATCTAGTCTCAAAATAGTCTCAGAGTGGTCGCATGTGTCTCAAACGCGTTGCAAACCCTTCTCAATTTAGTTTCCGCGAGTCAGAAAGTGCGAGAAGTGTGAGACAACTTTGCGAGGGTTTGGCGATATATGAAACTAAATTGTGACTGATTTGAGACAAAAATGAGACTGCCATTCCGTTCGTGCGACGCTCGCCAGACGTTCGCAAGACATAAATGCGGCCTCCCGGCAAGTGTTGGCCAGGACATTTGCAAACGTGTCGTGAGGAACCAACTCAGTGAGACTGCAAGATAAAATTGTCACTAATTTGCATATTTTGTGTCTCCAACTTGTCGCACACTGTCGCAGCCCAGTGAGATAGGGGCTTTTGGTGGGCCAGATGAAGTCTACGGCTTTCATATACCTGTGGGTACCATGAAGTTAAGTTGTTCGTCGCTCAGACTTTGTTGGATTTGTTTCTCAAAAGTCGACCTAAGGATTCAAAGCATTGGTAATTCACTTCTGGTGGCCACAGGCATTCCTGAGAAGGGTCAGCTACGAAAGTCTTGTTTACCTCCACAGTTGTTCACCTGCTTGTGTCCAGAGCTACCTAATCTCCAGTCCACAACATGTCGGACTGAATAATAACGTTTCTGACATAATCCACTCTGAATCAAGAGCCCTCCAAGAGTGGGCTTATCTCCTTTGATCCACTTAACAATCAGCTGACTTTGGGCAAACGCTAACAACTTGTGATTGCAACATTTTCCCTGCCCTTGAAGTCGAATGGCGACGGCCAGATATGTAGAGAGAAAGGTTTGAGGGAGTGAGGATTGGCAATGGACTAGTATATTAAAATCAGTGGTTTGTTGATTTTACATAATGGCTGGATGAACTACACATTATGAAGTGCTGCATTTAGAACAATCAAAAAGTTGCATCTTAATATTAACCCTCACCTTTAGATACCTGAAAAAAAATCAGATTAAATAACCAATTTTGGCATAGTTTTTTTTCTTCGTGCTGGTGCTGCTGCTTGGATATGGTTGCCCTGGTTACAAACGCACACTGATGAAAACGCTACTCTAAAGGCAATTTACAGTTATGTTGCACAGGTCCACACTTTAAGTCTATGTGCCTGTTTTATATAATTTCACTCAAACTGGGATGAAATGATTTTCAGATGGAGGATGAGTGGAAGTTAAGGAGGAGCACATGTTTGACTTGGCACACGTTTTATAACATCTGAATTCATAGCAATGAGACGACTTACTCCCTGTGTGCCATAAATGATTTGAATTAGACGGTCCTAAATGCATACATGTGAAGAAATACAAAAGCTGAGTTGTGAGCACTTGATGCGATGTGCAGGGCATTTACACGTGTGAAATATAGGTCTAGATGTTACTATCAGAGTCAAATGAATTGCCTGTAATGCAAATAACAGCTGGAAGACATTCTACAGAGGATACGTCTGTGTGGAAATTAAAATACCAATTCTATTCACTAAGTTAGCAAATACCAACAATTACTTTTTTTTCTTTTTGCTTCTTTTCCCTGCTGAAAAAGGACACCTGCTGTGTCACACCAGAGAGGTAAAGCTGAGCAGTAGAATTTGATCTTTCTATGTAAATCATATGTTGACCTTTATGGGCGTCTTGTGAAAAAAAAAGAAAAAAAAAGTGCACCGTGTTACTTTGGGTGTGTCAGTGAAGTGACAATTTTGGAAGGTATATTCTCATAATTGAATAAACAAACTTTCCCCACGGGAAAATTGGTTCTCTGGAACGCTGTTTGAAGTTGGAAAGCTACCTTAAAAGGTACTGTTTAATTTGTGTTGTTTACAGCAGCAGGGCCCACAGTTTTGATTCCAGGTGTGTAAAAAAAATGTTTTTGATTTATGATGATAGAATTTCTAAGTACATGTACATGTAAAGTAAATTTGTTTTGTAAACTAACTGCAGGCTCTGCAAATGTAGACAAACCCGCTCCTCTGAAACTGCACAGTGCACCTTTAAGGTTAAAAGTAGGTTTCACCATAGCTAGAGCCATTTGTGCCGCATAGCCAATAACAACTCCAGATGTGAACTTACCACGATGTTTGCACTGTTCGTCGTTTTAACTTGCAGAAGCAGAAAACCACATGTTGAACAATTAATATTACCAAAGGCTCCGTTCCAGCAACAAGTCAAAAATGTCTGTGGTGGAAAAGGTCTATATTTTGCAGCAGACAACATTATAGGAGTTTACGTTTGAATGAGTCCATACAATAGTTTCAACGGTATTGTACAATGAAAAAGTTATTGGTCACCTGAAAAGATTCCCCTCATCTCCAGTAATAAAAGATTAAGGAACAAACTCACAGTCCTAACTCTATTATTCAAAAATAAATTTTGAAGTTCAAAGGTTAATGTGAGGCTTTGGCAGTTTGAGAAGAAATCGTTGGGCTTTCCTCCAAAGTTACAGTCTTGTTTGTACAAAATGCGCTCTTCATCTTAGTATCCTATTGCTCAGCAGGAAATCACTGCCCAGGGAAACACAGAGAAAGAAAGATTATACAAAGGAATGTATCTTTAGAGAAGACTTGATTTGTCTACTTACATCTCAACTTCATGGGCCACATCCACTAAGAATGGATTGTGTGCGCGAATAGCTACATGAATTGCGGCAAAATAGCGCTGGCAATCTGCCCCGTTTTATCACAGGTTTATACTCTACGGTGACATTGCTTTTGATAAAGCAGCCCTTATTAGATAAACCTGAACTTCATCATAACTGTTTTTCTTATATAAGTACACAACCCACTTACTGTAGATTTACCCCATAATATGACTCAATATCAAATAAATATAATTTAAACTAACGAGTGTTGAAGAGAGAGAGTGAGACAGAGAGAGGGGGAGTATAGAAAGATTGCGCTGATTTAGTACACAAGATATTTTAAGGTATTTGCTCCACTAAAGCTGCCTGCTAAAATAAGCGCTGGCCTTTGAGGATAAGGATTATTGCATATGGAGCACTTTTGCACAAGATTTTGAATTTTCCAGGCACACCTGCTCCACAGGGCAGTTTCAGTGCAGTGCGCGTGCCTTTGCGCACTCTCTGTGGATAGGGCGCTATTTTTTTTTTGTCATTTGCACCGGTTTAGTGGCCGCAAAAGTGGTGCAATACTTTAGTGGTTGTGGCTCTATGTGTGATGTGTGAGGATTTGGTCCCATACCTCACACAGTAGGTTGAAACTGTGTTAAGAATGGATCTCTTTATGTGGACAGTGGGAACAATTAGAGCAACCAAAAATGGATTTGTTTCATATAAATATAATGTGTTCTTAATGACCACATTAAGAACACATCTTTTATGAGGTAAAAAAAACATGCGTTGTTTTTATATGTATAGAAAATATAGAAACCTGTCCCTTAAAGTTAAATACAGTACTGCCATCAGGTCAACATATTCAATAGTCTAACTTTACTTTAGAAAAAGCCCATAGCTATGTGGAAAAGAAGTTGTATAATGTCTTAAGGTCTAATAAGGTTTCTCAAGTTGTCACTTGAGTCAGCATCACCATGCTAAAGACTACAAGTCTGAAAAAAGTGTAGTGTGGAGTTGCAAATAAGTGGGTGTACCAGGCTTCTGAAACTACTCCCCATCTGTGCTACAAGCCTAATTAAGCCCTGCTTGCATAAAGCACCAGAATCTACAACGGAACTGTCGGTGGAGATATTGCATTGTGGTTAAGGGTGGACAAGGAAGAAGAATGTAAGGAATAAAAAAACGATATTTCCCATTGTACTCCTTGTATTTTAATCTTACTGATATGAATCAAAAAATATTGTAGCGATGCAAAGCTTACGTGATGCCAAACTTCTCAGCCCAGTGTCAAAGACAGTTTTACAATGTATCAATCACGCACCTACTTCTACCAAGTCCCTCACTCTTCTTATTCAGTATTCAACTGTCAATGTATCAATGTGTACAGCAGCCAGTAGCCAGCACCACACAGACACACATACACCACAGCAGCAGCATTCACTCCACAACCAATTACTAAACTATAATTACTATTTGTGTTGATATCTGACATCCATTACAACATTTTTGAGCTCAGATTAATAAGTGGTCAAGTAGGCTATACAGACTAAATTCAATTGTGTAACAAGATGTTGGTATGTAGAACAAAAAAACAGGCATACAGACACACATACTGCATTCCAATACCCATACTTTCTGCTTTTTAGTATGGTAGAAAAAAGATGTAGGATGTCCCAATTCTTGTGATCAGCTTTAATATGCTTAAAAATACCCGGAAGTCTACTACATCCGGATGAGATTTTTAGTGTTGAAAACAGCATCCTATTTGGGCGATTCTCACCCACAATCCCGTGCACACTAGAAGTGACGTCACATCGACGGAGCCTCCATATGATAACAACCGGGGATGCAATGGATATAAAAGCAAGAGGCAAGATAAAGGTACAATGTTATGATGAAATAACTAAGCAAAAGTATTTTCCAATTGTATACCTACTGAATGCTAACTAGATTATTTGTATCGTCAGGTGTAGTATGTGGAAAAGATAAAAAGAAAGAGTATGCGATTTGGAACATAGGGGCAGTCTCGAGTGAACCCAGAATATTAGCATAGCCACAGAGGCCGGTGCTATAACAGTAAAGTGACTCAGTGGCAGTGGGTTGAGACATATCGCAGCAGGTCATGAGTGTCAACCTTAAGTGGTCAAGCACTTAGCAGCTACTTATGCTAAAAGAGTTCAAGTAGCTGTTTGAACCGATACTATATATTCCTGTGACATGTTTAGAATAGTCGTCTATTTTTCTGAAAATATTACACAATATTTATTTATTTATTATTCTTTCGGAAAATATGAATAACGCTCGAACCATTTTTCACAGCAGTTGCTGCCCATGTTTTTCTGAATGACACAAATTGAAATGGACATTTTAAAATGTTTACAATATGAAAATACTGTAAGAATGATGCTATAACATTTCATAAGATTAAGAACATACGAGTTTTAATCATTTCTTAAATTATTAAACAATGGATTTGGTTCAGTTTCACCTCATTTTACAAATGTTATCCATGTGGATATATATTTTATATTGCCTTACTCAATGTTAGACACTTTGGGGCTCTATGCTATAAGAACTATAAGAGAAGTTCCTACAGTGTATTTCTGCATGGGCTGTATAGAGAATATTAACCCTGCTTCAGGACCTCTGCTTTGGGCCCCAAGACTCCACTGGACAGCCCTGCTCCTCTGACCTGCTGTAAATCAGAGCCCCCTTAAATCACACCTGTATTGTCAGCCCTATCCGACCGAGCAGATGGATTATTTGCTAGTGGCAGTAAAATCTGCCACTTTAAGCAGCTGTCATTGGTGGGTCAGCGGAGCAGGAGAGCAGGTAGAATTATAGGAGGAAAAGCCGCCACGTTCACGTCATCTTCTGTTGTTTTTGTCCTGTCACATACATCACATAGAGATTTACCGATGTCTGTTAAAGGAATTACGCTCCTGTATGAATGAACTGATTCACTGACATCAACTTCACATTAGAATCAATATGAAATATAGCTTCCTCTGGCAGAGTTTGTTATGTCATGTGAAGCCACCTAAATTCAATCCTTGGTCTTCAGAAAGACACGTGCTGTCTGTCCTTTGTCATCCTCGCTTCATTCCTTTTTTTCCACTCTTACGAAATCTTACACCAATCCATTTGATTTGACTGAAATGACTCTTTCCTCTCATTACAACTTCAAGTGTTTGTCACACCAGGCCACGTAGCCATGACAATCAGCTGCACGGACGCAAGACATCGTCTATTAAATGAGATCTTCACACTTTCAGAGCAGAACGTTATATGAACGTCAAGGCAGGTCCTTGAAGATTGCTCTGCAGTGGACAACCTGTGAATGCTTCAGCGCGTTTGTGGTTCAGGATTCCTCGGGGAGCGTCTGAGTTTGAATGTTTTCTTTCAGCGACAGCAGGAAACATAATCGCTCGTGGTTCTACCAAAGCAACACAAATGAAAGCTTGAATCGCACAGACATACCGTACTTTAAAGAAATCTGAAACTTCTCAGACACACTTCAGAAACGTCATTCTTCATGCGCTAAACTGTATGTGCTTGA
This sequence comes from Ammodytes marinus, assembly GCF_949987685.1. Taxonomy (NCBI): domain Eukaryota; kingdom Metazoa; phylum Chordata; class Actinopteri; order Uranoscopiformes; family Ammodytidae; genus Ammodytes; species Ammodytes marinus. The sequence continues at coordinate 16,965,921 of NC_137224.1, read as the reverse complement.
CCTCCAACCCACCAAAGCTCCAGGGCTTTTCAAACCTGACTTCCCCTGGACAGCTTTGTGGTTTTGATGACTTTTCCAGCAGCGCAGATCATACCACAAGCACCAGAACATTACCTCGGGCTGGCCCAAAAGCTAAATGTCACATGAAATAAATGACAAATGAATGGGAATTTCAGTCATTTCTGAAGCTGCAGTGGCTGATCTTCATGAAACGTCCCTCCTTGAACCCACCTTGTTCCCTCAGGGTTTTTATTATGTTGAAATTGATCTGCTTATCTGAAAAGATCCATCAACTGTTTTTTTTTGTTGTGCCTCAATGTGAAGGCAGAGTTTTTGGACGAAATTTCTCTGCAATAACACTCACTCCTTTTTGTAGTTTAACAAGCTTATTAATGGTGGCAGTCACAAAACGTTCTTGACAGCAATGGAGCTCCCAGAACTCATGCTGCTGGAGTGCCAAAAGCAGGGCTGTGGTGGGGGTAAACGCACAAAGCCATTTAACCATTGAACACCTTTTTGGGGTCCTCCAGTTTCTCTGCAACACTGTATTCTGTTCACACTAAATGAGCTTCAACCCACCACTTACTCAACTTGAGATAAACCAACCCTCCCACTAAAAATAACAGTCAGGCTGGAGCTACTTCATTGAGTATAAATAGTAGTTCAAAGCATTGACATATTACCTGCACCAAAATATCTTTCAGAGAAAGGAACATTAAGTAAGCAGGTAGTTATGAGCACTTAAGTGAAGCCAACGTTATTGTTAGCCAAGTTAAGGCATGGCTCTTTGTCCCGGACTGAAATATAATTTCACATCAATGGATTAATTGCCATGCAATTCAACACTGGCATCTATGGTCCCCACTGACTTTGGTGATCTATTGGCAAGTCCAAATATTCAGTAATTCAGTCCTGCCATGGCATTTGGAACTGACATGCATGTTTTCCTCAAGATGCATTCTATTAATTTTTGTAACTTTTGTAACTTTTTATCTACCTTCCTCGCACAGTTTAAAAAAAAATTAGATACTTACCAAAACAAGATACACTCAAAAGAAATTCACTCGTAAAGTTTGATTAGCATGAATCCGGCCTATGTTTAGGCAAAGGAATTAACTGCCCCACAGCTTTTGGTATTAGGTGGGTAACAAAGTTTGTAAAGCCCTATATTAATATTAATCCGATAGTTTATATTTTACAGATGTCGTACCAACCTTGAGCTTGTCTGCCATGTGTGAGTGCTTTTAGTTTGACTGAAAACTAAACCCAATGAGCACGTACTCCGAAACCTTTGTGCCAGCTCAAATGGGCTCAATGCAATATATAACACCCCCATTATCCATAAAGAATGTTTTTAGTTCCTTGGTGACACACTGGTATTCTGTGGCATCTGGGACAGAAACTGACAAATGGGGAACATGCTTTTGCTTTCTTGAAAAAGACAAAAGGTGAATGAGTTTCTTTCGGCTCGCTGGAAATAGACAAAATATGACTTGTTTGAAAAGTTAATAATGTTCGCACCAAAGGGCTTAATTGTCCCCATCCGCTAAAGTAGTTTTTGTCCTTGAGAGCTGTGGGTCAGTGGATATCTTTGTCTATGATTTGATCTGTGTCCTTAGTTGAAAAGATTTACTGAGTTAAAGAGACAGAGAAACTTCAGTTTGGAAGTGAATGGTTGCTCTATAGTTGAATGGTGTTGGAACTGTGTTATGGTTTGGATGTTTTGCTCTATTCAGGAGGTCAAACTAACTTTAGGAAACAGGTCAAGAATATTGCAAGCCATCACCGACAGCTATAAACCAAAAATTAAAAATAAAGTCTGTATGTTTTTTAATGGTTTTTTTTATACAAGTTTATGTCAAAGGTGTTTGCAAATTCTGGGTACACAGCTCCAGGTTCCAATTTTCATTTCCTGTACTTTTACATTTCGATTATTATCTAGAAGGGGATGAAAAGGAATGTAATCCAATCTCATATATTGTGAAGGCCCATTGGCTTACAAATTTGTTCCATTGTTCAGTCTTCATAAAATGCTTGTCAAAATGTTTTTCTTCTTTCAGAAAGTTAATAAAAGGGAATGGACGTGAAATCCAAGAGGAAAATCAATATAAACTGTATTAGATCCAACTGCAAATGCTATATCCCATCTAGGCCAGTTGATGTCAATATATACGTTGCTGAAATACCAAGCAGAGGAATACTGGGAGTTCAATTGTGATGACCCCAGATTCATCTGAAGGGAGAGGACAGTCAGTTGTTAAATGCCTGAAGCCATTAAAGCTGGGGTGGAGGATTTGGGGAGAAAATGGCAGTTAGTGGATAGAGATTCGAATCCAAATACCTCAAGCGCTCCACTTTTTCTCTTTGGTCCCTCCCCTGTGGTCCCTCCCTGACACGCTCTACACCAACAAAGTTGTGCCAAAGTGAATGGACAGTCCCAACAGCCAATAAGAACAGAGAATCAGAGCCTCGCTCTTATTGGTCAAAGTGTACAGCTCATGTTAACTTTGACCAGTCAGATATCACATACCCCAGATTTAAGTCCTTACGGAGTAATTGTCAGATGAAACTTCACTGAATTGATAATAAAATGTAATCCTACTACTGAACAACACTGCATGATGAATGAGTCAGCTAAATGAAATGTCATGAGAACAACTGATGTTGAGGGCCCCCAAATTACTTAGTCCACCACTGATTTTAATAATGGTAACTGAGGTGAATAGCAGGGTGTTCTCTTGAATAATTGCATCCCCTTTGGCCTGTTCCTGAAGCTGAAAGGAAGACACATTGTTGGGTGTAAACTCACAGGGAGGACATGGCTATGTCTTTCCGTTTAATGTGTGCCGTTGCCTACCCTATGAACTGTAGTCTTATTAAATCGCAAGCAGCGGGCAGTGACAGTGAGTGGGGTATAGCGTCTCATTAATAAGAGAGCATGAATCCACTTCTTCATTTTAGTTCCCCAGCTTAAGTAAGATTTAGAGCAGATCAGAGGCGTGATGGTGGGGCCTTCTTTTGATCTCCTGTCGTTAGATTGTTACAGAGGATGGCCTCAGAGCAGATGAGAGTATACTTCAATTAATCGCTAGCTGTCAGTGAGAAAAGGCAAGCTCACTTGGAAACCTTTCCACGGTTTGAACTCATGCTTGAATTGTCCATTTTCTTGTCAATTTCCCTTCACCGACACGTTCACACATAGCCCCATACAAGGTATTGTAATCCAGAAACAAAAGCTGGTATACCATTACACGTCTGACGGGTGTCAGGCAATCCTTTCACACTCAGTCACCAAGAAACAATGCCAGGCTGCTCCTCTGGTATAATTCAACCTGACATTCCATTATAAACCATGAGACTTTGGTGTGATGTATTTGACTTGAAAGATGAAAAAAAAAGAAAAAATACAAAACAGTATTCTTAAAAAAATAAACTCATGTCCGTTTTCATAAACAACAAATATCAGCAAACACGTTAAGATTACAAATGTGTAAATACTACTCACCTCTACCCAGGATGTTATCATCATCCCTGTTTCTTGTGAATTGTAATGGAGTATATATTAAAAATGAACATTTGGCCCTATATTGGTGCAAATGAGTGTTTTTATAAATAACCATTTGAGGGAATGTCTCAGTGTTTAAACACTATTATCAATAGCTTTTCTTAGAGATGTGTGGGCACACAAGCTGTCACACCTTCAATGGGATAATAATAACTGTGCCTTATACTGTGGGTGTAGGTGGGAGGTGGGGGACTGGAGTATGCGAACACAGAACAGCAGTGAAGGCAGTTTGTCTGCTGTCTCCTGCTGCCTTCTTACCTCCATATATTTCTCAGTTCATTAATATTCCAAAAAACTAATCCGGATTCATGCCTGCCTCCTTGTGCATTTTATGAATAGATACATAATAGAAATACAATAATGTGTCTTCAATTTCTCATCATCAACTACAACACTGTCAGGGATTTAAATGATATATTTTCAAGTCATTACCAACATATTGAGATTAACTAAGGACGGTTCATCAGTGTATGGAACCTCTTCAACACGGACTGAGAACAATCGTTGTAACATAGATTAACCTGTGTGCAACAGAATATAATGTATTTTAATTTTCTGTTCAAAGGTAGGGTATTCTGAAATCAAGAAATACTGTACTGGATAATATTCATTACTTTGCTGCTGTGGTGGTGCAAACACATCAAAGGGACACACACATCGGTGTCGGGCGGATATTGAACAGATCCATTTAACAAGTATTGACTTTTCATTTACCCTTGTAGATGAATTGCTATTGGTGTAAATGGGACATCATCTGCTATCCTTACTGTATAACTATTGGATATAGAGTTCCATACTGGGGTGCCATCTTGGCATTTATAAAATTGCAGAAAAGATGTATCACTCTGAATAAAACTGGTGTTTACTGTCAACACATTTGTACAAATGTAACATGTTAACGTATTCTCAATCCCCATTTTTATTTCCTTCTTTAAAAGTTCAGGTGTCACACAGTTCAGGTACATAGTTCCGGTTTCATCAAAAATGAGCATCTACTTTCATGGAAGAACTTCATGCTTATGCAGAATAGAATGACGTCACGTTTGTGATTACTCCTCAAGAGGCACAAGCACAAAAACAAAACAGAACAATTATACATACACTATACAGCTGGAATATTTAATAAATGTCAGATCAGAAGTTTATATCAGAAAAATTGTACCCCTGGCAATGAAATATGGGGTTTGAACATGTATCTGTTTTAGTGGACGTTCATTAGAATAATGAATTAGAATAGGTGAGGTCTGAATGGGGCCATTGGACTTATCATCTTAACTATCTTCATCAATTGGTTGAATTGCAAGTCCAGAGCTAAGTAAAGGTATTCCAGAAGAAACTGGTGCCTTTCTGCCAGTGTTGTATACAAAGAAAACACTGTAACCTTGACTCTTTGTTCCGGGTCACCTAGCAACACCACATCATCATGTATCTTGTGCTTTGCCATGTTTACAGTTGTGTAGTAGTGTTGACGTTTGTGTGTGGACAGAGCAAAATGACATCACTACAGTGAAGCAAATAGTAATGCTTTGCTTTAAGTGAGGAAAATGCACATATTCCTCAGTATCCTCACTATGCAATTTTGATAAAGGTGGACTACGGGAGTCCAGATCAGTTCAACCAAGTCCTTAAGCTGTATCATTTCCTTGTCATTTAAAATGTATGATCACTCTGTTTAATTGAGAATGAGTGGAATGCTTTCCTCTGCCACTAAAGGATTAATTAACAGCAAGTATTTAGTAATAATTCTTGACCCAATCATGAGGAAACCCTTGTGCAGACATGTAACTGTTTCAGTGAGGGTGAGTCGAGGTTCAGTATCTGGCCACTCTGTACACTCACATATTGTTCTTTTCGGGCAGAGATTTAGAGTCCCCTCTTTCAATCAAGCAGTATCTACAAAAATCTTTACTGAGACTGAAATTTTCCCGTGAAGCCACCTACGCAGTATATGAGCCAAGAGTATCTCCTAATATGGAAATAAGGGCTTCGTCAAGGGTATTCCCACCATCAATCTCAATCCCTGTATCTTCTAAATCTTTAATGTCCGTAATAATGTTTGACTTTCTCAGGACCAGAAGCCATTTAAGTCATTATTCTCTGGGTAACAACACCAACTGTGTGAGATCAACAGAGGTATGGGTTGAGAGGCTGGACCTCACCAAGACTCATCTAAGTGCAAAATGGACTCCCAACCCCAATATGTTGTCATGCCACATTTACAGTATAATATATCATATTATATATCATATATCAGTTGTGTGTGTGTGTGACCTGAATGTAGAAAATGTTCTAAAAGGAAGCAGGACATTGGTGTATTGCTCCTTTCTACATCATTTGCAGACCTATATTTACACTAACCCCCATGTTTTAAAAAGTGTATTAAACAACACTCCACTATTGATAATGTAACAGCATTTATCGAAATAACCAACTAGCTCAAAGCCATATGAAATGTTAGCTGCATACATTAGCATGGCAACTAGGCCAATACAATTGTATATTTGAATAGATGTCTTTACCAGTCGTCTTTTGAAGAGATGAAGAGACCAATTCTTTACATACTTTAAACCACTGAAATAACATGTTGATTTGGCTTCAGTCAGATACTGTTTCTAAAAGTTCTCCCAAGTGATGCTCTTTTATTTTTCATCAATCATCCTAACATCTGCTAAAAAACTCAGTTCTCCTCGATGTAAATTAATCAATTCTATAAAAAAAATATATATGAATCAATGGTTAACATTGACTTGCTTAGAATAAGTTTAAGCATTTATGAAATGTGTAGTGAAATAGTTTAACAGAACTCATGGAGTAGGCCCATATACTTTGGATGCTAACTGCTCTCTCCATAATGCTCAATTATTTACTCTTGTTTTGTACAAACCCTGTCGTTTTACTGGAAGTGTGTTGCTGAGTCAATAATTCCATCTCCTGCTTGAACTTCTTCGTGCTGACCTCTCTATGAATGGGACTCTCTGGCCTCCTCTTGCCCCTCACAAATGAATCTCCATCTTTTCTTCAACAGCATCATCATCATTATCATCATCATTCTTGCTACTGTTTTGCCATCATACAAAATGCCCACCTCTACCTCCCACCGGCGTCCTGCTAAATCCCCCCCTGTTATCACATCTATCTGTCCAACACTCTCTTTTCTCTGCTGGGAAAACCCTCTACCTAACTTTATTTCATCTGTCCTTTGCTCTCACTCTTCATGTGACAGAGATATCGATCCGGCCTGCCATCACTCAAGGTCCAAGAGTCTTTGGTAGGGAGGCCACACACACACAAACACACACACACACACACACACACACACACACTGATACTTTGGATGTCCGTTGGAGGTCGATCGCTGCAGCTCATCTGATCAATTCTAGCAGGTGGTGATTTGACACCACATAACCACAATAAGCAGTTTTGAGAAAATGGCACACCGAGATAAAACGGCAACAGCTCTCAAGAGTAACATGCATGCGTCTGTCTTTAAATGTTAATGTTTTTGTTTAGTTTTTTTGCTGATTCAATCCTTTTTTAAAAGGCGCTCCGAGGAACACTCGTTAATGTTGAAAAAGTTCCTCATATCACCTTTTAAGATTAGTGGAGCCAATTCAGTGTGTACAGCTACATGTGAAGGCGTGGATAAACTATTGTAGTAGTTTTTACACATTCACACTATGCAAAATAATAATGAATTTACAAGCAAAACAAGACTTCCGTCAAGTCCTACTGCATACACATACACAGGTTTTTTAGCTTGACTTTCCCTGCACTAGCAAGTCCAAGTTTTCACTTACCCAGTGAAATATCTTTGCATCTACTTAATTGTTTCTGCCAACATCTATTGTCATAGTGCAAAGATGATTAATTGATATAATGTTGGTGATCCCTGAGATTTCCATTTCTCATAAAACAATTAAAAAAAATTGATTTGAAAAGATGCTTGGGTTACTAAAATGAAAGAATAGAATTATAGTTCATATTTGGTCACTGCAATTGTAATTATTGAGAATCACTGTCAGTCTTATTCTTGTCTCAAGCTCCACTGATTACAGGCTCAATATCGTTTTGCACCCTATATTTTGAAATAGCTTTTACTCAAACTCAAGTCAATGACTTTTTCCTCAAAATACTGCAAGCAATGGAAGAGGAAGCAATAGCCTCTATCACATTTCGTGCCACTCACTCACTAAGCACTCATACAGACAACAAGCTGAGCTGGGATCTCCAAGCAATCACTCTTCAAAAACGGACAGCTTTGGAAGACATTGTGTGGTCCTTTCGTGTTCACCTCTCAATAGTTCACATTGCCTCTGTCTGAGGACTTGACTTAGAGACAGACGATAGCTGAAGAGTGACTCATATGATGAGTAGATTGAGAAAAATAGAAAGAAAATCTAAAACTTGATGACAAGTGGAGGAAGTCTTTCAGAAATCTGGTGATCTAATGGAACTATTTAACGTGCTTAAAGCTATTGAAGCATTCAGTGTTTTTCTTCATTATCTAGGCCTATATCTATGTGAATACAGGGAACTTTATGACTTTGAAACTATCTGATTAAACAGTCTAAATGTTCCCTCAATATGTTGGACTTTTTATATTGGCCAAACGTGAGACATCCAATAACTGCTTTTTATGATTTTGGTTATGATTAGAGTGTTTATATCAATTATAAAATTGTTCTTTTTGTACAGTTACCAGAAGAGTGTTCATTGATCATAATAAATGATGTAATATAGCATGGATTTATATATTCCTAAGGCTGTGCTACAGTTCACTGTAGAATATGTAAAATAATCATGTTTGAACTTCATTATCCATGGAGAAGATTTGTCAATCGGATGGATAAATGTATGAGTTTTTTAAGTTTAAAAAAAACTAATTGTGCTGAGAGTGGCCTCTCTTGGCTCTTTACAGCTCTTACATCAGCGACAATCTGAACTCAGACCAAGAAGTTGAGGGCTCTCGGCCAAAGAGACAAATTGAAAGGAGAAACTCAGCAACAGATGGGGAAAGTCAAGGCCTGGTGCTTGTTCCCCCGACTGTCTGGACATTGTTTGGAGGGCTGGACAGAGTAACATGGATATTTGAACAACAAAGATATCCCATGTTCTCACCTGCACTCACCATTGTACCCATATTGGTTCTATTCTCATAGATCTGTTTTCTAGTAATTGTGGGAGGTGAGCTCTCCCACTAAATATGTAACGTGGGCTTCTGACATCTCTGACTCAGGTGTCAAACTGAACCACTAATCATTTTCTTCAATGACATGATCAAATGACATGGTTTTTCCCAGGAAGCTGAAAATAACGTTTCAGATTAAGTTACAGCTATTTTTTATTGAATTGGTGACAATGCAGCAGGCTGGCCTGAGTTGCTTTAAAAACCCATTATATCAACATACTGGCAATATGATATTTGTGTTTATTCCTGTGTCATTTTCTCGAAGGTTACAGTCTCATGGCTCCGCGCAGATCTGATATTTTAGTCTGCCGCTGTTTTTCGTCTTCTCATTTAAATCACATTCTCCGTGTACATGAAACTTTATATATATATATATATATATATATATATATATATATATATATATATATAATCGCTAGACCACCTTTCCCTCTGCTCCGATGCTGTGGCCCATTTACTTCCACATTCCATGATTTGTGTGTAGAGAGAGATGGACGTCTGCAGACTGTCACACATGATCCCAGGAGGGGCAGCTGGTTCCAAGAAAAGTGAAAATGCACGTTCCACATCACAAACCGTACCACTTTTAATGTCTCATTTGTCTTTTTTACTGCTGACTCAAACATGCATATAACTCTTGTTGGAGTCTCCGTGCCTTACTATGACTTACTACTTAGTTCGGAGTGTTTTTTCTGTGTTACAGACGAGATCCCAAATTTAAAGCTGCAGTGCTTTCGGAGTCATCACAAAAACATTGTCAGTGCATCTAGACAAGTCTCAGGTGATCGTGCATGGCTTTTATACCTTCTGTTCTGCTGTACGTCCAGGGGACGACTAAAGTTACGCACTATAGCTTTAGGAACGGCAGTTTAATTCCTCAAGTGTCACTGTATTGTAACGCAACAGGGGGCTGCAGCTCAAAAACCTTTTCTTCATCAGTTTTTTATTCAGCCTCCAATCACTCATCAGTCTATGGATGATCGTTTGGCTGTGTTTGCTTATGGATGCTTCAGCTGCCAGCCAATTCCCCTGTGTCTTAGCATACCCGAAACAGCATACATGCTAGCATACTTAATGTTGATCCTTCACACAATCTCCTTAATGCTTTTAACCCTTGCTAAGTCTTCAGAACATCCAGTTGCCCATGACGTTATGGTGCACGACTCTCTCTCTCTCTCCCTCTCTCTCTCTCTCTCTCTCTCTCTCTCTCTCTCTCTCTCTCTCTCATCAAGCTGAGGTGTTGCTTCCAGGGTTGTCCAAGGTCGTCGCGGTTGTGTGGAAGCTACATGACCCCGTTTTGAGCGTAACAGCTGGTAGCCAACCTCTGTGGAACGTGGCATAGTGTGCTGAACATTTCCATGTGCGTGTGTATTTCAGTGGACACCTTTCTCCTGCCTCTACTCCTCTGATCTAAATAACAGCCTGTTCAAGGTAGCTATTCAGTAAGCTAATTATATGGGGTGTGAAATAATACCATCCTCCTAATTTAGTGGCTCTTCTACTTCTGCCATCACGGGTCATGAATGAAGTTAATTTGCATATAGATAAACACAGAGGCTCAGTTTAAAATGCGGAGACAAAACATAAAGATGACACACTACACATCCATGCAGGTCACTAAAAAAGAAATACAAGGGGTGTAAAATAAATACAACTGCTGGCAGCTCAAGCAGCACATCAATGTCAGAGCAAGGTTACACATGAAGTATCATATTTCAGTGGAGCGCCAAAAGCTGAATGTTTTCACTGAGCAGACCAATGACTGGTCAAGAAGAGTGAGTGTTCCACGCTGGCAGAATGAATAAAGGATAGTGTGATGTAGTGCACAGAGCCCTCAAGGACGTAAAGATTTGTAGCCTCTGGAGATGAGCACCACTGTACAATGATTTTTTTTTTATTCAAGCATAAATCTTCCCTCCAGATACATTTTAACAAATAAAAAAAACTCTGCTTTAAGTCGTAAATTGTGTCCGATATAGGGGTTTTCCTCATGGCCAAATGCCTGCTTCCATTTTATTTGACTACATTGAAGAAAAATCCAGAACCGAGCGTATGAATACGAAAAAAAAGACTTCGAAAGGTTGCTGTACTCTACCAAAATAACACAGTTCTTTATTTCTACACAATACATCAAAATCCAAACAGTATTATTGACTTAGATCTGCTTCTTATTTTTCCTTCAAAAACCACAACAACAGGTGCAGCGCGGGGGCACAGGGCACCTGGTTGACAGGTGAGGAATAAGCAAGTCATTAAAATATACACAAAAAAAGAAAAAACAAAGGAAACAGATAACCTTGTACATACGACCAGAAATGCTGGGGTTGTTAATGTCTAAGTACAGTTGTTAAGATGTGGGAGGACAGTTTTTATCACCAAACTTTCCTTTATGGAGTATCACGTTTACAGTTTGTTAACTGTTCCAAGACAAAGTGAGGCAGAGAGAAAATACAGGGATGAGAAGCCGGAGAGAGGCAAACAAGTGTGCGGTATATGGTTTGCAACAACCCAAATGATTACAAAGCTAGTCCTGGAACAGAGCCTTTTTCACTTCTTTTAAGTTTGTAGCAGCCAGTCACAAGGGACAAGCAGTGCATCTAAAAAGTGAATTTGGTTATCGTACTTACACATCTTGCATTAATAATGTAATGTGAACATTCAGTTAGAAGAGTAGTTCACTTTCCGTATGGCTTTGTTTTAAAGTCTAACTACTGGGAAAATATATGTAAGCCTTTAACTGCCATTTTCTTCAGCTCATCTCTAATGTAGTTTAATGATATAATGTATGATAGTATTTTTCCCTATTGGAAATGTATAATTGCATGGTTGACTATTATTATTTATCTAGTATTTGTAGGCCATTCTCAATACTGTAGGGAGCTGCAGCAAGGAGATATAACCTTAGATTAGTATGAAGATTGGAGGTAGCTAGGGGCAAAGAAAAAAAAACTACGTTCATTAGTGAGCTGGTTGGCATTGTTCTAAAGCAAGCTAATGTTGCCCCCTACTTAGGCTATGCCAAGATAGCTGTCTCCTGGTTTAACAGCATGTGTGTCAAAGAATACCTGTACAGTACTTATGGTTACTTTACATAAATGTTTATGTTGTATCCTTTTATAACGGCACTCACTAAACTATTCATGTCTCTCAACACGCCAGTGTTAAAGGAAGACGAGACGACAGGGAGGTTTAAATGTGGAGTCAAATAGACATTGTGCATAGTGCTCAAAGGCCAAATCCGGGTTAATATGAAACACTTAGGTGTCGAGATTAAACAAGTACGACCGAAATTAAGGCAAGGTCTGCAGAGGTCAGATATGAGGTAGAGTGGATAACAGCAAAGGGGAGATGGGGTAAGGGCAGCTGTAAAGTGAATTGGTGTCAATCTGACCAAAGGCCATGATAAGAGGACCCATTGAAAAAGAGGACTGTAAGGGATTAGTTGGCAAAGCGCTGCAAAGAGGGAGATATCGTAAAAAGAGGCTGAAGTCAGACACAGCTGGGGGGATGGGAGGGGGGGTGGTAGACGAGAAGGATCAAGGTCGACAATACAAGGCAAACTTACAAATGTAAACTATATTCGCCTCATTGGATAACAACCAAGAATCTGATTTTTAAATGCATATACAGTCATCCATTGTGAACTCAATGCATGCTCTGAACGAAGCAGCTCGACAATTACTTACCAAATAATAAAGCAATACCCATGGGATAATGAAGTCCAAAGTCAAGAGGTAATATTTGTAACCATGATGACAAAGGTCACCTTTAACAAAGCATTATTTTACTATTAGGTTTAAATTTTAAAATGGTAAATGGACCTGACTTATACAGTAAAGCGCTTTTTAGCTGATTTTCTCAGCCCCAAAGCGCTTTATATTTCTTACCACATTCACCCATTCACACACACTCACACTCATACACCGATGGCAGTAGCTGCCGTGTAAGGCGCTCGCTGAACCACCGGGAGCAATGTGGGGTTCAGTGTCTTGCCCAGGCACACTTCGGCATGTGGCAGGTAGGCGGGGGATCCAACCTCCGACCCTGTAACCCAGTGGACGACCGCCCTACCCAAAGATCTGAAAGACATTCTATAGGGAAAAGAGAATATGGTTGCGTTCCGAATCGCATACTCTTTCTTTTTTCTATTCTACATACTACATCCGACGATAAAAAGAATCTAGTTAGGATGCAGTAGGCATACTATTGGGACATACTTTTCTCTCTTATTTCATCATAATATTGCGCCTTGATCTTGCCTCTTGCTTTTATATCCGTCGCATCCCCGTTTGTTTTCATATGGAGGCTTCATCGATGTTACGTCACTTCACGTGCGCACTGGATTGTGGGTCAGAATCGCCCAAATAGGATGCACTTTTCAACACTAACAATCTTGGCCGCATGAAGTATGACATCCGGGTACTTCTAACCATCCTAAATCTGGCCACAAGAATCGGGACATCCTAAATATTTTTTCAACATACTATATAGTAGAAAGTATGCGATTCGGAACGCAACCTATGTTTTACCAGTTCTGAAGCTGAGAAGAAGGAGGTCAACAGAGAGGTCAAACCGGCCATGGAAATTGCCAAGCTGAAATATAAAAACACACCTTTGAAAAGGGGAACCTCCTCGCTACTTGGCAGGGCATCAAGAACATGGCAACATGTCTTTGATCAAAAGATTTAATCAATCAAAATTGTGCAGCCAAGAATGTTTAAGTGTGCTCTTTTGAACATCTTGAAAAGTAAAAACTTTAAAAGATGCAGCAGCTTAAAAGTTGTTTTCATTTTCTTTTTCAAGATGATATGGTCCCACTATCTTCAGTTTAATAATGGATTTCCACCTAAGTTAAGGATGACCTTTCAGCAGCTGGACTTTGAAAGACATTGGGCTTGAGTCAGAGGTTATGTGCATACCAACCAGGTGTTTTTCCACCAACATGTGGACACAGGCCTGCCCAGACAAATGACTGGGCCCCTGAAAAGGTCCAGTCATTGGGTCCCCTTTACTCATACTGAACTTGTATCAATGTGCATGTTGCGCTTATTCCTACATAAACACATACCTGTACACAGGGCCGGTTCTAGCCAGTTAGATTAAGGTGGGCTACTGGAAGTAATAGTGGGCACTACAGAGACGTAGACGATGCGAGCTTCTGCTCTTGCAAGATCTCTGCACCTGCTTTTTGGCACATTTACTGTAACATGTACTGTAATGTAAGCTTTTAGACACACCAATGCTGTAGGGGGGGTCTACCATGATAGCACTGCTACCAGAAGCTTTCCTCATCAGTATAACAACCATCTGCCACCTTCATTTAAAGGCTAAATATGTAATTTTCTAATTTCCTTAGAAAATAATAGATAAAATATACAGAATCATTTCAAAGACACCTCAAAACTTGATGAAATATCACAGTATCTCTGAATTGAAAATACACTTCTGCTAGCAGAAATACTGATATTAAGGAATTTTCCGGGGGTCTAAAGCCCTTGAAAGTTCCCTTTTTTTCCCTTTCTTTTCTGGTACCCTGATTTATGTCCAGGTCCTGGCATCACTGAGCTTGCTAGGTTAGCTTGCTCATCATCAATGCATGCAACGGTTTTGAGGGGGAAAAAACGACCCATCATACTTTTAGTTTTTCAATATAAAATGTGATATATTTTACCCAAGTAACAATGAATAAAATGTTTTCTTTTATAGAAAGTTCTCTTGTGAATATAGCGTTGATAATAAAGGTTGGCTAAATTAGGTAATCTGCAAAAAAAAAGAATCTCTCTGGGCCCCCCGTGGTGGCTGGGCCCTAGAAAGCTTTCCCACTTTCTACCCCTTATGGGTGGCCCTGTGTGGACACAGTAACAAAAATCACTTTTCACACATAAAATACTGTGGATCACCTGCCACATGTGGTCATAGCCACAGCGAAGCTTGAATAAAAAAAAACTGCTTCCCAAGATAGACTGAAACTGACATTGTCCCGGCCAATTCCACAATATAGCGGAATCCTACTGACAGCCTGACATCAAAACTACACAAAAATAACCAATTCATTCAAATACATTAATGCTACACGAATGTTTAATAGCATGCATGTTCTTACTTTGTCACCTTTCAGAGTAGAATAATATAAACCATAAAACAATTGTAAAGTACTTCTAACACTACTTCTCGCATTGTATCAGGGCCGCCCCTGAATGTTATCATTATTTTGCAACCATGAATTAATGTGGCTTCATGTGGGGGCTACTGGATCATAAAAAAGCTAATGAACCACAAACGTTGCTGAAATGTACAGCTGTGATAAAGGTAGACCACCATTAGATCAGCCTAAAGAAAGACGTTTAATTAATAGTGATGTGTGCTGTGGAATTGGAATCCCTCCCTTTCCCATCCTCACTTTTGTCTCTATAGGCTGTAGGTGTAAGAGAAGAGCTGTAATTATAGCGAGCGTGGCGGCTGTCTCAAAGGCTGCTCCGACAGCTGCTCCCCTGCCCTCTACACTGCAAAGCCCTGTATTATTTTCCATTCCGGAGAAATAATTCATCTCTCATGTATTATTCCAACCTCTTTTTGCTTCTTTAGAAAACCACTCTTGGCATCACAAAGGAATTGTGCATCACAATAGAAAAGTGTGTTGGTGTACTTTTCATTGTATTGTCAATATGGGAAGCTTGGAGTGTAACAAGAATACTATAGTGGGCTTACACAGTTCAGCTATTCTCCTGGCTCCATTGCTGTGATTCACAAGCCTCTAGCTTTCATCTGAGTTTCATTATCTGTAATGCTCTCTTCGGTAAAAGCTTCCACATCCCCAGTGGAATTAATTATAGTTAGATTAATAACACAAATTATTAAAGATGCATCTCCTCACCCCACAGGGACAACACTTGATCAATGAGTAATAAAATATGTTGCAAACCCTTTTAACTTAAAAAGACACTTAATACATTGCCAAACCAGAATTACATGAAGAAGAAGGATGCACCATTCATTTCTGCATTATTTTTTCTTCTTCCATGCATTATTCTGATTTATGTGGTCAAACCACATGGACTTGGAAGAGGTGAAGCCCAAAAGCAAAGTAGAGACCTTTCCATTGCTATTAAGTTTAATAGGAGGCGTCATTGTGACTCATGTCCTCCACCTGTCCATTAAAAAGGGAGGTGCAACTAGAGGCACCTGGAACTTTACAGTTAAAAGTATGAAATTGGGACCCTCCTCACTAAAATTAGAGCAGCATTCATTTTATAATTTCATCAAATACTTAACCTTTTTTTTAAAGGACCCACACAGTATAAACCAGAAGTATCATGACATGTTAAACATTTTAAGCCTTTTAAAAGGCTCAGGCTATCATATTTGTCCTTGTATTTTTTATGGTGGTAATATCTTGATATTTGGCTTCTTTAGAACTACTATGTAGTTTGTCCAAGGGGGCAATTCACCCTTAACTATAACCAGCATCTTATTTTAAGCATAATAAATATTGTGAGGACACAGTGTCCCTGACCTAAGTTGGCTTAATTATTCCTCAGCAGTTACTATACACTGCACATCTGTGGTCAAATTATAAAAAAGCGAGCTTTCGGAGGTTGCAAGTGGCATACAATGACTCTCTGAGAATGTTGTTAAAACGGCCCAGATGGACCAGCGCCACCGAAATGTTTGTGACTGCTCGAGTTAACACTCTCCAATCTGTCTTAAGAAAATCATGTTTAAGTTCATCTGCCGTCTGAATGACTCAGAAAATCTGATTGTTTTGGAACTGACGAACATTGCATTTAGTGCCACACGTTACACATCACTGCTCTGGAAACACTGGTATAAGTGTCTTTTAATAGGGGGTTGCTAGACAACCTTGTATGTTGTTGTTGTTGTTGTCGTCGCTGTTTGTATTGTTTTATGTTCTTTTGTATTATCTGGACTTAGAGTCTGTAATAAAAAGTATCTATCTATCTATCTATCTATACACAATTAATCTAAATTTAAGTCAACCTGACCATTTATTCCTGAGTTTATCTTCATTAATTTCCTGCCAAACACGACACATTTTCGCCGCCTTCCACAAGTCACTGTTTAATTTATATCCTTGCTAATCTTTTTTTGTGTATCTCTTTGCATTGGTGGGACAGCTAGGAGATTTGGTACAAACTTTGGCAGTACCCAGTGTATCAATCCTGATGACTTTTAAGAAAGCGCCTCCAACAGGCTGTGTCAGACATTCCTATCAGCTTTGGCTGTACTTTGTTTTTCCTTCACAAATGCCTCTATATATACTTGCCGTTCTGTACACATCTTGTACATGCAGTACTGCTACCTTTTTGCCTAGGAATACCAAAGATACCATTTGAGGTATGCGGGGTATGCCGGATTGTTCATGTTCAATAGTCAGGACGCAAACGTGTGTGCTTGTACCAGTGAATACTATTCCTGAGTGTCTGGATCATTTTGCGAGGCTACTTGCTTCAGCAACTCCCATTCAGGTAAAACGTTCAAGAAACCCTAATTAACGTACATATCAAGTAGACAAGAGCCTACCTTCATGGAACCTCAATCTTACTAATTCTGAAGCATTTTTTTGCTGGTTGTCATCATAAGGTTATGTAATAAATACAATGTAAACAACTAGCAAAAAGATTGATAGGCAGCTACTGCTCCCTCTGTCTTTGCAAAGTAGATCTGAGTGGAATATGTCACATAAAAAGACTCCCTAAAGGTGTGTTCCAATGTAACAATTCCCATGCTTTATCGTCCTGATTTTATTTATTTTTAATCCTATTTTGTGATTTCAGTGCTATTATATTGCTCTCTTTGCGTACTGGCTTCACATTAGAGTTGCACCTTTAAGTCCAGCCATCTCTCTGTGAGCAACATGCAGCCTTTCTTTAAGCATCGTCTCCAAAGTGGACACCCTTATGTTCATTAAATGATCGGGGACTCGTTCATGGCCACTATTAGATTTCCATCTAATACACTTTATTCCCTGAGGTGTGAGTGAGTGAGTGACTCCAGGAGTGAGTCATGTGGACATTTGTGGCCACAAGTGAAATGAGTGATAGACTGTGTGCCGTCAACACACTCCCAGTCTGCAGCGATGAGTTTTCAGACCATCACAGCAGCAGGAGAAGCGTGCCTCCGCAAAGTTCTTAAAATGAACATATGCATGTCATTGGGAATTAGTAGGTCCGTCAAAAAAAGAAAAGTCATATAGATTTATTTGGGGGCAACCCAAACACTTGCAGTTAATGTAAATCATGTCAAAAGATGTGTTCATCCTTCACTGGCACGTTTCCAGCCTCAGGAAAAAATGTCATGCATTGGGATTTAGGGCGTATTAGGCCACTGCTGGATGCAAATCGACTCTTTATTTCTGGTTTTGAGATGTCTTGTTTAATTGTGTTTGCTTATCGATAAGCAGAATTACCATTTCATTACATTCCAATTACATTTTTAAATATTCTGTTTTAGGAGCGTGGACGATTTTGATTTGTTTTGCCCTTACCAATCAGTAACACATGGCATATCCTCCGCTGCTCCGCATTATTCTGCCTGCAATGCTCTAAAAATAAATAACATTAGCTCTGCTAAAAGTGTTACAGCTGCTGTTGTAGGGTGTCAGATACCTATTCAACCAACATTTGTCAAATCCAGCATGTGATCGACAGATAGCCAATATTGAAATTAGGGACTGAAAGTCTCCATGGGGACATCGCTAATCCTTTTGTGTTGTTTGACTCTAAGTCAATGTTATTGTTGCCCCTTGTTATCTGTATCTGATTCCTGTATGGCTTCTATAGACAAAAATACATAAACAAAAACCATTTTTCACGAGGGTGAATTATTCCTTCAATAATAATATATGTACTTCGATTCAGCACCACCGAATGCCAAAATGCCCTCCAAGACCGGCTAAGATGTTTTGAAACTGTGCCATGAACTATATTAACCCTACAAAATATCACCTCTTATATTCTTTTGGTGTTATTCTCCAATATTCTCCTTATGGTTGTTTAAATTAGTTAATAGCAGGGGAGCCGGGGAAAAAACAACCTGAACTGTTCTATTTGAGTTGGTCGAGAACAGGCTCTGATGTTCGTTGGGCTGCCTACTCTCCTGCTCTATCTATTGATCTCTGGTGATTGGATGGAGCAGCCTGCCATCCTAATTGGCTCATCATTACCAAATAATGGACGCACACAAACATACACTCTTCAATCACTCTTAGTATGTTGAGAAGCCAGGGCTCAAAACGCCAGTGTCACGATTATCAGTCATCTGGCACGGCAATTATTTTGGATGAAAGATGAACTAAACATGAAAAGGCTTGTGCCGAAAAGCTCTTGTAACAATCCCCCTTCCTCCCTTTATTTCAGCTTCCCCACGGGGCCACTAAATGTCACATTTGTGATTCCTGGCTTGTATATGGCAACTACCGTATGATATAAATATGGACGTTTTTATTGTCTTCTCTGCAAAGAACAGTCTTGTGGAAATAGCAACAAGAGGCTCGCCGGGCAAAACAACTGCTCACTCATCTCCTGTAAATGTAAGCTGCAATCAACAGCAGTCATGTCTTGTGGAACTTCCTGTGTGTGTCCACGAATTCCTGCCTCATGTTTCATCACATTCCGCATTTCTCAGGCCACTTACCGTATCTTTATTTTTTATCCCACCTCCATATTTCTTATTCTCCTCAATGGCAGTGAGCAACATGATTTATCATGGGATCTCATTAGGGTTGGACTCCATTCTGATGGCAGCAAAGTGAACAAATCAGGTTGACACCGTATTTACTGGATAAGGTAGCAGGGTCACATACAAGTCTTCAGCCAAATTTGCCCATCCGCATGATATTGTTTTTCCTAGAAGAAATCCCCTTGTCCTTTGGAAGACCAGAAGGATTCCACATGCACACCTGCAACCGCTGGCAAAACCAAATCAGGAATTTGAATCTTGGTCCAATTACGGCAAGTTTTCAGTTTATAGACATGCCAACTGCTCTTCAAGGAATGCTAGTAAATATCTTTTTATCTGTTTTTAGTATATTTATCCGTAAGATTAACAACTTACCCTCTAAGAGCTCAAAGATGGAGACACAGATCTGTTGTCCTAACAATATGGCATTTGGCTATAAAAAACCAGGTGAGGACCAGATGCACTTTTTTTTATACAACTGCTGTAAATTGAATTTAGTAAGCAGCCATGAAGCCAGGTGTATTGGCATAAGTTTTGTAGTTCATTAAAAATAAATGTAACCGTGAATTATATCTTAACCAGTACTGAAATTTGTAAATTTCTAGTAAATTTGTTTGAGTTTATTGTTAGTGTTATTCATTAAATATCAGATAATATATGAAAAGGAAAATGTGTTGGTAACACTTTAAAATAAGGTAGGGGAGAACGGGGTAAGTAGGCACACTTTTTACTCTAGTGAGAATTGCTTATCACCTAAACATCTTTCAATAGTCATTCCTACATTAAATTGAAGCTTAAGGTGTTGGCTTGAAATGTGTACCCCTCACTTTTTATATCTTATTGTAATAAAGAAGAAATTAATCATCAAAGACACCCTTACACAGGGCTGTACAGTGCGACAGTTTTGATCGCATTTGCTACTGAAATTGATCACGTGCGATGATGAATACAACTCCAATCGCACTCGTGCTAGTGTTGCCACCCGTCCCGTTTTTCCCAGAATTGTTCTCTTTTTTTCACCAGCTGTGACCCGTTTTTTGGGGAAAATGCCAAAACCTCATTTGATTTCCTTCCTTCGTTCAGTAGTTAAGGCCGTCTCACACGGGCCGAGGAGTTTGTTGCGCCCGCTATTGCATCGGAGAGGCGGGCGGGCAGGGGCGGTCTTAACGATCTCGGGGCCCGTTTCAAGACCCTGTGTGGGGCCCCACACTTTTTTTTTTTTTTTTTTTTTTTTAATAAATAATGCTTGTGCATGCTGCCCGCGAAAATAAAAAAGATTGTGGAAACCAGTTGGTTCATAGACGGATTATGAGATAATGGGCCCAGACTCTTTGTACCGTTTTAAAGTTAAATGCATCAGAGCAGAGGAACATTTTAATCAAATCTTGAGCTGCAGAAGGAACATTATTTTTCTTAAACAGGCACTCTTTACTCTGCAACTGTGAAAACAGTACAGTAGATTGGTCTGCAGACTCATGTTATATGATGGAGGGGCCCATTGCAACATATACAGGGTGGAAAGCTACTGTTCAACAGTATAGAATTTACACATAGCAAGCTTATTCCTGTTTGTGTGTGGGGGGCTTAGCTGTCCCTCATGAAGCCCCTTAGACAGAGCTAATAATGCTTTTGTTTTGCACTTGCTTTTCTATTTGTCACCTAGTTGGGGCCATGATGATTTATTTCCTTATATTTAGGCTATTCCTTGTTGGACCCTGTTATTGACATGAGTGACTGAGCTCTTTGACAATGCAACATTTAAAGTTACTATCAGTATTTCTGGCTTAGGCCCCCCCCCCCCCCCCCCCCCCCGAGCCCTTGGGCCCCTGGGCATGGTTGCATGCAATATCATTCTCAAAGTGCACCAGATTGATGCATTTTACTTTAAAAGGTTGCATTTTTTTCTTCCGGGGCCCCCCTACAAGGTCCAGGGTCCCCACCCACCTCAGTCTCCCTATTTAGCCTATACTGTAAAAAGCACTGTAGGTGTGTATGGTTATTATAGGTCATTACACTGGTCAGTCTGAACTGGTAGCCTAATAATGGCCGAGCCCTCCGCCCCAAACATTCAAGTGTCCCTTTTTTTCCTAAATCCAAGGTGGCAACCCTAACTAGTGCGACAGCCTGCCAAATTGCAATTGGCAGGTTAGATTATTTTGTCTAAATTGCAATCAGTGCACCCCTATTAATTTTTCTACAATTATTACTGCACACACTAGGAAATAATATTAATTGAGAATCTCAAATGAGACCAAGATGACATGCTCAAAGGTAATTAGAGCGAAATGCAAGGGTTAAGGTTATGCAAGTTTTCGATCATACTTTGTGTGCTACCAAATTTATTTTTGTGCTACTGATTTTTTTTGCTTGCTAGCACCAGTGCTACCACTTTAAAAAATAAGCGTACAGCCCTGCCCTTACACATTGTGACAACCAACCCCATCAAGGGGTCGGTTGTCAAACACTATGGGGTTGTTTGTCACAATGTTATCTTAATGGGAATAATCTTAAAAAGAAGGCAAGCAAGTAGAACTAAATTTGAAAGTTTAATTGCATTGTCAAGTTGACAAATGGGCCTACATAACTTACTGTAGCCTTGGCAGCTGGTCTAGTTTGGATGCACTGGGTTGTTTTGATTTTGTTGCCCTTTTTTCTTTTGCATGCTAGCTGCCTTTTCCTGCTCTATTCTTTCCTTCTCTGGGGTGTCAGTGAGGATACAGCTTGAAAATGTCTTTCGTTATTGGGTTCCTTTTCTGGCTGCAGCCTTGAGATAACATGTGACAACCAACCCCCCAAAAAATGTGACGACCAACCCCAACTTGAATTTCTTGCTAGCATCAAGGCCAACAACCATCTGACAACTAATTGGCTTGCTAACCACAATCTAAACTATAGTTTACCCTTCACACTTTGAATGGGTAACAAGTGTTTTGACAATTTGTTTTGACATGAAAAACACAAACAGTCATCCCACCTCAAATTCAGCAGTCTAACTCCAAGGAAGACTATGTAGGAGACCTCTGATCCCAATTCTGGATATTTACATACCAAAATTTCACAAACAGCGCCTTCTGGTTCCGAGATATAACGATTGTGACAACCAACCCGTGTGACAAATTACCCCGTTCTCCCCTACACAAATGTGTTTGTTTGTGGATTGTTTTACATTATGTATATTAACTAGTGGCCTATTTTTATGTAAAAGTGCAATGCTTGTGTTTGAAACAGAACTTTCAGTGGCTTTAATAATATTTTTTTAATTAGTGCAGCTTTAAAGTTGTGAACTATGGCTCCTTTTGGACTTTCTCTTATAACAGCGACTATTTTGGGCCATTGGATGATCAAGACATTGAGTGACAAATCAGCACAGATGCCTAATGATCCTAAACTCAGTATAGCTCAATCCCCCTCCTAACAGCAGGAGCTGTGATAAATTGATATGCAAATTCAGATCTAATTACAGGTTATCTACTGAACTTTTTTACATTGTGCAAGACATAAGTTTCGAGATGAGAGTGGTTACCATGAGAGAGCCATATAAGCTACAGTAAAGAAACGCATCCACTCAGTCCAGACTCCAGAGTCAGAGCAGCGGAGAAGCACAAAAAATATGCATACATCAAGTGTCTTCGAACTCTTAAATGTGAATTATCAGGTTGAGGATGACTATATCATACAAAGCAGGAAGTTTTGTTAATGAAACATGAATAAAAATGGTTTTCTAAGCACCTATTAATGAATAAAGCCCAACACTATGACAATCTCAGCCCATAATGTGACTCTTACCCATACTATTGGTGTTTGCTGCTGAACTACACAATCTTTATGATCTCTAAAATCTTTGCCAATGTTATTGGGCTGTTCTGTTCTCTTTGAATATGTAATTTGCATTTACTCTTTGATTCCTTTTTTCACCATCATATATACAGTATCTCACAAAAGTGAGTACACCCCTCACATTTCTTCACATTTTTCTTTATATCTTTCCATGGGACAACACTGAAGAAATGACACTTTGATACAATGTAAAGTAGTCAGTGTACAGCTTGTATAACAGTGTCAATTTACTGTCCCCTCAAAATAACTCGACACACAGCCATTAATGTCTAAACTGCTGGCAACAAAAGTGAGTACACCCCTTAGAAAAAATGTACAAATTGGGCCCAAAGTGTAAATATTTTGTGTGGCCACCATTATTTTCCAGCACTGCCTTAACCCTCTTGGGCATGTAGTTCACTAGAGCTTCACAGGTTGCAACTGGAACCCTCTTCCACCCATTTATGACAGCATCACAGAGCTGGTGGATATTAAAGACCTTGCGCTCCTCCACCTTCTGTTTGAGGATGCCCCAAAGATGCTCAATAGGGTTTAGGTCTGGAGACATGCTTGGCCAGGCCATAACCTTTACCCTCAGCTTTTTTAGCAAGCCACTGGTCGTCTTGGAGGTGTGTTTGGGGTCGTTATCATGTTGCAATACCACCCTGCGGCCCAGTTTACGAAGGTTGAGTGCACGTGGTCAGCGTCGTACACAGAGGTTGGCTTTGGAAAATAGACGTATGAGTGCTGCCAGCATTGCTGAAGGGCTTGAAGGGGTGGGGGGTCAACCTGTCAGTGCTCAGACCATACGCCGCACTCTGCATCATACTGGTCTACATGGCTGTCATCCCAGAAAGAAGCCTATTCTAAAGATGATGCAAAAGAAACCCCACAAAAAGTTTGCTGAAGACAAACAGACTACGGACATGGATTACTGCAACCATGTCCTGTGGTCTGATGAGACCAAAATACATTTATTTGGTTCAGATGGTGTTAAGAGTGTGGAGCGGCAACCAGGTGAGGAGTACAAAGACAAGTGTGTCTTGCCTAGAGTCAAGCATGGTGGTTGGAGTGTCATGGTCTGGGGCTGCATGAGTGCTGCCAGCACTGGGGATCTACAGTTCATTGAATTCTAACATGTACTGTGACATACTGAAGCAGAGCATGATCCCCTCCCTTCATAAACTGGGCCGCAGGGCAGTACTGCAACATGATAACGACCCCAAACACCCCTCCGAACGACCACTGGCTTGCTAAAGAAACTGAGGGTAAAGGTTATGGACTGGCCAAGCATGTCTCCAGTCTTAAACCCTATTGAGCATCTTTGGGGCATCCTCAAACAGAAGGTGGAGGAGCGCAAGGACTCTAATATCCACCAGCTCCTTGATGTCGTCATGAATGGGTAGAAGAGGGTTCCAGTTGCAACCTGTGAAGCTCTAGTGAACTACATGCCCAAGAGGGTTAAGGCAGTGCTAGAAAATAATGTTGGCAAAACTAAATATTGACACTTTGGGCCCAATTTGGAAATTTTTTCTTAGGGGTGTACTCACTTTTGTTGCCAACAGTTTAGACATTAATGGCTGTGTGTCGAGTTATTTTGAGGGGACAGTAAATTTACACTGTTATACAAGCTGTACACTGACTACTTGACATTGTATCAAAGTGTCATTTATTCAGTGTTGTCGCATGGAAAGATATAATGAAATATTTGAAGAAATGTTAGGGGTGTACTCACTTTTGTGAGATACTGTATATATATTAGAGGTGGGCATAGATTAATTTTTTTAATCTAGATTAATCTAGATTAATTTTGGAATTAATCTAGATTAATCTAGATTAAAATGGCTCATTTGAATTCATTCATAATATGTGTGTGCTCCTAAATAATGACTCAAAGT
This sequence comes from Ammodytes marinus, assembly GCF_949987685.1. Lineage (NCBI taxonomy): Eukaryota > Metazoa > Chordata > Actinopteri > Uranoscopiformes > Ammodytidae > Ammodytes > Ammodytes marinus. The sequence goes on along the minus strand of NC_137224.1, from coordinate 16,940,756 downwards.
AAGTCTCTGAGAACGTGTTTCTCAAGCCAGGTGGCGCATCAGACCAGGGGCTCATCTGCTTGAGGAAGCTGTTCTACTATGATAATTGGTGATGAAAATAAATAATGTTCAACAAGCTGTTACTTAGTAACGCGTTACCGGCATCGGACCTCTTTTTTCAGTAACGAGTAATCTAACGCGTTACTATCTCCAAACCAGTAATCAGATCAAAGTTACTCATCAAAGTCACTGTGCGTTACTTTTTCTGTAATTTTCCTTAGTGAAACATTTTACATAACTGCACAAATGACTGCGATTGCGATTTTATGTAAATAAATGTGCACGCATGTGTCTCTAAACGCTCCAACTGCTCCAACCGCTCCTCTCGTCTTTTTGGTAGCGCCCCTCTCTGACATGCAGCGTGTGTGTGTGCGCCTGTGTCTGTGTCTGTGTGTGTGTGTGTGTGTGTGCAGCAGCATTACGGCCGAACTGTGGCGCAAAACAAAGTTTTCCCCCCGATGAAATATAGCGTCTGCTAAGGGGATATTTAGGATTCGGGTACGGTGACGTTGAAGAGATAGAAGTGTTTAAAACTTGGAAACTTATAGTCACGTGGCGACCGGTGGCCACACACACCCACCCTGCGTTCCAATACCCGATTGTGTCGTGGGCAAGTGATGGAGAGAGAGAGCGGCGGGTGTGTGAGAGAATAAAGGCTCCTCAAGTGTCAACAACGGCCCCCGGCTATTATTATCTCCCCTGAGCCGAACAGGAGGTGGAATAAGAGATTAACGGCGATATTTTTTTTATCGCCGATAAGAGTCTTGCGTTATCGCAGCACGTTAACGCCGATAACGGCCCACCACTAATATATATATATATATATATATATATATATGTATCAACACATATGCTCATGTTTAGGCCACTGTTGGCAGAGTAATGGCTCTACAATTCTAAAACACAGTGAACACACTACACAGCCTTGGCTTTTAATCTATACTGCATCAGTTTCTGTTAAACTAGGCCAGAGCTAACTTAAAAAAAACGTAGAAGAAAGACACTGCATATTTATAAAAGCAGATACAGTCATGGTATTTCAAAGCAAGACATCAAGACATCTATGGACTCCAACACACATACACACCCATCATACTTACATGTATGATGGGTGTGTGTTAGGGAGAGAAACTTAAAGTGAGCAGAAGAAATCTTCCCATAACACACACTCAGATGGGAATGACCAGAAATTATGTAAAAATTGGGTGTTATTTTATCCCTCCTCTTTCATCTTTGTTCTCACACAGTCAAATGTGTCGCCTCCGAGGGAATAATCACACCACAATTTACATTTAAATTGATGTTAATTTTCTGGAACGCAGTGCTGTTTCTGCTTTGGGTTAAAGATCACTTTACTGTCATCTCCTAAAATAGTGTGAAATGACCTCCAGTAGCTTTCATTCACTCTTTTCTGGCCATCCCGAGTTGAAGGACCTTATTTACTCTGGTTCCTCTGAATTTGAGGGGAATAAATTTGCGTTTGAGCATTAATGGAGTAGGCCACTGAAATGTAATCCTGTTGGAGTGCTGAAAACATTCCTCGAAGATGTTATGTCGGCTACACATACATGCTACCCAGTCTCCCATCAGACACACTCTGGGGTAGTCTGGCGAAACAAGCCTGATATTGCAAGTTCACATGTGTTTCTCTCTCCGCATATCAGTCTGGACTTTTTCCAATCGCTGTGGGGAGGAGCCTGCTCAAAGAATTACCGGGTCAATCAGGGCCTGCTTTCTTACCTTCATACTTTACTGAAAGGCAGCCATTGATTTGTTCATGTAGTTGTCAATCTAGCCTCCCGAGACCATGCATATCTCACGAGCTTCGCGTTAGTCAATCGATGTTGACGTCAACGACTACATGAACCAGTAAGGGACTGCCTTAAAGTAAGGGATGAACTTTTGGTTAGAATTCGGAGGTATAGGTGGGTCGTGGTTGGGTAGACGGTGGCCAATTGAGTGTAAGTGCCCAGTGTGGCTAAAGTAACAACTGAAGAGAAAGCGTTCAAAGGAGTTCAATCACTGAAAACAGTAGTCAAGTGTTATTCAAAGAAGTAAAATAAATGTGTGATAGTTCAAGTGTATAAACTGAAGTCGAAGTGTTGGTTGAAGTGAACTGTTCATCAGCAGAGGAAGCTGTGGCGTTTAGTACATCATAGGACGATTTTCAATGTTTTTTTTTCAAAGTGTAGAGAGGTTTCAAAGGTCAGTTAATGAAAAAGACATGAAAACATTTGAAATGACAGTTGGAGATTATTTTTTATTTTAAATTGAAGCACTGAAGTAACACTGACATTCTCAGTACAAGCCTACTGAAGATCAGTTTAAGTGTGTGCACTGTAAATTATTGGTTGTGAGCACTGACTGTGGTTCAAAGCACGTTTATGGATTATTATTTTACCAGAATGTGCTTTAGAGAAGTCACGAAACCAGACTGTGATTAAAAGCATTTGGTTTGTTCATTCCTGAGTGTCTGATAAGGATCATTCCATGATATCTTTGAAGGGTATTTGTGTGAAAAAACAGTGTTCCTTTCTTGTAAACCTCTTCAAATAAAATAATAAATCAAACAGCAAATGTTTGGCAGACAAGTTTTCTAGCAAAATAATGATTTGGTTTCCATGACAAATCCGAACAAGGAGTGTTTTTTTTTTCTTTTAAACATGAGTCAAATACACTTAGAATTCAGCATCTGGCCAATACCAAAGGTGACTGGTAGATTACACTTTGGAGATTGCCAGCAGTACCTCGGAGCTGTGCCTCAATACATTTACACTCCTTCTCCCTCTCTCCTCAGAATGAGTGGAGGAAACTCTGTCCTGAACAGCAACACCTCCACACCTGAGGACATTTTGACCAAACACCCTCCAACAGTAAGCTGGGACCATCAATCATAGAGAATTTTCTCCATATACAGTAAAAACCACCACTAATGTTCCCATCCATCACACATAGTGCTACAGTATATCCATCTGCTATAGAAACACATCAGGCCAAGAATTAAAAAGTCATAAAAATAATTGTTACAAGGAGCATTTGATAGCAATTGTTATAAATGTCCTCTATTGAAACTTTTAAAAGAGTAGAGTTGTCTTTTCAAGGACAGGAAACGAGCTGAAGAGTGGTGCAGTCACATTCTAGAAATATTTAAAGGTCACCTATGCAAAATGCAAGTTTTTTACAACATTATTATGGGTCCCCAGTGTGAGAAAAAAAGTCTCTTTTTCTCCACCTCCTTTATGAAAACCTGTGTTCAAAGACCCCCATCAGATTTCGTCATAAAGAAGCCATGACCCCCCTCACCCCCCGTACCAGCCATACTTAGCACTACATCCACCTATGACAAGCACACACCCATTTAGAGTTTGATTTAGGGCCAAACATTCCAGACTGGGATTTTTTGAAAGACAGGCTCTAAAACATAATGCTTCAGAGGGAAGCTGAAAAGAGGAAAAGAATAAAGGGTTTGTTGGGCACTACATGATGAAAATTGTTTCTAGTAGAAACCCAAACTACAATTTTTGACCTGAAAATTAGCAGAATATGTGACCTTTAAAGCTACTTGCTTGTTTATTTTTTTGTCTTAGGAACAGTGGAAAAACTACTTCTGCTGATCATTTTAATTTGAAATATCACTATATATTGTTTGGCAGATGTGTTAGCAAGCAGGTTGCCTATTGGCACATCCTGTAGCCATGGAGAAAATAAGGATTCACTTGTAATAATTATGTCCACTTGATAGATGGATGTCCTACTGTATATTCACTCTCCTCTTAACTATTTTCTTGAAACTAAAAGGCTCTCTCAAAGCTGACAGCTAGCAGTTTAACAGCTCTGCGTTGTTGTTTTTTCTTCTTTCTTTCGGAAGGGAATATTGATCCATGCAGCTTTAACTGTTTGATAAATAGTATACAGTATATAGAACATACATAGGTAAACGGACATTAATATATGATTATTATTATAGAACCTCCTGAAGCTTCCACCGCCCAATACTTCTTGTTGGCTTCTATTGATCAAAGTGACTCCACTGATTGAGTAATTGATTAAGAACAAGCAAGAGGGTTGAACAGAATAACAAAACGGGGGTTAAGGGAGTGATTACTGACAATGTGTTTGAGTAAGATAAAGACTCAGGTGCTGTGGAAAGGAGGTTGATGAGAAATTGGAAAAGTAGTCATGTGTTTTTTAAGTCAGGACTGTGGAAGACTGTGGAGAACATTTATAAATGGCTTCTTACATTAAATGCATAGGATTTTTATATTCCGCATGACTCAATCCTTAGAAATATTCAATACACTGAACCACATGCGGTTAAAGTCCACTAATAGTATCAATATATGAGAACCTCATTTGAAGCAGATGAGGCTGCACCGCTGTTGCCTTATCAAAGCCCTGCTGCACAGAGCACCAGAGGTCAATTGGCCCCAGCTCTTGCTCAATGTGAGCCAGGTATGTAACACTTATTAGACTAGACTTTGTTAAGTCCAAAAAGCCAGTATATTGGTTACATTGAGCCAGCCGATGCATGCTAGACTATACCTACTAATATGCTCAATACTGTAGTACAATTACTCTCATCTTTCATGTGAAATATAAACCCACAGCAGCTCACTATACATTTAATAGAAAAGGCTTGCAGGGAGTGAGGGCCCCTCACTGAGGGGGCAGTGCCAGAGAGACCCAGAGCAGTTACGGCTCTAATCAGTGTATTTTATACAAATAAGTGGGCAACAAAAGAGTAGGCTTGTGAAAAGGCAGAGGCTTGATCGGTATGGCTTTTGAAGATTAATTGGATGTGGTATTTTTCCACAGGCTTTGACATGTACATTGGCCCTGAGGTGCGTTTGAAGTCAACAATTTATCCTACACCCTTTAAGCAGTCAGATGCATGTTCAAATTAGTAGTCCACTAGCCATTTATCCAGTCTGAGCAGAAGATGTATACAGTGGTAACATATAGCTGGACAACCGGTGGAAAAATGCAGTGGTAACAGTGGCAACCTGTTACCATCTACTCTCACCAGAAAAAGAAAAAGAATCTCACCAGAAAGAACTGTACAGGCAAATAATTATATTATCAATTCTCATGAATATAATAAGTTAGGCTTTTAGTTCATGTTCAGGCGACAATACCTTGCTTCTTCAAACTGCGTTCTTCTGATTTGTGTCCACAGTAAGACTACAGTAGCCGTGTGAAGCAATTTAGGGCTAGCCCCTCGATCACAACTTAATGTGTATTGTACATTCTAAAAATTGAGTGTTGCAGAAGGTGCAACAGCAATCCTGTTGGAGGATGAGAATGACTATGACACTCAAGATGAGGAGGAGAGAAGTGGAGAGCTTCGACATATTGAGGCTGCTGATATCCTGGTCACGGATGATCTTGAATTGCATTTGTCCAAACATCAACGTTGTGTCACATCTGCTCCCTCAGATGAAACAAACAAAAAGGTTATCATCCTTGTCCAAATGTTGGGCCTTTTGGAACAAGAGTGGCCTGTCCATCACAGCTGCAGAGAAGGTAGAAGAGAAATGCAGTGTGCAGTTCATTTGTCCAAACGCCACACGCTGGCTTTTGATGTTTCTTTCAATGGAGCGGATCCTGAAGCATATAGGACAAGGTGCCATCAGGAACCTCTATGTGGAATTCAAGACCCCAATGTGAGTAACATTTGATATACGATCCAGTTTACAAATCGAAAGGCACTGACCTCCGTTAAGGCCAAAAATGTGTTGTTCGCTAGTAGGATCAAGATCCTAGATATATATATTGGCCAATTGAATGAGTATTGGGCATGAATTCCATAAAGATTGATAGAAATAAAAAAATTAAAAGTGAATGAATATAAATAAAACATTTATTAAAATAAAAATTGAAGGTAAAAGAGGAACAGAAAACTTTAGACCTCCCTGAGCAGCATCAGCTGTGGTTGCTCCTCGTGGCAGCGGTGCATTTGGCTATTTCCCTATTCTATACTGTCTATTCTCTATCTATGGCCCCGGTCCTCCTCGGGACTAGTGCCGCACTGGGGCGTACTCTCTGGGGGCGGGGTGCTGGGGGGCAGGCTCTGGGTCTGGGGGGCTGGCGCCGATTGTGTGTCGGTGGGGAACGGTAGAGTGTAAATCAATGTAATTTAATGTTAATTGTGTTCATATTGTTTAACATTGTTATAGCGTTAGTGTTAACAGCCTGAGGAGCTGCCTCGGTCTCGGTTTGTCTGGGCCTGAGTACCGGTTGTCCTCCCACTGAAAAATTGTCCTGCCGACGCTAATTGCATAACTGATACCATTTCTCTGACATTTGTTCTCCTCTGTCTATCTTCCATGATTGGCTGAGCGTTGCTGGGGTTCTCTCCCTCTGTCTACCAAGCACTCTCCATGCTACTCGACTGACTCCGAGTTCTGTGCGGAATCAGCTGTTCTAGGAACGGATGCTCCCCGCCTGCTATTGCCTCACATCAGCACTGATTCACCGTCCATCAGGATAGTACTCTTTCTACTCGCTTGCTTGTTCAATCTTTAAATTAATTTTTGCTTTGCTCACTGGTTGCCTTTCTGTCCTCTTCCAGTTTTCCCTGGTCGTGACGAGACAGTGTGGATCTGGTCCCCCCTCCGGTAACATCTGAGAATGGACCATCAACGTGGAAGATGTTGCAGTGGTTAAGGAAGCCACCTGGAGACGTGGGATGTAATCCCGGCGCTGGAAACCTTAGTTTTCCCTGGTGGAGACTAGATGGTGTGGATCCTCTGGCAGCATCTGAAGTCTTCCTGCATCCACACTATTCGCACTTTACTTTAGTATTACCATGTAATCACCTGGCCAATGATCAAATTCCTTCGTGATTTTCTCTACTTATGACATCTATTGCAGTATGTCCGTCCTGGGAGAGGGATCCCTTACTTTGTCGACTCTCCCTGAGATTTCTTAAATTTTTTTAATTGTTTTAAAAAACAAATTTTTTTCTCAGCCGAGCTAAGGTGTAAGGGCAGGGTGTCATATTGTATCATATTGTATCATATTGTATGAAATGTAAAGCCCACTGAGACAAACGTATTTGTGATTTTGGGCTATACAAATAAAACTGATTTGATTTGATTTGATTTGATTTGAGGTTTATTAGATCAAGTAGGACTTGTAGGTAAATAACATGCAATATTTACTGGTGCTATCGCTATCTCTGAATATTAGTGTGTGGGAAAATGAGTGATATGGCAGCATGGTGTTTCATTTGTTAGTAAGAAAGTCCTGGTTTAAAATTGATACACGCAAGTTCCTATCCCAAGGTTATATCTTCGAATTAACTGCTCTGTCTTACCAATAGGCCAAAACCCAAATATGGGCATTTCATAATGATATAAAAAAAGACAAAAGTAGCAAAACCTCACATTTTAGAGACTGCAAATAGGGATAATTTAGCATGTGTGCTTATTAATATACCATTAATAGTAAAGTGTCAATTGATATTCATGTCTATAAACTAAGCCAGTATTGTAAATAATTGAATAATTGTTGAAGCACTGAAATCAAGGCAAATATACAACAACAAGGAGCTAGAACCTCAACCCTGAAAGGTAACAACTATTTTTTTAATCTGTAGAGTCAGAAAATTGTAAGCGATTAATTGTAATCCAAACCATTCATATGGTATTCATATGCATCATTGAGTGTTTTGGTCAGGTGACCAAAGCAACTCGACGGGAGGCATATTCGAAAACCATTTCTTCAAATGTTGTTAAAGTTTCATCATGTTGTTTCATTTAACATGTTTACTTCAAATACTGCTCTACAGTAACCATTATTTTTTTATCAAACTACATAAGACCACCATTCATTATATTCCTATTTTTATTTTCACTGACACAGTCAGTTATTGTTCAAACCTGTTTTTTGACAAATGATTTATTATCAGTATTCCAAAAATATAGTTGTTTGAAATTAATTATCTCTCTGTATATAAGATTTATCTTTTTCATTCGACACTCAGTTTAGAGAATGTCTTGTTATTATTTTGCACTGTCACAGAGTTACAGATCTGTAAACTTCATAATAAAATCTTAAAATATCACACACTGTATGATTTCATCTGCTCACTGTCAACACCAACTGACCAAGACTGGAACAGACCCCCATCCAGCTTGGTTGGCCATGATCAGTTGTTTTACCCAAATGATATTCTTAATTGGCTCAATATTTTTTGTTTGTAATTGTTTGTTAACTAATAACCATAAAAGCTTCGAAAACAAAACGTAACTTTTCAAGTACTACAAAAAGCTGATGTATATTCAGGAATTAAAATTTTATTGAATATTTTGTTGTTTTTGTCATTTGTGTTAATTCCATTGGCGGATTATTGGGAGATGGAGGGAAAGTCAGCTCAGGGGCCTTTGTTGAATGTTGACAGCTTCTACTTCTTCCACTTCTGAGGTTTCCTCAACCCCAGAAAATGGCGGACTCTCTTCCAGATTGAAGTTCTCTTTGTTGTCTCAAGAAGTTCAGTGGGTGGTTTGATGGGAAGGGACTCCTCCTGCTTGCATTGCTTCTCTTCCACTACTTCGTCCTCCTCCAGAATAGCCAGGTCATGTTCTTCGGGAAGGGGCTGGCTGCACGGCTTCTCCTCAGATTCTTTCGCCTCCTCCAGAATATCAGGGGCTTGTTCAATAGGGAGGGACTCCTCCTGCTTGCATAGCTTCTCTTCAGCTGCTTCAGCCTCCTCCAGAATATTTAGGGCTTCTTGTTTGGTTAACGACTCATCCTGCCTGCACGGCTTCTCCTCAAATAATTTGACCTCCTTAAGAAGTTCCAGGGTTGGTTCACTTGGGAGGGACTTTTCCTGCCTGCTTGGCTTCACCTCAGATGCATTGGCCTCGTCCATAATTTCAAGGGCTGGTTCTTTGGGGAGGGACTCCTCCTGCCTGCACGGCTTCTCCCAAGATGTATTGGCCTCCTTTAGAAGCCCCATCCCATGATTGTTGGGGAGGTATTCCTCCTGAATATCTAGGGCTTGCTCAATGAGGGACTGTCTGCACGGCTTCTCCTCAGATACTTTAGCACCCTTCAGAATATCCAAGGCTGTTTCTTTGGGGAGGGACTCTTCCTCTTTACAGGGCTTGTCAATGGATACTTCTGCCTCCTTCAGAAGTTCTAGGCCTGGTCCGTTAGGGAGGGACTCTTCCTGCCTGCTTGGATCCTCCTCAGATACTCCAGCCTCATCCAGCCTATCCAAGGTTGGTTCTTTTTGGAGAGCTACTTCAGATTCTTCCAGAAAATCTTGGGCTTGTTCATTGGGGAGGGACTGCCTACACGGCTTGTCCTCATAGGACTCATCATTTTGCTTCTCCAGAATAGCCAGGTCATGTTCTTCGGGGAGGGACTGGCGGCACGGCTTCTCCTCAGATTCTTTCGCCTCCTCGAGAATATCAGGGTCTTGTTCAATAGGGAGGGACTCCTCCTGCTTGCATAGCTTCTTTTCAGCTGCTTCAGCCTCCTCCAGAATATCTATGGCTTCTTGTTTGGTTAGCGACTCATCCTGCCTGCACGGCTTCTCCTCAAATAATTTGACCTCCTTAAAGAGTTCCAGGGTTGGTTCACTTGGGAGGGACTTTTCCTGCCTGCTTGGCTTCACCTTAGATGCATTGGCCTCGTCCATAATTTCAAGGGCTGGTTCTTTGGGGAGGGACTCCTCCTGTCTGCACGGCTTCTCCCCAGATTCATTGGCCTCCTTTAGAAGCCCCAGCCCTGGATTGTTGGGGAGGCATTCCTCCTGAATATCTAGGGCTTGCTCAATGAGGGACTGCCTGCACGGCTTCTCCTCAGATACTTTAGCACCCTTCAGAATATCCAAGGCTGTTTCTTTGGGGAGGGACTCTTCCTCTTTACAGGGCTTGTCTATGGATACTTCTGCCTCCTTCAGAAGTTCTAGGCCTGGTCCGTTAGGGAGGGACTCTTCCTGCCTGCTTGGATCCTCCACAGATACTCCAGCCTCATCCAGCCTATCCAAGGTTGGTTCTTTTTGGAGAGCTACTTCGGCTTCTTCCAGAAAATCTTGGGCTTGTTCATTGGGGAGGGACTGCCTACACGGCTTGTCATCATATGACTCATCATTTTGCTTCTGCAGAATAGCCAGGTCATGTTCTTCGGGGAGGGACTGGCAGCACGGCTTCTCCTCAGATTCTTTCGCCTCCTCCAGAATATCAGGGGCTGGTTCAATGGGGAGGGACACCTCCTGCTTGCATAGCTTCTTTTCAGCTACTTCAGCCTCCTCCAGAATATCTATGGCTTCTTGTTTGGTTAGCGACTCGTCCTGCCTGCACGGCTTCTCCTCAAATAATTTGACCTCCTTAAGACGTTCCAGGGTTGGTTCACTTGGGAGGGACTCTTCCTGCCTGCTTGGCTTCACCTCAGATGCATTGGCCTCCTTTAGAAGCCCCAGTCCTGGATTGTTGGGGAGGCATTCCTCCTGAATATCTAGGGCTTGCTCAATGAGGGACTGCCTGCATGGCTTCTCCTCAGATACTTTAGCACCCTTCAGGATATCCAAGGCTGTTTCTTTGGAGAGGGACTCTTCCTCTTTACAGGACTTGTCTGTGGATACTTCTGCCTCCTTCAGAAGTTCTAGGCCTGGTCCGTTAGGGAGGGACTCTTCCTGCCTGCTTGGATCCTCCTCAGATACTCCAGCCTCATCCAGACTATCCAAGGTTGGTTCATTTTGAAGAGCCACTTCGGCCTCTTTCAGAAAATCTAGGGCTTGTTCATTAGGGAGGGACTGCCTGCACAGCTTGTCCTCATATGACTCATCATTTTGCTTCTGCTGAGTCTTGGCAATTTTTCGTCTGGAAGGCTGGTACTCTTCTCGCTCAGCCTTGAGCTTAGTGCAAAGCTCAAGGTTGAGTGAGCTCTGGCTGTTGAGCTGAGCTTTCAGCTCTTCCATCTCTCTCCTAAAAGCCCTCTCCCTCTCGAAGGCGTTGTGCTGCAGGATATTGATCTCCTTGGCCATCGATTGACGAAGGGCTTCCTGTTCAACTATAAAGGTGTGGATCAGATGCCAGTACTCAATAACCTTGTATGTGTGACACTTGTTTTGGTTTTCAAGTTCACGCTTAAGGTTGTCAGCCTCCTGTCTGACAGTGACGACATCGGTTTCACACCTTTGGCTGACCTCACGGTATGAAACTCTGACTCTATCCAGTTGTTCTTGGAGAAGCTTGTTCTTCTCTTTCTCACCCTGGAGCTCAGCGGTATGCTTTTCTTGGATGGTGAGATGTGCCACTTTCAGCTCCTCATAGTCCTTTTGAAGGAGTTTCTTTTTCTTTCTCTTATTTGTATCCCTCACCTGTTCGGCAATCCTGGCAGCACTGAGAGTTTCTGCATCACTGTACTTCTGCAGCCTCTCTAGTTTTCTGTTTGCTTCTTTTTCCCTGTTTATAAACACTTCTTTTAGCATTTTCTGCCGTTTTAACTCTTCTCTTGTTTCCTTTAATAGGTCATTAAGCTTCATTACTTCTTGACGTGGTCTATCACACTCCCTCAAGTTGTTCTGCTGAGGTCTCCCTGTGCCTTGCTGTCTGTATGTCCTATCATATCCTCTTGAGTCTTTCTCTGGCTGCATTTTCTTTGGTTGTTTAAGTCTCAAAGTAATGCTGCTGGTAATAGTTGCAGTTTGTCTCTGATGAACAGATTGAACAGTTGTCTTAATCACTGGTCTTCCTTTGTTATATTTTTAAGATTCTGCTTTCGGTAAGTGGTGTCACCTGTTGAAAGGTTTGAAATCATCTGTAGAGCTGGTTCTACTTATAGAATTATTGATGATGTCATAGTGCACATAGAAAGGAAATATTCCTTTGATGTAACATCAGCGACACATTCTATTTTCCTTTGATCTTTACATTCAAAATAACAATCTCTCGTTCAATTGTAACACAATGGCTGCCACATTAATAGCATTCCAAACAGCTTTTAAACATGCTATGAATTCCGGATTGATTATTATGTGTTAAGGATAGATGTTCCATTGAGAGCCGCAGTCCACTATCTATCATTTCAAATCTGATTCAAAAATATTGATTAAAACATTTCAATTTTCAATGCCTTTTTAACTTTTGGGTTTTATTTAACTTTTTCCAATGTTTGAGCTTACCTTATATGTATGAGATTTTACTGATGTGACATAGGCTCAGTTAGTTTTAGTCTGTCGAACATACTGTAATATGTACTTGTCGATAATTGATCTTCTATTTATATTTTTCAACTCCACACTTCCTATATCTTAGTCTTGGCACACATATATCTATTCCCTATTTTGGCTGATCCAACTTTTTTCATTCTCAGGTGGTTGTAAAGGACAAACTAAGCGCACCGAAGGTTAAGAGAGAAGTCCAAGGTTAACATTACTTTTTACAGTTTTCAAGTTTCAGGACTCAATACCACAGCAGCAACATGTCCTTGATTAAGAAATCGGTCTATTGTGTCCATGCTCACAGCAAACTCAGACAAACCGAGGGCCAATAGTTTTCTGAAAATTCAAAAAAGGATTAGGCCTACTTAAAACTGAAACCCATATCTTTAAATCCTGAGATTTTCTTGAGATTAAATTGAATAATCAGGACTAAATAAATTATAATTATAATATCATAACTTAAAGATCAATCATTGTGAAGATGTTGCACTTAATTATTTATTTGGCAAGGGTGGCACACAAGCCAGGCAACTGCAATGCTTCTGGTAAAATATACCCACAAATAATGGCAGCGGAAAGGTCAGTGTCAAATGTCAATCACATCATGACAACTCATTGCTGATATATATTTTTATTGCGCATTTAATATAGGCCATTCAGTCCACAATGAATAGAATTTAACTTAACCAAAAGGCCACAATCACAGACCTCAGTGTTACTTGAGGCAAATGTTGAATCTCATTTGCAGGTGAAGCTTTTGTGCGACTGATCTTGGCCGATATCATCAGTGACCTAGCTTTTGTTGGATTGTCAGCACCCCATTTATCTGTCATCGAAGGCTCAACAGCTAATGTTCCCCTGAAGCTCTATAGCTGAGATAAATCCATTCATATGATGAAAAGAAGGTTAGCTAGTCTCAAAGCTGGCAAAATTATTTTTGTGAAACTAAACATCTGCTTTATAAATGTTTGTTTAAATTGTATAACATGGTTTCTCTATCATTTAACAAGGCTACATTTTAAGGCCATTAAACAAGGCAACAAGGCTATTAACAGAAATAGTCTTTATTTCATTTTTCTGTTATGCAGACTATGATGCAGCAGGAATCGTTTTAAGTGAGTAGACTATCTGAGTCACTTTAATTTCTGACATTTCGTTAATATCAAAAAGTTTCCTACTGACCATTTTTGAGCCAGTAAAATAGCTGTTGAAGGCCTCAGCTTTCCTTGTTAGATTTGTTTGATCTGTTACCAGGGGCCAATTGCACAAAACAAGATAAGGGATTAAGCCAGGATGTTTTGGTTATCCTGGCTTGCTTTAGCCATGATTCTGTTGCCCAAAAGCAAAGGGACATAAGTTACCATGGAGATTTATCCTTTACGTTTAGCCTGGTCCTGACCAGACTTAGTTAAAGAGTTCTACTTTTTAACCTGAACCATTTGTAATTAAATTAATTATGATTATATTAAGATAAGATAATATAAATTATATTATCATTTATGTGATAGTCTGTTCATAATGCAGGCTATATTTATACAATTAATTATCGATGGCATCCGCAACATTTCTACTCTGGGCTCTGACCCGGCCATATCAGACAGAAGGATTTGATTGGTAAATCTGAATTTTCCGACATAGATAATGAGCTCCATGAATCATGTCCAGATCAACAGGCTGAGCAAATTTAAATTTGCCAGCGGCAGGTCTGGATTTCCAGTCTGATATGCAGGTGCATCTAAAAAGTAAAAAAAAATATCAATGAAAAGTTCCTTTTTTTCTGTAATTGAATTCAAAAAGTTAAACTTTAATATATTCTAGGTTCATTACAGGTGAAGTGAAATTAATCTAAGTAGAGAAGTAGATTGTCTTCCTCATCCCATAGCATAGCTGGTTACGGGATCCGAGCAGGCCATTAACATCTCCTACTTTTACGGCAGGACACAAAACCCCTACCACCTCATAAGAGTGGATAGATATGCGGTGTTCATAGAAACACAGCAAGTTAGTTCATGCAAAAGGTGAAAATGTACTTAAGGTGCTGTAAGCGGAATGGTTCTTTTAGCTAACTTCCTGTCAGTTACTGCAGTTAGCAGTCCCCTCGCTCGTCCCTACGTCACCACATTAATGCACTGCAGTCTTCAAGCAGCGAGTTAACTAGCATCATCTTGGATCCATAAGTGTGATAAAACATGATAAAAACCATCAAAACAGACATTGGGAAGGATTTTTACCTGCTCCGCCATTGTAGGCGCATAAACATTCATGTGTCGCTCTGGCGTGCACCGGCAGTGAGACCATGAGTGAGACGGGTTTCGGTTTGTAGCGTTCTCTCTTGTGATTGGATCTTAATTTCGGGATCCCCCGAATAGTTTATTTGCCGATTACGTGCAAAGCAGCTGACTGAGAGATCGGCTTTATGAAACGCGCACATTATGTAAGTGATCACTGTATGATTAAAGAGTGATTTAACACTTATATTAACATAAATAAACCGCTTACTTCACCTTTGAAACAATATCTCAGAACAGGCTGGCACTGTGAACACCTGCCGTTTGCCAGCAGAATATGCCAGATGTCTGAGGCCAAAATTGATATGATAACGCTGCCTATATATTTCACTCACTGGAAACTGTGCCAATACCTGATTTAATAAGCAAAACTATTTATTGGCTGCAGGGAAACAAGAAAACAGACGGTGCCCTCTAGTGAATCACAGACATCTGTTACATCATAACAAATTCAGCTTAATCTATTTTTCATCCAAAGCCGTCTGCAACATCAGTTCTTAAGTAGCAGCTGTCACCAAAACCCCAGGCAAACACCTATATGAATCTGAAAAGCATTTATTACAGACCTCCTTGAATAGAACAGTTTTAAATCCACCACAGAATAAGGTGTCCTTTTATAACGCAAAGTCTAATCCTTAGCTAGTAAATTATTAAAAACATTTTATTATTAATAATGGCATGTACACTGTGTCACTTGATGTCATTATCAATGCTGGTCCCAGTCTGCAGCGATCAATGGTAAAGTTAGTTTCTGTGGCATCAACCACAACTCAAGTCTTTCCACAATATCAAGTGATGAGGTGAAGATGTACTTTGTTATTATTGCTCTTCTTTATTCTTTTTTGTCTTCCAACAGGTGCATTACCCCAGGACACCCACTATTATATAAAAAACACATAAGGCCATTAAGTTATAAAAGATTCATTCTGAGGTAATAAAAAATAACTTAATTTTCAAAGCGGTTATACACTAATTAAAAAATATTAATGAATATTATATTCCATTTGTACAAAGTATTTTATGAAAAATGCCAATATTTTACACAGTGAACCTTTAATCGGTATGTTTGTCCATCTGTAAAATGTACAGACTTATTTACCATTATTAATATATAAATAAAGTAATGAAACAAATCACCAAGCATCTTTAGGTACCAAAGTTTGTTATTATTAAAGTAGATTATTTGATCATTCACTTCACCGTCTGATGAAAGCACCTGCATTAGTCATTTTCTTTTACAGTAGCAACTGGGTAAACTGTTCAAATTGCAAGGCATTTCCGTATAATAAAAAGCTTTCACAGGAATTATTACTACATTGTGGAATTTATATCCTACCATCAGTGCGTCATTTCAAACTAATCTGCCTATTATCTCAATAATCAAACTCTATAAATGACAGGTTTAACTACCACTTTTCTAACAACCCACTTAGAACTTCAGACTGACGTAATGGAAGTTTCAAAGACGGATGTGGAAAAGCTGTACAGGACATTCAGGGACAGCACTCATCTATCAGTTTTGACCAGATACTTTTTTCTGGAGCTTATTGGTGGTACAGGTGAAATGTCTAAGGTCTGGACTTCAGCACCTGCAGTTATCAGCATGGTAAGATAACTTGGAAGGGATTCCAAGCTGCGGGGATGTATTTATATACAGTATACATATATACAGCCCCAGAGAAAATTAAGAGACCAGTCTGGATTTTTCTTGAATCTTTATCTCTACATTACTTATTGAAAAATGCTCTAAATGAAAATATTTTTATTGTTAATGTGGTAGAAATGTTATCAGTAGTATATATTAAAAAGTCAAAAGGTTCATTTTACTCAAACATACAGTATCTCACACAAGTGAGTACACCCCTCACATTTCTTCAAATATTTCATTATATCTTTCCATGGGACAACACTGAATAAATGACACTTTGATACAATGTGAAGTAGTCAGTGTACAGCTTGTATAACAGTGTAAATGTACTGTCCCCTCAAAATAACTCGACACACAGCCATTAATGTCTAAACTGCTGGCAACAAAAGTGAGTACACCCCTAAGAAAAAATGTCCAAATTGGGCCCAAAGTGTCAATATTTTGTGTAAACTGTACATAAACTGGGCCACAGGGCAGTACTGCAACATGATAACGACCCCAAACACACCTCCAAACGACCACTGGATTGCTAAAGAGGCTGAGGGTAGAGGTCATGGACTGGCCAAGCATGTCTCCAGACCTAAACCCTATTGAGCATCTGTGGGGCATCCTCAAACGGGAGATGGAGGAGCGCAAGGACTCTAATATCCACAAGCTCCTTGATGTCGTCATGAATGGGTGGAAGAGGATTCCAGTGGCAACCTGTGAAGCTCTGGTGAACTCCATGCCCAAGAGGGTTAAGGCAGTGCTGGAAAATAATGATGGCAAATCAAAATATTGACACTTTTGGCCCAATTTGGACATTTTCACTTAGGGGTGTACTCACTTTTGTTGCCAGCAGTTTAGACATTAATGGCTGTGTGTCGAGTTATTTTGAGGGGACAGTAAATGTACACTGTTATACAAGCTGTACACTGACTACTTCACATTGTATCAAAGTGTCATTTATTCAGTGTTGTCCCATGAAAAGATATAATGAAATATTTGATGAAATGTTAGCGGTGTACTCACTTTTGTGAGATACTGTATGCCTCTGAAGAGTAAAACAAAATACACTGAACATGAGAGAGAGAGAAAGAGAGAGAGAGAGAGAGAGAGAGAGAGAGAGAGAGAGAGAGAGAGAGAGAGAGAGAGAGGTGAGATAACCCAAGAGAAGAAAAGGGAAAAATAAAAGATGGTATAACTTTGGGTGAGAATAAAAAAGAGCAGAGTGGGTCTGAAAGAGACCTACAGGGACCAAGAGAGGGGTAACGGAAACAAAACTTTGCCCAAAAGAGAGCCTTCAGGATGCACAGGAGTCGAGAGGTTCCAACCTGAGCCCATATCCTGTTGAGAGGCTGAAAAACAGTCCCATTGCTTTAATGAATACGTGGAAAGGGGAATAAGCACACGGAAACAGATACATGATGCTGCTATTCTCTTCTCCCTTTCATCCATAGACTGAAACAGAATGTTCTCATGATTTTACAGGGCCTCGGTACAAATGCTAGAGTGGATACACACACAGAACACAGAAAATTATTTTTGCAGGCACATGAAGTATTTTTTGTAGAGGAATTATTGTCAAGCAGTATTGAAATTAGACATGTAATGTTAAATGATGAATTTGAGCAAGAAATGTAGAAATATTGCAAAACACTGTCAAAGAGAGCAAGGAATTGTTAACACAGCTTTTCCAACAATCCTACTTTTATTTGGGATGATTACATTACTTTACTTTGCACAGGGAAACAAAAATATAGGTACTAAAACTACGGTTGAAATTAAAATCTACCACCATCTCTACCATTGTGTCCTTGAGCAAGGCACTTAACCCCAAAACTGTGCACGGGGCACCCTGCGCTCTGACTCCCTCCGAAGTGTGGTAACTTGAGAGGGGATGATATATGTATGAAAAGATACATTTCAATGTGCCTTCTGTAAATTGACTAATAAAGATAACTTAACTATAGAGTACAAAAATAATTACAAAACAATCTCTAAAAGTAGTTAATTTTTATAATTTTGCAGACCTACAGAAAGTTATTCCTGCTTTTATTTATTCTCAAATTGACTTCTGTTATGTTTTTCCCTTAGGTATCACTCAGAGCTTCATCCACCGTCTCCAGCTGGTACAAAACACTGGTGCCTGAGTTATTACTGGCACAGAATGTCCTGAACACAACACCCCTGGCTCCCTGTCAGATTTCGTATTGATTTTAAAATCTTATCACTTTAAGGCCTAAATGTCCTCAGAAATACATCTTGGAGTAATTGTCAGAGATGTACACCCCCTTGTCCATTAAGATTGATGGATAGAGCCCTCATGGTTGTTCCCAGTTCACAGTTTGTAGCTAAAGAGTGATCGAGAGTGTTAGAGCCGCCACACTTTGGAACTCCGTACCACCTGAACTCAGACACATGAGGTCTCTAACTAATGGCTAGTAATGGCTAATACGTCCTTGCATTTATACTGTTCCTTTTTCGTATTCATCTGAACATATTTCACTGTTTTTAATTCCTCTCTCTCTGTCTGTTTCAGTTTTTATTTTTGTTAAGCACTTTGTAACATTTTTAAGAAAAGTGTTATGTAAATAAAGTGCATTATTATTATTGTTGTTGTTCATTGTATTTCAATCAGGAGTTACCTGAGACCAAAACCAGGGCTAAAAGAGAGTTAAAAGTGGACTTTCTTTTGCCAGTGGGCCAAAAGCAGAAATCGTATTTCCCAAAATGTCAAACAATTGCTTTAGAGAAAACAATCATGAAAGGAGACATTTAACACAACACAAGAATTTAAATCTGCTATATTAAATGCCTGTTCTATGCTGTTGCAGATATCTTTCAGCGGTCACTCTTGTGTCAGCCCAGAAAGACAGTATGCTGCTTTTTAACATCTATAAATCCAATTGTTCACTTGTGTTTGTGATGCAGCCTTGGATTGAAACAGGCTATATTCTGAACATTGGCCGAGAATGAAAACCATGCCGACCATGTTTAAGATAGAGACTGATAGTTCCCTCTAAACAAATCCATCCAACACGGTGAGAGCCAATAGATTAGCTCAGATAATGTAGGGTTTACCGACCTATCACGTTGACAGCCTTGAACAAATGGGATATTTTTTCTTCTATCACTGCACAGGAAACAAATAACTGGCACCACCATGCACAGTCAGAGATAACAACCTCACATCTTTTTTTGTTCTTCAAGGGCTTTCAGCTCCAATTTCATTATCTCGGTGGCTCTTTGCAGCCCTGCTAGAAAATCCCTTTGGTTTTGAGGTATGCAGTATCATTTCTACTTTGCCATTTTCTCTTTTTTATTGGCAGAGTTCGGAAATTTAGCACAAGAAAATGATTTGAAAAAGGCCTACACTTACAGCTGCAGCACTGTCAAGCACGTTTAATTGAGCCCATCTGTTTGCTCTAAGTGTCAAGACAGCATTTTTCTGTGACTGCTGCTCGTCTTTGCTGTCTTTCTCCTTTGTTGGTCCCTGTTCTGTCTGTCTTTTAAGCCAAATGGCACCCTGTCGCAAGGGGGAACTGCCAAAGGGTACTCACACACATGCACGCGCACACACACACACACACACGACAAAGGACGCTTCATGCATGAGCACAAACCCCTTTACGTCATTTGGCTGTTAGCAACTCCCGAAAGGGTGAGGCTGCCAGAATATAAAGACAGTATTTTAGCAATTACATGGCATAATACTTATGTGTTTATTCGGGTGTTTTTAAGAAGCCAGTCCAACCTCTTTCTACTTTCGCAGGAGAAGAGAAATCAAAGCCCTGAAAAGGCTTGTGCTTATTTGCTTGATGATTTGCTCTCAGACAGGTGCTTAGAGGAGACTGACGTACTGCCCAAATTCGGAATTACTTTTCCACTCTGCAGTTGGACTCAAAGGCTTGGAATTTTCTGTTACCGTTTCTCTTTTTATCTTTCCTGAGCCAATTTAAGACATCCTGAATCAATCTCTTACAATGTTTCCCTCCATCTTTACACACACGCACACACACACACACACACACACACACACACACACACACACACACACACACACACACACACACACACACACACACACACACACACACACACACACACACACACACACAAACACACACAAAAAAGCATGTGAAAAGAAAAAAGTAGTAGTTTTTGAAGCACAATATTTTGTAAAAGGAAGAAGTGTTACCAAGTGTTACCAATTCATCGACAACAAGTTGGAAGCACGTGCACAGTTAAAACAAATTATTAGACCCTTTTCACAGCCGACACATCGACATAATTGTGATTGCTAATTTTTTTTTACAATAATTGCTGCATCTGAGCCATCAGTAATCATATCTTTGTTGTTAGCTCCACCTGTGCTCCTTCTCCTACGACAAGTCAAAATGTGTGCTGGGAAATGATGAGCCCATTGATGGGACAAGTCTAGGGCTTATTAGACAGCGCTCTCTTCTCACAGCCCGCGACACAGAGAGAACAATCTATTGTTAGTTAGCTAAGAGAACGTCCCATTTGGGTATGGATGAGGTTGTAGCCCATTTTCTGCCGTATGGCTATAGCTAAGATGCACCGTTTGTATTTTAATAACGTTTTAATTATGAGTTATTCATCCCGTAAGTTCGAATCTCTCAATATCTTTCCAACTTTACATCAGTCTATACCTGTCGAGTTCTTCATAATACCAACACCTTTCTGATAACTTTCTACTAGTCATGAAATTAAAAGCAGAGAGGTAAGCAGAGTGGTAAGCAGCAGTGTGGACCTGCACTTACTGGTGGAGAATCAATGTACAGCTCTGTCTGAGATTAGACCGTTTGACCTCGGTAAAGGCGGTAAAATCACCATCTATTAAATCTGGAACTATGTCTGTTCTCCTGCGCCCACATGTGTCCACTGTCTGTGTGCCTATCAGAACGCTATGCACGGTCCACGGGGAGTCCTCCTTTGCTGGTATGAGGAGGCAGACAAAGAACAAGACGATCCAGAAACATATAAGAAAGAGGATATGTGCAGAAGCAGTGTAAACATTCCATTATGTAGAAGTGCAGAGCTTTACAAGAGCAATTCTGAACAAACCATCACAGTCGTGCCGGAGACTAGAGGCTGTGTGCGAAGGAGTAAAATAATCTCTGTCCACTTTAATAGAGAAATACACTGAGCGTGCGCATTTCAATTTTTCAAGTCCAATACACATTACATTGGGCTGGAGGGGCAAGATCCACTCTAGCCCCTCTCGGCACAAATGGCTCACACAGCTGCCGTAGTCTCACTGCAGAGACACAAATCAGACGAACGCAATCTGAAGAAGCATGCTAGGGTCGACTTAAAATGAACTAAAGGCGCCAAACTTTTTAATATATATAGGCTATATATAGATGTGTGTAGCTTTATATATTTTAAATTTTTTTTATTTATTTTTTCCTGTTGTTTTTAGGTGGGGCTTCGTCCAACTTGCCCCTAATGACCAGTCGCCACTTGACAGACATCCTGTGACAGGCGTTATTATAGGGAGGGTATTATAGCGGTATCAAAAGGGGAGGAGGAGTGAGGTGGAAACACTGGGCATGAATGTAATTATTTCCTTACAAAAGCTCTGAACCGCCTATTGCTGAATAGAAGGTGATTGTTAGTGGGCTGACCTCGGCTGAACCGGCAGCTGAACTATATAGTGCTGCTGTGTGCTACCTGTCCACACCTCATTAAAGTGGCTTCACACGTCGGGCTGCCAGAGCCTGTGCTGTGATTACGATATTGTGAACTCACTGATATGGGAACATTGTACGTCAACACACGAGACGTAGAGTGAGGTATGAATGCCTCCCTAACAGCAGACACCCGTTGCAGTGACAACAGGTTGGTGACTGCTGTAGCTATTAACAGCTGAGGCTGTATTTCACTCTTAAGGTAAAATATATATAGGCCTATATATTTTTTTGAGAATTTAAGAGGACTAACCAAATTTAAAGTGTGTCCTTTAAGCAGATTTGGCCTTAGATCTCATATTTATTATCTGTTCTGCGGAAGTAATATTTAAAAATATGAGGCTCTCTCAAGCCCTCATCGTCCACTCAACATTTTTTTTGATTTTGATAGAAAAAAAAATTCTCAGAAATGTACAGAACGACACTGAGAGCAGAGGCAGCAGCACAAGTGACATTTTCTGTGAGTTCCACAGCAAATTGAAAGGACAGTATTTTCCATGAACTAGAGCTCAATGCCGAGCTCGGAGGTCCGTGCGAGACTAGTTTGTTTGACATGTCGTGATTAATGTCCTCACAGACCCCCGCTGTCTATAATACAGCCTCTAGTTTAGCCTCTTCAATCTCTACGGTAGTAGGCCTATATCGCTAAAGCTGTTTCTTCCATGGACCTATTATAAAATATTTATTCCAGTTAATTCACTGTTTGACTCTTCTCCTTCCTATTTGAGTAACTTTTTACTCTGAGCGGCGCTGCTGCCCACTAATGGTTGATTTGCTAAATGTCGATTCCAACATAAAGGACGCATGGAAGTATGAGGGCAGTGACGGATATAACGTTGTAAACGTACGTCTCTATTTACGCACGGAATTGGAGCAAAGATTAGCCTTAAGCGCGAGTAATGTTGCCAGCCATCATTCCAACAGTCAACTTTAAATCAGAAATAAAAATTACTTTATCTGTGAAATAATGTGGCAGCCTGTCAAATTAGGAAACATTTAATTTGTCAGTTAGAGTGGAACAAACCGATTAATGGCTGTGGATGGAAGACGTGGAAGGCAGACGCTCTGTCAAAAAAATGTCGGCCATGTTTCCAGCGAAAGCAAAGTGAAGGTTGGTGATGACGTTTAACTTTTTTGAATGTACAGCACATCAGTGTCAGTGTATTCACAGGCATCGCATTATCATAGACACTTAACTGTCTTTGCTTTGCTCTCTCCGCACACACACACACACACATACACACACACACACGCACGATTAATGACCAGTCTAAATGAGCAATTAGTGACTTAATCCATCGCCTTGCTACGGCATTAGCGGGTATTACGTGTGTGTTGGAGGGGTCAGCAAGCTCTTCTTTCATCTGATAAGACATATTATAAAACACATTTATATAATTGCCCATTAATTTGCCCAGCGTCCCAGACTGGGATTATTTTAGATTATAAAAGACGAGAGTTGGACTTTTTTGGTGACCTCAAACCGCTTCAGTCCGGTCACGTCTGGAAGATAATGATACAAGCTAGTTGGTCCCTTCAGTAAGTTCTGGAGGTCAGAGAACCACCCTGGGCTATGTGAAAAGCTGGCAGGATTTGGATGTGGAAACTAATAGAACAGGTATACATTCTTACCACTAATTGAAACAAACATTAAAACATTTCAGTATAGGGATAGTTTTGGACATCACCAACGTACCACAGCTGTCTGTAGGGCAAAAGCACCAAAAGGAAATTCCTGTTCCCAACTCTGAAAAACTCTGGGGTACAAATTCATAAAGTAACTTTACGAGCGGCCCAGACCTGTCGTAGTTGGCAGGTTCAGATAGCCTCTGTCAAACACTTGTAGAATTGTAATCCTTAAATCTGAAAGAGTTGGCATTTATACAGTGTGGCCTTCAATGATGAGAATCTACTAAAGAGGCTATCGTCCACCACTGCCTCAAATCTTTCCACAATATCAAGTGAGTTGGATGTATTTAGTTATTTATTCTTTAGAACTTCTTCTTTGTCTTCCAACAGGTGCATTTCCCCAGGACACCCACTATACAGTATATAAAAATGTGGAAAGCCGTTAAGTTTGTCCGTTCTGTGCTTCTTACATGGTGGGGCAAAACATACCTATAAATATAGTATTCAATTTCTACCAAGTCTGTTCTGAAAAAATGTCCAATTGCTTTTACACAACTGAAACTGAGCGTTTCAGACAGAGGGTGAAAAGAGGAGATTCAGTAATGGCACTGTGAGAAATACAAAGGGTGTTTAACGCAACACCATGAAAACTGTTTCTTGTAAAAACTCAAATTACAATCTTGTAATAACCTCAAAATGAGCATAATATGTGACCTTTAAGCACAGAGTTGTCTTGTTAATTAGCAGTGGCACCTTCATCAGAAAAAGACCAACACATGCATCACAGGCTCTTAATCACATTCCCAGGGACAAAGTCCACCACTGTGCCTCACTGGAAGGTCCTGGCAGCAATTATTGCAAATGACTGTACTATTTATAAATATCAAGCTATCAAAGTGTTTTAAATACTACAATACTTTGCGTTAGGTTTGAGAGGCAGTATATTGGAAATACAATTTGTACAATAGTGTATTATCTTACAATAATACAATTTGTACAATAGTGTATTATCTTAATGACAAATAACGTGTGAAACAGTTATATTAATGCTCAATTGGTGATTGTGTATTGCTTGGCCCATCAGTCTGAAGATGAGCGTCACAAGCTGGCACCGAGTTGGGATTGTGTCAATCACTCTGTAATGCTATGTTATTTCTCGCTGTCAGAACTGATTCCACCAGCATGCTCACTTTCACCATCACACACTTTGACCTTCAATTACCCGCTCCATCACACACTTATCAGGTGCACTCTGGAACAGGAAATTGGGAGATGATTGAGGGAAAATGGCCAAGCTATTT
This sequence comes from Ammodytes marinus, assembly GCF_949987685.1. NCBI lineage: Eukaryota > Metazoa > Chordata > Actinopteri > Uranoscopiformes > Ammodytidae > Ammodytes > Ammodytes marinus. Next base: position 16,915,980 of record NC_137224.1, on the reverse strand, counting down.
TTGTCTCCAGTTTCCTGTTTCCTCCTTTCATATTTATTTTATTTTATGTGAGACAATACAAGGAACCACAAAGTGATACAAGACATATAGAGACCACAATAAATAAACAGACAGTCACATAAATGAATAAAATAAAAGTAAAATAAATAAAAAATAAAATAAAGCTTAGTAGTTGCAGTGCCAAATTAAATATTTCGTGTGGTTCTTCAGTCACTTTTCAAATTCATACCCCTATACATATTACTCTAGACCAGGGGTCCCCAAACTACGGCCCGCGGGCCGCATTTGGCCATTTCATCTAAACATTTATGTAGTATTGTGAGGCGTGCAGCATACAAAGCCACTCTAAGAATGTACCTGTACCTACAATCACAATTGGCATCCAGTCCCAAAACAAAATGATATGGATTTAGTGGAATATCAAACCTAAAAATGTTCTTAATTTCATTTTGGACCGATAGCCAGAAACTTGATATTTTTGGACATGACCACATTAGATGTCCATAAGTGCCACAAAGTACTTTTACATTTCACACATAATGATGAGCACATAGGGTCATATTTACATCGAATAACGGGTAACATGCAGTCTGTGGATAATCTTATATTGAGTCTCATAGGATTTATTAGAACAAGTAATTTTCTTTGTTTCCTGTTTCCTACCTTATCACAATGTCCATCAGCCATCAGGAGGACGGAAGAAAAATAGGGGGGGGGTTTACATTTTGGAAGAGTTAAGTGCTTAATATTCGCGGACAAAGTCCCAGCAGCCAAAAAGAGTACAGACCTGGTCTATCCTCCAAACTCCAGCTGGACATACTGTAGATCCCCATACCATGTAGTGGAAAAGCGCCATACGTGCATAATGGAGGATATGGCTCTTCATCATCAGATTGAGCTTGGTGCACACTCATGCATCGAGGGACAATGTGACATTTTACACAATCTTAAAGGTGCGAACACACTGCACACCGCCGCGCGGTGAGTTTACATATAAAGTCAATGTATTTCGCGCGGCATTGCGCGAATGGGCGGCCGGCGGCGAGCCGGCCGCGATAGCCAATCAGCGTTGAGCTCCTCCCAACGTCACTCGCTTCGGGACGACTGACAGAGGAAATTAAGATGGATGAAAACCATAGATAGTAAATAATATGGATCTAGCATCCGGGCTGACCTCAGTTATTCACACGGCATCCAATAATCCTGGTTTGTGCGCGTCGCCATTTTGTGAGGGGGAGGGAGATAGCTGACGTATACCTCCGAGGCAAAGTGAGGGACAACGGGCGGAGAGCTGTCACTCAAGAGATCGCGCCAATACATTTTAACCTCCAAATGAATAAAAACTAGCGTGGGCCAAAAAAATTCACCCCCTCAGTGTTGTCATGGAGATATGACCTAAACATACAGACTGGTGGCCCAGGCTGTAAATAGGTTTAATAATGCTGTGAAAACGGCATGTTTAACATTGGAGTCAATGAGAGATGGCTGTCTTCTGCTCCCAGCCCCCAGTGGCACTTCCTGGTTACTACAGTTGTGGTCACTTCCTTATTGAATGCTGGTAAAAATCGCTGAGGTTGGGGCTTGATGAAAACATAATAGTCACAGTTTGCTCCCATAAGTTCTGTGAATAGCCTATGTGTCTGTTGCCTGCTGTGTACAGCTATCAGTTTTGCTTTATGAACCAAGTTAGCACCGGTTAGCTTGGGTAAAGTAGGCCTACTATCAGCAGAGCAGACTGGTGCTCTCAGCACCGGTTAGCACCAGTGCCAGCATATCCCCAGAGTGTAGGAGAAGGCTACTCTGGTCGGGCGGCGGGCGGCGGACACAATATGACCCAATATGATCACGCGGTGTGTTCGTACCTTTAAAGGTGCTGTAAGCGGAATGGTTCTTTTAGCTAACTTCCTGTCAGTTACTGCAGTTAGCAGTCCCCTCGCTCGTCCCTACGTCACCACATTAATGCACTGCGGTCTTCAAGCAGCGAATTATCTAGCATCATCTCAGATCCATAAGTGTGATAAAACATGATAAAAACCATCAAAACAGACATTGGAAAGGATTTTTTACCTGATCCGCCATTGTAGGCGCATAAACATTCACTCATCTGTCGCTCTGGCGTGCACTGGCAGTGAGACCATGAGTGACACTGGTGTCGGTTGGTAGCGTTCTCTCTTGTGATTGGATATTAATTTTGGGATCCTCCGAAAAGATTATTTGCCGATTACATGCAGAGCAGCTGACTGAGAGATCATCTTTATGAAACGTGCACATTATGTAAGTGATCACTGTATGAATAAAAAGCGATTTAACACTTATATTAACATAAATAAACCGCTTACTTCACCTTTAAATGTTGTAAATTTATGGACAATGTTAACTGTGTTTATATATAAATATTCAAAATGTAAATGTATGCACAGAAGGTTTGCGTAATTCATTTACTGCCTTAATTTATGTGTCATTAATAATTCATTCCGTCTATCCATTTATGATGCATATTTAATTAAGCACAGATAAGTTATAAGACACATGTGATGGGTCCTTTAAACCCTGTCTTGACATGCACCGCACAACTTTCAAATCTGCCATAGAGTTACCAAGTAGGAGGGAAAAGTTCCATATTTGTTTAAGAGAATATAATCAGGGTGAATAAGGTGTTGAAAACGTAATACTTTGTCACCTTATACTTTGAATTTAGCCCAATTTAACACAACTATATTTAGAAGGGAATGAGCACTAACTATTTTATTTTTCAAGTATTTCATTTTGCACCTTTAAGATAATAATATGAATGACAGTTACTGTGAAGGATCAATTTTACATTCAAGAATGGAGTATTTTATCAAGCAGAAGGCACCAGGATTTTACCAAAATGCCCATTAAACACACTTGATGTGATGTCAAAAATGTGTGGCATATCTTTGGTTTGTACTACCATATACAGTATTTACAATTTATATCAACCCAACTTTGGGAGCCTGTAATAACTCTCTCCTGTGCTTTGCAAGAGGACTACCAGCATTGTACAGGCTAATCATAATTTTAAAGGCTAAGAGAACACAGCCTGAGGCAGCAGAAAGTTTGAGCAAGAATACTTTTAAGGAAAATGCCAACTGTGTATAAACCAATGAAACAACAAAAACTAATCATGTGAAAATAAAAAAATATATATATACAAGTTCAGGCACGCAGGTTTGTCTAACTAAGCCAAGCCACATTGCACTCTGCATTTTCATGGTTCCCCAGCTTGTGTAAAGCATAAACGTGAGTACAGTTACCTCCTTAGTTATCCAATTCCAATACTCTTTGTACTCTTTTTCTCCGAAGTAAAAATAGTTTCTTGGAAAGTTTGAAATCCTCTTTATATAGATTTCATTGTAGGGACGCACAGTTGCGTTTAGTTTAATGCTGCCATTGCTGAAGCATTCGATCCATTATTGGTTGGCATGTCTGTGGCTGTCTGCTGAACAAGCGTTCTCCAGAATTGCTGACTCCATCTTAAGTGATCAGAACTAAAAAAATACAAATGTTAAGATTGATTTGTAAAGCTACAGGGGTCTTGTTTTTAACTCATTGAATCACTATGTCTTTATATCTTGAAATAAGAGGATTAACTCGGAATAGAAAAAAACACTTTGAAGTAAAACTGCTCACCAATTACAATATAGCGTGCCACACAAAAGAGACGGTTGATGTCCTACTCTGCTGTGCACACAGGTGTGTGTGTCGCTTCATTTGAGATGCAGCTCACAGGGTCGTGGTCGCCAGCGAGGCCGCAGTTTATCAGTCTTTATAGAGGCAACTCATTAGAAGCAAGTTAACCCTCCATGATCACTCTGCAGGTACACAATGATCATAAGCAACCTTGGTGGATAATGACAGTGATTCATCCTTAGCTGGAAAAACACAGCTTTCGGAAGGTCACATACCTCAAAAGGCAGCACCCCCCTCTCCCCCCCCCCATCAGTCAGTCCAATGGTCTCCCATCAATTAAATAGCCTCCGTCTGCTGTGAGTGGATCACAGTGTGGAGAAATCAGCCCTGAGGTAGAATGGGGTACGACAGATATTAGGAAAGTTCAATAAACTTCACATTCACTGGGTGAAAAGAAAATTGCATATTTGACATATACCTTAGCACGTTGGAGCATTGTTGGGAGTTGAGGTCTGTTCAGTTCAGATGCTGCTAGCTATCCCATAGCTATGTTATTTCTTGACTGATGGACTCTTTTTTTTCACAACCTGTGTAAAGTTTTTTAGTATTTTAGCAACAGATAAAAATAGACCAGGTAGCTACTGCTAAAAGATAAAATGTCTCTTTCATTCGTAATTTTTTATTTTTTTTTTATCCGCTCATTGTAACTTGTCCACTCGTTCCTACCTTTTAACAGGGATATTGTGTCACACCATAAATCAAGCTTCAAACATCCCATATTATGGTTCAGAAGTTGGAAAGACCTGGGGTTGGTAGGTGTGTCACATCTTGTGTATCAAGTCAGTGTGGACTGAAATACTGTTTAAATAAACATAACCATAAAAGATTTCACTGATGCTTTAGTTGCGATAAGGGTAAACTGAATAGCAAAATTGTTTATGTTGGTGGCAGTAAAACAGTATGTAAAAGGCAATGTAGGTCTGAGCCAGTTTCACAAAATTATGCTTTGTTATCCACTAATCCAGTATCTGCGGGCAGGTGAAAAAAAAAGTATGGGATATAGTGCACCTGATTCCCCAAACACTGAAGAGCTCATTTCATGCTACAGTATGTAACCTGATCCACACGGATTTCCATAAAATGTAATGCACAAGTCATCCACTGTGTTTATATAATTTCACTTCAACAGTTCTTCTTGCCGTAATTCTCTGACATAGCCTATGACACATGCACACATAAACATGCACTTACCAGATAGAGACTATCAGCGTGGAAAACGCCTAATTACAGTCTGCCATCCACTGACCTGATCATCATACGGAGTGCATCTATCAAATGTGCATCAGTCACTTTTTAAATGAGTTAAACTGACTGAATTTTAAGGATTATAGGGAAGAAACAAGCTCTCATTTTAATTGCCGTCTGAAGTGTTGGGATTTTAGTGCCTGAGAGCTCATCAACATTTAAGCAATAGCACACGAGAGGGAGCATGTTGTCGCTCTATATCAGCACTGCTGTGATTCGGTCGTAGGCACGAGGCCGCAGGCCGAGTGCCGAAGAGAAACACAGCAGTGCTGATATAGAGCGACAACATTGCGACCTCGAGTGTGCTATTGCTTTTATACAGCAGTTTTACATCTGAAATTCACAAGTTAACTTTAAAATGTGATCTTTAATCATTTAAGAATGTATTTGCTTCCGCCAACACAAATAGTTCGACAACAGCAATCAGAGCGGAGCGCGTTGCTAAGCAACAACTTTACGCGAGTGAACTCGTCTTGCTTTGTTTACTCTGGTCACATTAACCACGGCGGCCCGATGTCCCGTAAAAATCACCAAAGAAACGGAACGGCGGTCTAGTTGGTAATAAGGTCCGCTGCCCAATCCAAACCCCCACGCTTAATTTCCCAGAGTTTATGAGTGTATTTCGGCCCGGGGGAAGTAACGTTATACAATGAGGTGGGCAAGCTAGGCTAATATGCTGCGCTCGTATTATTCAGCAGCCTGAGTTTATCTCCACACACTATTGCTGTCTTCAGTAACGTGAGTGTGAGCGACTACCGCACACTGTCTCTGTCTGTGTGTGGCAGCGATGCCCTCTCACAGGGGAGAGACTCGCCACAGTCAACCTGAGTCACACACACACAGATAACACACAAGTGAAGCTCCGGCTCATCAGTGAGCCGCGGAGTGATTTTGACAGTTGGTCTACAGTTTGGTGAACAGTCCCGAGTGATGTTGTTGGCTAATATCAGCACTCCTTCAGAACGCTCAGAAGGTCTCTCGTCCAATCAAATCACTCGCTCAGAACCAACTGCTGTATAATCTCCTATAAAAATGTAGCGCATTTTTCTGCAATTAATTGAAAGAGTGGAGCAAGGGGGAAAGGGAGAGGGGATGGAGCAGCAGGCTGACAAGAGTTTCAACCTAAACTGAACTTTATGACCTCCATGAAGGAATGATTTATTGCAGGGCGGTTGTATTAAGCTTGTACTAGATTTTGTACGATCCCCCCATTATATTCCCTTATATTGTACTGTATATCACCCAGCTCTGCAGCTCCATAGAGCTGTTATGAAGTGTTTCAACTTGACTATTTTGATTTGATCTAACCATTTACAAATCTGTTGTTTCCAGGCACAAGCAAGCAAATCCAGCAGCAGAAGGGCTCTGAAAACCAACTGCTTAGCAACAAACACTAGACAAAGTTAGCAACTAGCTAGCTGGTGAACATACTGGAGCATAACAGGCTAAAACGACCAATTGTTGTAGACCAATTAGCAACAGAGATAAAAGGAGAGTGGATAGTGGACTCAGAAACAACACTCCCAAAGAATACTTATGCTGGTATGTTAACTATTTCTGTTTTGATGATAAATCAGGAGGGCTAGCTCAAGATGTATAAATAGCACCCAGGAATGGTGCACCTATAAGAGTGCAAGGAATGAGGTGGCGGAGACGTAGCTTTCTTTTAGGCTATATTCCTTTTGCCGGATTTATTCAAATCCTCTGTACTGTCTTGCAGTTTTCTATAAAACAATAAAATAAAACACCATTAATTTACAAAGCATAATAAATAAATAACTATTGGCTAAACATACAGTATAGCAGGCTGATATAACTAAACATTCATTATACAGGAAAAGGTCATACACAAAATATACTCGGATAAGATAAACAGACTCTACATAACATGGCCGCGCCAAAGAGCAGACATGCGGCCAAGCAGCTACACTGCATGTGCAGGACATCTCCCTCTCACGTGATAAGCCAACTGCCATAGCAACCACACGACGCTGATTAACTTAGCTTAATAACAACGTCAAACTTGCACATACACATTATTAACACTCACAATAAAGGAACAAGGTAACAGGCACTTACATTTCACGAACTCAATACAGGGGGATTAAACAAATAAAGCAGGTAAAAGAGAGACGATGAGCCACTTGCTGGTTGCGCTCGCATCAATCACTCTCTCGGACTAACTGGCCGAAAACGAAACTTAACTTCTACACTACAGACTAGGAGCAACTGCTCTTAAAGCGACAGTAACCACCAGTCTCAGACCCTTTTATACAGCCGCCCCCAAATGTGCAAGGAACATTTGCATCAAATAAAAGGGCTTAACAGTCAGGTTCAGGGGGGCGGGGGATGAAGGTCGTCCTCCCCAGATGGGAGAGCTGGCAACATCACCAACCGGGCAACCGGTCGAGTGTACACCTGTCCTTTAATGTTCACATCAGCTGACCGGATGAATCCATCGTCGCTGCGGTGAATCCTGGTAACTCGTCCGATGGGCCACAGGGCCCGAGGCAGCTGAGGCTCCACCAACATGACGACTGCCTTATCCAGGAGGTCAGGGGGCGAAGAGTGCCACTTCTGTCTGGTCTGCAAGCTAGGTAAGTATTCCCTGATGAATCTAGACCAGAATTGGTCTGCGAGAATCTGCGAATGCCTCCAGCGTTTGCGGCTCAGGATCTCGGTCTCTGGGTAGACCACTTGGGGAAGCGATCCGTCCGGCCGCCCCATCAGCAGACAGTTTGGTGTTAAAGGGTCAATATCTGCCATGTCAGCAGACACGTAGCCTAACGGCTTCGTATTGAGGATGGCTTCAACTTCCAGGAGCACTGTGAGGAGGACTTCTTCCGGGAGAGTTTGGGCCCCCACACTGGTGTAGAGTGCAGCCTTGACGGAGCGGACTTCTCTCTCCCACGCTCCGCCAAAGTGTGGGGCTGCCGGGGGGTTGAACCGGAACTTAATCCGTTGGCGGGCGAGTCGATCCTGTAAGGTAGGAACCATGCTTGCATATGCCTCTCGAAGTTCCCGTTCCCCTCCTTTAAAGTTGGTCCCATTGTCGGACCACAACTCCGCAGGGGTTCCTCTTCTGGCGATGAACCGCCTCAGAGCCATCAGGTAGGCATCCGTATCCATACTGTTGAGGAGATCTAAGTGGACAGCCCTTGTTGTTAGACACTTAAATATGATCCCCCAACGTTTCTCATGACGTCTTCCCACCTTCACCAACATGGGACCAAAACAATCCACACCAGTAGAGTGGAAGGCAGGTTTGTGTAGTCTGAGACGGGCAGCAGGAAGATCAGCCATTTTGGGAATGGAAGGCCGCGCTCTCCAGCGTCGACATTCTGCACAGGTACTCTGGTGTCTGCGAATAGCCTCCCGTCCACGGATTATCCAGAATGACCTACGCAACTCGGCAAAGACCCGCTCAGGGCCAGGATGGTGCAGGTCATCATCGTACTTCCGGATGAGCAGACGTGTAGTTGGGTGAGAGGAATCCAAGACAACAGGGTGCAATGTTGAGTCCTCTTGGCCTTCCAGGCGTCGGAGCCGGCCGCCCACTCGAATGAGGTCCTTTGACTTGTCCATCTCAGGGGCCAGAGTAAGTAATCGGCTTCTCGATAAAACAGGTTTCCCTGACGCCAGAAGCTTGTAGTCTTCAGGAAAGGACTGTTGTTGGGCTCGCCGGAGAACAATCATCTCTGCGCAGCGATACTGATCAGCATTGGGCGGAGAACTGCCAGGGGTCTGCCCATGGAGTTCTTGAGCAGTAGCGTCCAAGAGCTCCTGCCAGGTGTTGTACTCCTTATCCTCAAGGCTGGTAGGGGAGGTGACTGTTACACCACAGAAGACAACTTTCCGGAGCTCTGTTTTGTCCTCGGAAGATTCTGTGATGAGGGTCTCTGGCCAGGTGTCTGGACCCTGGAGAAGGAAGGGAGGTCCCTGGGACCATCGGTTTGCCTCTATAAGGGATTCTAGGGTCTTTCCTCTTGTTAAATCATCCGCAGGGTTATTCGCTGAGTCGACATAACGCCAGGTGCACTTCTCCGTCAACTCCTGTATCTCGGCTACTCTAGCTCCCACGAAGACCTTGTAGCGGCAAGACTGAGAGTGTAGCCAGGTGAGAACGGTAGTGGAATCTGACCACAATACAATGCGATCCAGGGTCAAGGTAAGTTCCTTCTCAAGGACTTGAGCCAGCCGCGCCGCCACCAGAGCTGCACAAAGTTCCAGGCGTGGGATAGAATGCAGGCGTTTCGGGGCCACTCTTGAACGAGCGAAGATGAAGGAGAGGTGGATCTGACCTTCATCATCCTCGGTCCTCAGGTAGGCTACAGCTCCATAAGCTTGCTCGGATGCATCTGCAAAGATGTGACCCTCACGAGTAGCACCCTCAAGTTTAGCACCTGTAGGCACGTATGGACGTGGGAAAGTAAGGCGAGGTAGAGACTCCAGCTCGGACTCCCATGTGGACCAGGCTTGCAGGAGTTCTGAAGGTAGATTGGGCTCATCCCAACCACGTTGCTTGTCCCACAGCTGCCGAATGATGAGCTTTGCTCGGGTGGAGAAGGGTAACAGGTAACCCAAGGGGTCGTACTGAGAAGCTACGACTCTGTATATGTTCCTCAGAGTTAGGGTCTCGTAGGTCACCGGTCGGTGTTTGTAGCCAAATGAGTCTGTTGCCCAATTCCAGCTGAGGCCAAGTGTTGACTCGAAAGGGTTGGACTTATCCTGTGCGAGCCATAGGTCCAGGCTCTCTGACCTGGCTTCATGAGGTAAGTGACTCAGTACGCTTGGATCATTGCAAGCCCATTGCCGCAGCTCAAAGCCTGCCGAAGCCAGAAGATCTCTGAGCTGATCCACCAGCAACTTCGCTTCACCCAGTGTACGCACGCTTTGCAGGCAGTTATCAACATAGAAGCACTTCTCCACCGAGAATCTCAGGTCGTCGTCTGGCTGGCTGTGGTCGACGACGTGGTGCTGTAGAGCGTACGTAGCACAGCACGGGCTGCAGGTTGTGCCGAAAGGCAGGACTTGCCACTCGAAGGTTTTGGGAGGTTCATCCACCTTCAGGTCACGCCACAGGAACCTTAACAGGGAGCAGTCATCAGGGAGAAGGCGTACCTGATGGAACATCCCCTTGATGTCTCCACTAACTGCAATAGGATGTTCACGAAATCTCAACAGGACTCCCAACAAGGAGGCGCCGAGGGTAGGGCCAGGTAGCAGGTACTGGTTCAGGGTCTGCCCGAGGTATTGATGAGAGCAGTTAAACACAAGGCGATTCTTTCCATTGTGGCTGACGAGGTGATGGGGTATGTACCAACATTCTTTAGGGGGGGTCTCCTGAGTCACTTCCCGCACTGCACCTGAATTAGTAAGCTTCTGCATCTCAGCTTTGTAGGCGTCCGCTTGCTTGGGGTTCCTTTGGAGACGCCTCTCAGTGCTGCGTAGCATGGCCATAACTGACTCCTTAGGTGCGTGCAGCAGTGGCATGTTCGCATGACGTAGCAATGGTGTAGCATACCTGAAGGTTCCATCTACCTCGGTACGAACGGTCTTGGCTTCAAGCAGTGCTACAGCCTGCTGATCCTGCTTTGATCGAGTGACCTCTCTCTCAGGGCGGTAAGGGACAGTATCTGCTTGCCAAAGCCTTTCAACGTGCTTGTATAGCTCATCTGTTGGTGGGGAAGATGAGGTAAACAGACACTGCACAGAATGGGCTGGCCGCCCCATGCATTGGACGGGGCCTTGGAGGGTCCACCCAAGCCTGGTGTGGACTGCGGCTGGGCCACCAGGTGGGCCGAGCCTGACTGGCTCAACAGGTGTTATGAGATGGGGCTGATCGGAGCCGATAAGGAGTGATGGCTTGGCTCCCTTCAATGCAGGTATGGGAATGCCACGTAGGTGTTGGAACTTCCTTTGAAGGCGGTCCACCGGGTAGGTATGTTGCGCCAAGCTGAGGCGACTAGCTGTGAATGCACCATCGATGATATAGCTAGTTTGAGGGTTAGCAGCTGAGGTGACACGGAAGGACACAGTGTGTCCATGGAGCACCTGGACATCCTGACGGACTGTGCGCAGTGGAAGATCTTCTGGAAGGCCCTTCATGCCAAGGGACCTAGCTGCTCCCGGTAGTAGCATGGTTCTCTCTGATCCATCGTCAAGGATTGCAAAGGTGTCTAATGTGCGCTCTCCATACTGTACAAGCACTGGCACAACCTTTAGCATGACCCGATTCCCAGCTCCATGTCGGTCAAGGTAGAGGGCGTCAGAGGCAGAGTTGGTTAGGCAGCTCTCTTCCCTAGCTGCATTACTGCTTTCTGCTCGAGCGTTTACCTCATGGAGAGCCAGCAGGTGTATTCCCTGACAGAGGTTACAGGGTTTCTTCAATGTGCACTGGGCTGCTTGGTGCTTTCGTGCACAGCGCCAGCACCGTTTATTGGTGATGATCCACCCTTTGAGCTGGTCTTTGGAGAGCTTGGCCATCTCACTACACTGACTGAGGTAATGCTCCGTGCTCTCGCAGTAGGCACAGTAAGCTTTACTCTTGGATGTATTCGTCGCCAGACTCTGGGAGGCAGCTCCTGAAGGCTCTCCAGCACCATGCAGGACTGTGACTGTTTGTTTCCCAGAACGACCATCAGTCCTCACGTTCTGCCTTTCTTTACTGCTTCTTGCAGTAGTTTGACTGTCGAAACCTTGACACCAAGACTCATAGCGGAGCCACTCTGACAACTCATATAGAGTGTGGGAAGCTCCAGGCTGCTTAAACTGATGTCGGCGGAAGTCAGCGCGCTGTTCTGGGGGGAGCTTGATCAGCAGTCGAGCTACATGTGAACCACAGTTCAGTTCAACTTCCCCTTCAGGTCCCAGGGTCTGCAGCAGGCCCACCAACGACTGTATTTGGAGGGAGAACCTCTGGAAAGCTGCAGCGTCTCCACGCTTCACTTCAGGGGCTTCCAGGACTCTTGCTATCTTCTTTAAAGCAAGCTGATGAGGCTGACCAAACTTATCGTGGAGGGCCGCCATAGTGTGAGTATAGGGGGTCGGTGAGTTTAAGTAGGCATCAGCTATGAGCTGGGCTTCTTCCAACTTCAGATGGTCCACAAGTATCTGATACTTGAAGAGCTCTGTAGCGTTAGGTGGGAGTAGGTTCTCTAGAGCTATGCGAAGCCTCGCAAACTCACTGGGGTCAGGGTGCAGGAACTTGGGGATGGTTGGTTTGGGGCCTCTATACACTTGTTCGGAAACAGGAGGATGTATAGGGTTCTGTGGCGGCATTCCAGGCATGGCTCCAGTGGGTGCTAAAGGGGTCGAAGCTGCTACAGGCGCTGGGCGCGTCAAGCCTCCGTAGGCTGGAGTAGGGTGTGAGAGTGGTCGAGGGGGTCGCCATGAGGGGTAGGATGGGATCCCCGTACCAGGGGGTGGGTACAGGTGCTGGGGTTGCTGCAGCATCGGCGGTGGTGGCAGATATGCAGCCTCTGTAGGGACGTAGTAGGGTTGGCTACTAGTATGCCTTTCCAACTTAAGGTTACGGACGGCACTTTGCAGGTCCTCTTCAGGTTCGGGCCATGGTGGAGGATCAGGCCAATCTTCTTCTGGTTCTGTCTTAACAGGGTAACTCCTCGAGACTGCAGCGTTAGCTTGTAGAGGGTTATGTGGGGTGTGTTTTGAGGCAGGGCTGGCAGCTTGACTCATATCTGCTTTCAATGAGCGGGCTACCTCAATTAGCTCTTTGATTTCACTCCGTGCCTCATCAAGGGCCTTCAGTCCGGAGTGGAAGACCTGTTGTGACTGCATTAGCTTAGCATTCTCCTCTTGAATGGCTCTGATTTCTGTTTGGTAGCGTGAATCCTGGCACGGAATCACCTGGTATGAGGGGGCATGATTAGGTAGGAAAGCACTGTCGCGATCTCTCCATTGGCGGCGTTCTGGGGCTAGCTGAGGGATCTCTTGGTGAGCAGCATTCCCATGAAAGCTACCAGAGGGAGTCTGGTGTGACTGGAAGGGGGTCATCTGGACTGGATCCTCCCGTGGAATAGGCACCCTCTTCTCCATAGTAGAAGTTGGCTGGACCCATCGGTCTCTATAATGGGCTCCCTCATAGTCCATCTCGTAGTCTCCAAATCTGTCAGGTCGACGGATTTGCCGCCGAGGCCTCACAGCAGGGTACATCTCTTCATCTAACTCCATCTTGAATGCTATTATCCGGCTCGAAGGACCAAATGTTTTGATGATAAATCAGGAGGGCTAGCTCAAGATGTATAAATAGCACCCAGGAATGGTGCACCTATAAGAGTGCAAGGAATGAGGTGGCGGAGACGTAGCTTTCTTTTAGGCTATATTCCTTTTGCCGGATTTATTCAAATCCTCTGTACTGTCTTGCAGTTTTCTATAAAACAATAAAATAAAACACCATTAATTTACAAAGCATAATAAATAAATAACTATTGGCTAAACATACAGTATAGCAGGCTGATATAACTAAACATTCATTATACAGGAAAAGGTCATACACAAAATATACTCGGATAAGATAAACAGACTCTACATAACATGGCCGCGCCAAAGAGCAGACATGCGGCCAAGCAGCTACACTGCATGTGCAGGACATCTCCCTCTCACGTGATAAGCCAACTGCCATAGCAACCACACGACGCTGATTAACTTAGCTTAATAACAACGTCAAACTTGCACATACACATTATTAACACTCACAATAAAGGAACAAGGTAACAGGCACTTACATTTCACGAACTCAATACAGGGGGATTAAACAAATAAAGCAGGTAAAAGAGAGACGATGAGCCACTTGCTGGTTGCGCTCGCATCAATCACTCTCTCGGACTAACTGGCCGAAAACGAAACTTAACTTCTACACTACAGACTAGGAGCAACTGCTCTTAAAGCGACAGTAACCACCAGTCTCAGACCCTTTTATACAATTTCAATAAACTGTATATGTCTATGTTGCCGTCACAACTTGTTTCTCTGTCCTGACATGGCCAAATAATATCTTGTTTCAAGGAACAGTTTTCAGGTGCTTTTCACGATTTGTCCTAGAGTGAGATGAGAATATAGATTCCACTCATGTTTTTTACATTTTCGTTAATGCAGTTTTTTTTTTAAAGAAGGAGCTCGTTAATCAATGAGCTTTAAAGATGTAGGTTAGTAACTCTTTGTTGCCAGACTACAGAAGGGTTTAGTTTGGGAAGTTCAGCCTACAGGAATCTCTGGCAGCTCATGAAAAGCCCACGAAAAAAAGGACCAAATGATATGTCTAGCAACCGATAGTAATTGGTGTCACAAAGTAATGAAGCAAAGTTCAAAAAGACAAAAGGAAAATCTGTGCTTCCATCTTGCTTTCCAGCCTTCGTTTTCCCTGACTGACCTACTGCCTGCCAAGCCCCTTATTGGATTGGTTTCCCTGATCTGTATGTCTAGCTGCGTGTCACACTTGCCTGTTTTTTATTTATTTAATGTTTTTATACCAAAGTCACAAAGTCAGATTGGCCTGTCAGTCGCAACCAGTGGCGTTTTCTCCCGGAGGCCAAGGGAAGCCAGGCTTCCCTGTTTTTTAGGCTGTAGTTGTCATCCAATAAAAACATTTGTATTAACAGTTTCGGTAATTATTTGGTGCTGTGTTGCTGTCATTTCTTCCCCATTTTTCTCCTCTCATTGAGCATTTCACAGTGCGCGAAACAGCGCCCCTTTACATTTAGATTCTGAAGACGCGGCGAAACACAATACTGCACACTGTATGTCCGCGAGGAAGCCAGCCCGAGCTGGCATCCCTTGGTGAAAAAAAGAAAGAAGGATTGACCAATCAGGTGAGGCTATTGTCTTGACACTGCCCTCCTGTGATTGGTCAGGAGGGTGTCATGGCCACTCGGCCCTTGGCTTCACACCAATCAAATCAAAGCATCATTATCAACGTCACTGAAATTTAACAACAATAACAATAGCGGGAGATTAGCATGTTTGCATTGTTATCATATTAGCAAGAACAGTTATGGTTATGGAGGGTGGAGATTTTGAGTATTTAGTAAAAAATTATTTTACCAAACTGCCAATTGAGGAGCCATTAAAAATCAAATCTGACGGAAGGCCAATGCGTGTGGAGAGAAAGAAAGTTTATCGCACTCTCAGGGAGGAGAACTATGTCCGCACCAAGTGGCTAGCTGGTAGCGGCAATCTTCAGCTAATGGCCTTCCTCTACAACTAGTGAGTAAAATACACACCTTCTCCCGGCGCGGGTTAACTGTTCCCTTTACTGTCCGTTTAGCTATATGTTATTGTAGTGGCACTCCGTCTCATTGTTCCTTCTGTGTACCACTTGTTGGAGTTAACTCACAGTGTTTGCAACGCGAGCGAAAAGACGAGACAATGTTCCTTCGTTTTAAAATGTTTACTTGAAAGTCTTCAAAATAAAATACATATCTTCACATGGTAAAATGCACGGTCTAACGCACGGTCAAAAAACTGTGTAGCTTCCATCAAAGTCAAACTCCAAACTGAATTACGTTACAGCAGTTAACGTTATAACTACACAGTGATGTCATCACGTACAAATCCAAAAACATAGAAAATAACTTATTTAACATATTACAATAAATTATGCATTTTAACAGCTTTAACATATTATGAATTAACATGAAATTACTGTTAGCAATTTTTAACCATTTTAAACTAAATATTTATAATAAATCAATTACTGGCATATTGGCTCTTACAGTTATGTTTTGTGTTATTTTATTGCTAATTGTGCCTTGATTAAGTTGCATTGGTATCCACTGAAGTTGTTCTGGGTTGTCTTAAGTAGTGTTGTATAATGAACATTTGGCCTAGTTCTTAAACGAAAAGGATGTATAGAAAGTATGTGTGTATGTCAAGCACATGATTGTGTGAGTCGTGTCTCACGTGAACGTGAAACTTAAAATAGCCTATAAAACGTCCCCTAATTATATTGTGAATGAATTCAAATCTGTATTGGGCATTAAGCGGCTAGTTGTGCATTCCGGTTGGGGTGGGGGGTGTTGTGGTCACAGCAGCCCGCTGTGTTTTCCTCGTCTGTATCTGCCACTCCCCCTGTCTGTCTCACTTCACACCTGGTCCTCATCTGCAATCACGCTCACCTGGTCTTCACCTCCAATCAACTCCCCTTCATAACCCGTGGATTCCTTGCTGTTGGCGCCAGATCGTCCTATGCGCTACCGTGGTAACTATAACGTACCTGGCTCCAGTTTACTGTTCCCTCGCTCTCGCTTACTCGTCTCTTGTTTCTTGTTGCCTGTAGCTGTTGACCACAACCTAACTTTTGTTTTTCCTCTGCCTGCAGTATCCGGACCACTCTCTCCAGCTTCCCGGCTTTGGTCTCCCCCTGGCTCCCTCACCCACTACCTGCTTCCCCTCACCATATATATAATAAACCTTTTTTATATAAATCCTACTTCGTCTCTGTCTGCTCTTGGGTCCAGCATCGTAACCATAACAGAACGATCTGGCCAAGATGGACCCAGCGGACATCGGAAACATTCGTGGAGCTCTCGCCGCCCAAGGCACTCAGGTGGCGGAGCACAGCCAAGCTCTCCGGGACGCTATGGAGGCTTTTAAGAATCTCGCTACCCGAGTCACACAGATGGGTGACCAATTGGACTTACTGGTACCTCCCACCACAGCGCCTCCACTACCAGCGGCACCCCCGCCTGCTCTCACTTCCCCGTTACACCTGCCACGAGCTCGTGAGCCATTTATTCCTGCGCCAGAGCGCTATGCTGGGGACATGGGTACGTGCAGAGACTTTTTGATTCAGTGTTTCCTAGTTTTCAGTCAGCAGCCTCTCACCTATCCCACAGAAAAGGCTAAGATCGCTTACATTATGGGGTCACTTAAGGGTAATGCACTAGCGTGGGCTTCAGCATTATGGGACAGTGATTCCCCAGCTAATGACAATTTTGACCTTTTTGTAGCAGAGATGAGGAAAGTGTTTGACCATCCAGTAGAGGGAGGGGACGCCGCTAAGCGGCTTATTTCTTTACGTCAGGGCTCCCGCAGTGTAGCTGAGTTCTCCGTTGAGTTCAGGACCTATGCAGCCAGGTCAGGCTGGAACGACAAGTCACTACGTGGGCTTTTTCTTTCCGGTCTCAGTGAGACAATCAAGGATGAGCTGGCTACTAGGGAGGAAGCTGACACTCTCGATGAAATAATTTCCCTCTCTATCCGGCTGGATAATCGCCTACGCGAGCGGCGTAGGGAGAAGGCGGGCAGCTCCGTGCCTCCGGTTTTCGCTGCTTCCTGTTCCCCACTCTTCCCTAAGACTGCCCTCTCTGCCCCCGTGACGCGTGCTGTCACTGAAGAGGAGCCCATGCAGCGGGGTCGCACACGTCTCACCCAGGCAGAGCGGCTTCATCGGATTAAGACCGGAGTGTGTCTGTACTGTGCGCTGCCCGGGCATCTCATCTCCACCTGTCCGTCACTGCCAAAAGACAGGGCTCGGCAGTGAGGCTCGGGGCCCTGCTGAGCCACGCCCCCTCCGTCCCCGATTCTCACTGTTCTCGCTCACTGCTGGATGCCACTCTCCTGTCCCTCGGGCATTCCTTTCCTGTGTCAGCCCTGGTGGATTCTGGAGCGGATGAGAACTTCATTGATGCGGGCTTCGCGTCTCAGGTTGGCATTAAATTGGAACAATTACCCTCTCCCTTAAATGCTAACGCCTTAGACGGCCGTCACCTGGCCCTTATTACCCACCGTACTAAGCCCCTTGAATTAATTGTTTCTGGCAATCACCACGAGATACTTCAGTTTCATGTCATCCTGTCTCCCCTCACTCCCCTGGTGCTGGGGTACCCCTGGCTCAAGCTTCACAATCCCCAATTTGACTGGTCTTCTGGCAAGGTGGTGAGTTGGAGCACGTTTTGTCATTCCACCTGCTTACAGTCTGCCCTGTCTCCGGCAGTGGGAGATGTTCTCTTGCCCAAGGAACCTCCCGACCTCTCCTTGGTTCCCCAAATTTATCATGACCTGGGAGAGGTATTTAGTAAGTGTCGTGCGCTCACCCTGCCTCCTCATCGCCCCTATGACTGTGCCATTGATCTCCTCCCCGGCGCCCCTTTGCCCAGTAGTCGCCTTTATAACTTGTCCCGTCCTGAGAGGGAGGCCATGGAGAAGTACATTAAGGATTCTCTTTCGGCTGGCCTCATGAGACCCTCCTCTTCTCCTGTTGGTGCAGGTTTCTTTTTTGTGGCCAAAAAGGACAAGTCACTTCGCCCATGCATTGATTTCAGGGGTCTCAATAACATTACTGTGAAGAACAAGTATGCGTTGCCCCTCATCAGTTCCGCATTCGAGCCACTGCAGGGCGCCACAGTCTTCTCCAAATTGGACCTACGTAATGCCTATCATCTGGTGCGCATCCGTGAAGGCGATGAGTGGAAGACGGCCTTTAACACCCCCCTCGGCCATTTTGAGTATCTCGTCATGCCTTTCGGCCTAACTAATGCCCCTGCTGTGTTCCAGAACCTGGTTAACGACGTCCTCCGGGACTTTCTCAACCGCTCAGTTTTTGTCTATTTAGACGACATCCTGATTTTTTCCCGCAATCAGAAGGAACACGTCCAGCATGTCCGGCAAGTTCTTCAACGGCTGTTGGAGAACAAGCTATATGTGAAGGCCGAGAAGTGTGAGTTCAGTGTCACCTCTGTATCCTTCCTGGGGTTCATCATTGAGAGCGGGCAAGTGAGGACCTGCCCCGAGAAGGTCATTGCAGTGACTGACTGGCCCATCCCCGATTCCCGCAAGAAACTGCAGCAGTTTCTGGGGTTTGCCAATTTTTACCGGAGGTTCATCCGTGACTACAGCAGGGTGGCAGCCCCTCTCACTCATCTCACCTCCCCTGCCCGCCCTTTTGCCTGGACGCCTGAAGCGGAGGCTGCCTTCTCTAGGCTTAAGGAGCTTTTTTCGTCTGCCCCCATTCTCATCCAACCGGATCCCTCCAGGCAGTTCATTGTGGAGGTTGATGCATCTGACACTGGGGTGGGGGCGGTCCTGTCCCAGCGCTCGGCCTCTGATGAGAAAATTCACCCCTGCGCTTTTTTCTCTCGCCGGCTGGTTCCTGCTGAGCGGAATTATGATGTGGGTAACAGAGAGCTGCTGGCTGTGAAACTGGCGTTGGAGGAATGGCGGCACTGGCTTGAGGGGTCAGAACAGCCGTTCGTGGTATGGACTGACCACAAGAATTTGTCTTACATCCAGACAGCCAAGCGATTGAATTCCCGCCAAGCCCGGTGGTCCCTGTTTTTTGGGCGTTTCAATTTCTCCCTCACCTACCGGCCCGGTTCCCGTAACGTCAAACCAGACGCCCTCTCCCGCCAGTTTGGCACTGTGGACACACCGGGTCCCCCTGACACCATCCTCTCTCCTTCCTGTCTCAGGGTGGCTGCGGTTACCTGGGAGATAGAGTCCCTCATCCGGGAGGCCCAAATCACTGAACCAGACCCGGGCAACGGCCCTCCTAACCGCCTCTTTGTCCCCAGTTCGGTGCGCTCCCAGGTTCTGGTGTGGGGTCACACATCGCGTTTTGCCTGTCACCCTGGCGTGGGTCGCACCCTGTCACTCCTTAAGAGGTACTTTTGGTGGCCAGCGATGGACGCTGACACCCGGGCTTTCGTGCTGGCCTGCACGGTTTGTGCTCGGGCCAAGTCCTCCCATCAACCCCCTGCTGGCCTGCTTCGCCCGCTTCCTGTTCCTGGTCGGCCCTGGTCTCACATTGGCCTGGATTTCGTCACTGGTCTTCCCCCCTCTAATGGCCATACAGTCATCCTCACAGTTGTGGATAGGTTCTCTAAGGCTGTTCATTTCATTGCCCTCCCAAAGCTCCCCTCTGCCACCGAGACTGCCCAGCTGCTCGTGCAGCATGTGTTCCGCCTCCACGGGATTCCCACGGACCTCGTCTCCGACCGCGGCCCCCAATTCATCTCCCAGGTGTGGAAAGCCTTCTGCCGTGCGCTGGGGGCCTCTGTCAGCCTGTCATCAGGGTACCAGCCGCAGACTAATGGGCAGGCGGAGAGAGCGAATCAGGATCTTGGAACCGCGCTGCGTTGTGTGGCTGCCCGCAACCCCTCTGCCTGGAGCGACCATCTCTCTTGGATCGAGTATGCCCACAACTCCATGTCCTGTGCAGCCACCGGCATGTCCCCGTTTGAATGTTCCCTGGGGTACCAACCGCCCTTGTTTCCGGCTCAGGAGGACGACATCTCCGTTCCCTCAGTACAGCACCATCTCCGCCGCTGCCGCAGGGTGTGGAAGGGCGCGCGCACCGCTCTGCTGCGCTCCGCTGAGCAGAACCGGCGCACGGCTGATCGCCACCGGGCTCCCGCTCCTGCCTATCGGGTGGGTCAGCAGGTGTGGTTGTCCTCCAAGGACCTTCCCTTACAGACTGGCTCTAAGAAGTTAACCCCTCGTTTTGTGGGGCCCTTCCCTATTGTCTCCGTCATCAACCCCTCTGCGGTCACACTCAAGCTGCCCCCAGCCATGCACGTCCACCCAACCTTCCATGTCTCTCGTCTAAAGCCAGTCTCCACCAGCCCTCTCTCCCCCCCGGCCGTTGCCCCCCCTCCTCCCCGGGTGATTGACAACCACCCAGCATACACCGTCCGGCGGTTGCTGGACATTCGGCGTCGGGGCAGAGGGCATCAGTACCTCGTGGATTGGGAGGGTTACGGTCCTGAGGAAAGGAGCTGGGTTTCGCGGGGTCTCATTCTCGACCCCTCCCTCATCCGGGATTTCCATCTGGCTCATCCAGAGAAGCTTAGGCCGCCTGGAGGCGTCCATTGAGGGGAGGGTACTGTTGTGGTCACAGCAGCCCGCTGTGTTTTCCTCGTCTGTATCTGCCACTCCCCCTGTCTGTCTCACTTCACACCTGGTCCTCATCTGCAATCACGCTCACCTGGTCTTCACCTCCAATCAACTCCCCTTCATAACCCGTGGATTCCTTGCTGTTGGCGCCAGATCGTCCTATGCGCTACCGTGGTAACTATAACGTACCTGGCTCCAGTTTACTGTTCCCTCGCTCTCGCTTACTCGTCTCTTGTTTCTTGTTGCCTGTAGCTGTTGACCACAACCTAACTTTTGTTTTTCCTCTGCCTGCAGTATCCGGACCACTCTCTCCAGCTTCCCGGCTTTGGTCTCCCCCTGGCTCCCTCACCCACTACCTGCTTCCCCTCACCATATATATAATAAACCTTTTTTATATAAATCCTACTTCGTCTCTGTCTGCTCTTGGGTCCAGCATCGTAACCATAACAGGGGGTGCATTTATAATACAATGTATAATTTAATAAAAGAATTAGGAGGTGTGTGAGTGAGTGAGTGAGTGAGTGAGTGAGTGAGTGAGAGAGAGAGCGAACGAGCGGGGTCGGACAGATTACAGGCGTGTGCAAGTCCTGGTAAAGTGACCAGGTGCTATAATAGCTCTTGTAGTTACATTAAATACAAGCTGCGACGTAGCCTACTCTTTTCTGTCCCCCACCTTCCAATAAACATGTAGATTAAAGGTGTTTCTCACTTGGCTTCCTCAAAAAAAATCCCCACGCCACGCCACTGGTCGCAACCTGGCTGTCTTTGATTCTTTGATATGGTCAAATGCCTTTTGAGCATTGAGAGACTGGATGGCATTTTTCATTGAATCTCTCAACATCATCAACATGAGTAGGACTATTTATTTTATGAAAAGCCTTATAAAATGTGCAGCCAAAGCCATCCGAGCCTGGTGTCCAAAGGGAAAAGCATGTATAGCATCTTAAAGGTCAGCCTCAGCGACTGGGGCGCTCCAGAATTGACATTGTCATTGTACTTGTTTACGGCTTACATCACAGATTCCCTGTTGCCTTATGTTCCTTTAGCCCTTAGATCTTCCAATGCTGCAGGATGAGATCCTCAAGACCCCACCAGACCGGAAATTTGAGACACAGCATATGTCAGCTCCCAAACTGTGAAACAGGGTAGTAGTAGTAGCAGGGCAGTGGCAGACTGTGGCCTTTTGTAAGCTGACCTAAAACACATATTTTTGAAAGCACTTGTGGAGTAGTGGTTAGAGTCTCTTGGCACTATCAATGAAAATAAAAAGGCAGTGAAAATTCCAAAACAAAATATTAAAAAAATAAAAACATATTTTAACCTATAGCGTACCAGCATGTCAAATGTGCATCCTGAACATGGAGTCACACATGCTGTTTTATAAAATAATATATAATTTGTGTCTATTTACTAATTAATATCAATGGATTTTTTATTCTTTAACTGAGGCTTTTTATGCTTTAAATGCCCTTCTTTTTAGTTTGCTTTCTTTACAAAGCTAAGCACTTCATATTTGTACTGCTATTTCTGCTATTATTATCATGTCAATCTTGAGTTATATCTCTGAATGTAATTGTATCATTGTAAAGCACTTTGAACTGCATTTCTTGTACATGGTGCTATACCAAAAAAAATTATATGATCAAACTGAAATATCAAAGGTAAATATAAGTAAATAACTGTCCTAAAGTGCAGTTCTTCAGTTAATATACTTTCCCTCGCAAATGGACTTTAATGTCAAATGTGTGTGCTGCATGTTTCCATGAGGAGACAATACAGAACTGTGTCGGATCAGTATATGGTAACATTGACCATATAATGTCAGGTTTAAAGCTTATGTTAACTACTTGAAATTATGTCTATAATTAGTATTTTTATGGAGACGGGTGTGATGGATCTGAATGTGGGGCAAGTCTAACGTCTGTTTATGGTTCTTTTGGCAGAAACTTCTCATGGCAGTCTTTCTTGGGAACATCACTCAATTTCTTCTTGCTGTACTTGTTCATAACATTTCTACCCTTTTCAGGACAAATGGTGATCAATGAAGTCCATGCTGAGGCATCAGCTAGCCGCCTGAAGCTTTTCCAATATTTCATGAACATGGAAAGTGATGTGGTTCCTGCCAATGACGCCAGGCCAGCAACAACCCGAGTACTACTAGTGTGCTGGGCTACGACGCCAGCGGCAACCTGACGACCGACTGTAAAGCGCATTGTGAAGCGCCTTGTGACCCTGGTCTGTGAAGGGCGCTCTATAAATAAAAGCTTACTTGCTTACTTACTTACTTACAAACGGCAACCTGCCGGCCAGCGATATAAGCTACGACACCAGCGGCAACCTGACGACCGGCGCTCTAGGCTACGACGCCAGCGGCAACCTGACGACCAGTGCTATAAGCTACGACACAAACGGCAAACTGACGGCCAGCGCTATGAGCTGCAACACAAATGGCAACCTGACGACCAGTGCTATAAGCTACGACACCAGCGGCAAACTGACGGCCAGCGCTATGAGCTGCAACACAAATGGCAACCTGACGACCAGTGCTATAAGCTACGACACCAGCGGCAAACTGACGGCCAGCGCTATGAGCTGCAACACAAATGGCAACCTGACGACCAGCGCTAGAAGCTACGACACCAGCGGCAACCTGACAACCAGCGCTCTGGCCTGTGACACCAGTGGCAACCTGACCGCTGGTGCTGTGCTCTAGTTGGATATGTCTAAGTAGTGAAAGAAAACATGCAATCTTTTTTGCCTCAAGATGTCTGCATGCATGTGGTTTTGTCTGCTTTTAAATAAACCCCTTAACTGAGATACTGTAGTTCCTTTTTCAAAATGGGCTAAATGACGACTTCTTACTGTTTCCTAACTCCAGAGCTAATGTAACTAAATGTGCCAAACAAGGTTATGGTCACTACCTTCACAGAAAATAGGTGCAAGATGTTACATCTCCAGCTAATGCGTGTGTTCTGTGAATGTTGTTTGTCTAACACACTGTAGGCCTATAGGGACACCTGTGTTTTTTTTCCATGGGATTACAATTCATGCTGTGTCCAAAGATTACAAGTGTAAAATACTTATTAAAGTCACTGGGAGGTCTGAGGGGGAGGGAAAAGCTGTGATGGGGAGGTTGGTGAGTAGGCTGAGGGTCCAGTGCTGTAAAGGGTTGGTTTGATTTCTGGCTTCAACTAATTTAAGTCTTCCCTAGCTACCGCGATCTGAAGCCTTAACAGAAATAGTTTGGGAAGCAGTTAAGACGACGGCAGAGGGTCTATAGTTTACTTGGCACATGCTTTGGTGTCACAAGCTAATCTTCAGTTGGAAGCTTCTCCATGTTGCAGTGAGAAGGAAGAGAACTCTTGCTAGCGACAAACGTGTTACAGAATGACACACTGCTGATCTAGATACAATACATCCACCTGGGTAGATTGTTTTGTTTCAGTAGCAAATAATTTAATTCATCATCAAATCTTAAGTTCATTGTTATTGCAGTTGGCAGGAATGACCTTCTCTACAAGTCCTGTTTACAATGAAGCTGAAAGAGCCACTACCAAAGTACCTTCTAAATGTGTCAAACATCTCGTGTCTTATCTGTGAGATGTTGCTGCTAAACTCAGAGTGAGACTTGTACGGTCAAACGGCTGATGTGCTTTCTGCCCAACAAACCAATTTAGAAAACGCCATGTCCTCTATTGCTCCCCCAACCACATGAAGCTACTGTGGCGAATTTCTAAGAAGAAATGTTATTTTCTAATTGTAGCCTGAAAATGTTTTTTTTTCATTAACAACACAGTTAATTAGACATACTAATGAGTATAACTTGTGAAATCTTTTCACTCTTGCACATGACTTTTTAAGCTTAAAGTACCTGTAAAAGAGAGCCTGGCCTTGACTGGACAAAACAATGTCCGATTGGAGACGCATACATTCGGAATACAGAACTCCTTGTCTCACACTTCTCATCTCTTTCTCCTTGGCGGATGCTCTTTCTTTTCCCATATTCTCCCACTGTTCTTTCCCTGTTCCTTTCTTCTTATGACCCATCACCCTGATTCAAATGATGTGTGCTCCTCATTCCATTCAAATCCTACACATGACGGTGACATCCGGGTACTTCTAATCATCCTAAATCTGGCCACAAGAATCGGGACATCCTAAATCTTTTTTCTACATACTATATAGTAGAAAGTATGTGATTCGGAACGCAACCTCACTCTTAGCTCTCATTCCCTTTCAGCCAATCACTGTGGGCATAGAAGGTATGAACATGACGTCATGAGAAAAAAGAAAGAGTATGCGATTGAGAACATATGAAGTACTGTGCTGTGCTTGTTCTGGTAGGCTACCTTTAAAGGAGAAGTAGGCCCTATAAGTGATATATTTTTTTAATATATCTGTTAAATCACTCTATATTCCGACAGCAATCACTTAAACAGAATGCACAGTTCACAACATATTTATCCCAGTCATTCAACTTTGCAGTAATAGCCAGTTAATATTTTGAGTATTCCGTTAGTTTTATCCAATCGGGAGACAGAGCGCTACAAAGAGGCGGGTCTCTGTGCCCGTGAACGATGCTTTGTTGCTCTCCATCGCGGCATTATCTGACAAAGACGGCTGTGTGTTCATATGGTGGTGATGTAGGGACGAGGGAGGGGACTGCTAACTGCCGTCACTGACAGGAAGTTAGCTAAAAGGACCATATCACTTACTTCTCCTTTAAGGTAGTTAGGATATATGGTTGCGTTCCGAATCGCATACTCTTTCTTTTTTCTATTCTACATACTACATCCGACGATAAAAAGAATCTAGTTAGGATGCAGTAGGCATACTATTGGGACATACTTTTCTCTCTTATTTCATCATAACATTGCGCCTTGATCTTCCCTCTTGCTTTTATATCCGTCGCATCCCCGTTTGTTTTCATATGGAGGCTTCATCGATGTTACGTCACTTCACGTGCGCACTGGATTGTGGGTCAGAATCGCCCAAATAGGATGCACTTTTCAACACTAACAATCTTGGCCGCATGAAGTAGGACATCCGGGTACTTCTAACCATCCTAAATCTGGCCACAAGAATCGGGACATCCTAAATCTTTTTTCTACATACTATATAGTAGAAAGTATGTTATTCGGAACGCAACCTATGTTTCTGGCCTCTTCATACTTCATATGTTCTCATCAGCCCAGCGTTGCACAGCCTTCGCTCAGAAATGTACAAATCAGTACATGTTCAACAATAGCCTTTCGAGACACACCTCCACGCTCAAAGTCATAATTGCACTGCGTTTGCCACATTGCGCCTCCTCATCTGCAACCTGACGTCTTCAGCAGCATTTGAAGGTCAACAGCTTGATGTGACACGTCGGGTCATGCCACTCTGACGTTTTATTTCTTTAAATTTAAGTAAAAAAAAGTGTTTTCATCAAGGATTCACATTTATCCGATCCTTGATGTCTGTGAGAATCTGCCTCATAAGTGCAAAGCCGCACAAGATCAAAGGAAGCAAAATAATGTTCCTGCAATGTATTGGCTGTCGGTCCTGTGGCATCTGAGTCAATCACTTATCTAGCGGGATGTGGTGTGTGTGTGTGTGTGCGTGTGTGTGTGTGTGTGTGTGTGTGTGTGTGCGTGTGTGTGTGTGTGTGTGTGCGTGCGTGCGTGCGTGAATGTGGCAAGCAACTGTAAACAGACATTTGTATTTTCAGTCCAACATGACTCAACAAATGACTGTAATATTTCTGGCTCAGGCTGCTGCTGTAAACCGAGCCTGACGCGAGCACACACACAGCATTCAATCCACACTTGAGGACGGATGGCACAGGATCGTAGTTGGCCTCGATTAGCACTCAACGTTTGGACGGATGGGTCTGTGTGGGCACCTAAAACTCCTTGGGACATTGGCTCATGATAGCTGGCGCAGAACGTACTCATCAATTTAGGAAGACAAGAGGGGGCAGAGAGAGAGAGAGCGTTGTCCGCCACTGACATGGAGAAAATGACAATGAGAGGACAACTTTGTGTATGATATAGGGGGACATAGAGAAGGTGTTTAGAACTACTAAAAATAAAATATGTCTGCTTCCATGTCTTGCTCTCCGATAGGCTGATTGGATGCTTAAAGGTCACCTTGCCAACAAATACTTCCACTTATGTTAAATTAGTCTTTTCTCATACAACTTTTGTCCTTGAACATTGAAGGCAACTGAGGGTGCTGCATAGCCTGGTCCTACCAGACCATCATACTTCATTTCATTGTACAGAGGAATATACCGCAGGTCCAGACTTACTACTGAAGGGAAATTACAATTGAGCGGAAGTATGTAGGCGATCGGTGCCAGGCTAGGTGCTGCACATAGAGAGCATTAATTGAACCAACTTTTTGAACTGAAGCTGCAGCCTTCACAAGTAGTTCTACATCTGTAAGAGAAACGCACCAGTGTGAGATTCTTTTACACTCTTCAAATATTCACATTTTCACATCTCTGCATCAAATGATTCAAATCTTTTCTCGGTTGTAGGCGATCTTCCTGTTTGACTCCATCCGAAAAGCTTTTAGTAGCTGATGTGGGGGGTGCCCCATCTCACACGTCCTACATTGCCATAAAGTGAACCATGAAATTGTTTCTCAAACATATGATGACCATGACGTGTGAATAAACAAAACTAAAAATATTGAATATAATTGTACAATCAAAATGTAAAAATAGAACAATAAAATATAAATATAAATAAATGGACTGATCATTAAAGGTGAAGTCAGAGTCTGGATAACGCTTTATGTCAAAATTACTTTTTGTCAAATTCAGCGAAAATGTCGTCCATCTACTACTGTTCTGTAGCCTACTGTGTAGACTATGTATGCACTGAAAATCCAGTGTTAATGCACAGCCTAGGCTCTATGAACGGGCATGTTGCTATATGGTGGCCCCCCTTTCTTTACATACCCTGTGTTGACGTACCAGTTTACGTCAACACGGGCATACATGGGCTGTGTATTAACACCACATTTTGGCCAGTGTACTGAACAGGTAGCGGATTGTGAGGATATATTCACTGATTTTGACAAAAAGTGAATTTGACAACAAGGGTTCTCTAGAATCGCTAACTCCACCTTTAAGAACATGGATGCTGAGGTGCCAGTTCGACCAACATGGCACATGAAAAGGACCTGATTTGAAACAACAGAAATAGACGTTTTCAGTGTATGTATGAGCTCCAACAGTCCATGTCACGTGAGGTTAGTGAAAGAGGAAAGATTAATCAACTATATGCTGGGTCAACTCCTCCTTATCAATCTCATTTGCAGCGTGGAGCTGACAGACTGGAGATTAATTGGGAGATGGAGTATAAAAGTGAAGTCTGTGGTTTAAATTAACTTTTCTTTGTGGCTTTAACTGACAATTTCCCGGCTAATTTTAAATGGCCCATCAAAGCATAACTTTTAAATCAAAATCTCTTGCTGTCTAATACAGACAGACAGAGCATCCTCTCCTCTTCTGACTGTCCCGCATGGATCATATTTATTCCATGTAGCTGAGCAGTATTTACAGCTGCAGCCATGACACGGTTGCATATCTCACATACATTGTTTTCTTTTTTTGAAAGATCTTCAGTGTGAGTGTTACAGTGGTGACGTCAGGAGCAAAGAGCATCAGGCAGTGAGCGGATGAGAGGCGGACGCGCGAGACACAACCTGTGCCGGTGCGCACATCTCTCCAAAGTTCTCCAGCGCCGTCCAAACGCACGGAGGAGCAAAAGAAAAACAACAACATTCAGAGGAGATCATCAGAGGGAGAGCGATGAATAACAACACTTTTAACAATGAAACGAGTCCGCCGCGGGTCGGTGGTGGCAGCTCCGGGAGCGTTGTGGATCATGAACTCGTCATCACCGCCACTTTCGGGACGCTTCTCTCCGTCGTGTACATCATCGGCGTGTCGGGGAACGTGTACACGCTGGTGGTGATGTGCCACTCGATCCGCCTCGCCACCTCCATGTACATCTCCATCATTAACCTGGCGCTCGCAGACCTGCTCTACCTCTCCACCATCCCCTTCGTGGTGTCCACCTACTTCCTCAAGGACTGGTACTTCGGCGACGTGGGCTGTCGCATCCTGCTCAGCCTGGACCTGCTCACCATGCACGCGAGCATCTTTACGCTCACCGTCATGTGTACGGAGCGCTACCTGGCCGTCACCAAGCCGCTGGACACCGTGAGACGCTCCAAGAGTTACCGCAAAGCGCTGGCGTGGGGCGTCTGGCTGCTCTCGCTGCTCCTCACTTTGCCCATGATGGTAATGGTCGCGCAGACCACCAAAACTGCACCGGATGGGCGCGTCAAGAGGATGTGCGCACCCACATGGGCGCCCCTGGCTTACAAAGTGTACGTGACAGTCCTGTTCGGAACGAGCATCATGGCACCGGGGCTCATAATCGGCTACCTGTACGTCAAGTTAGCGCGCACTTATTTGGAGTCCCAGCGCAACTCCGTGATCAGCAGCGGAGCAGGGGGTGCCAATAAGCGGTCGCCGAAGCAGAAAGTGCTGATCATGATTTTCACCATCGTGCTGGTGTTCTGGGCGTGCTTCCTGCCGTTCTGGATTTGGCAGCTGCTGCCTCTGTACCACACCAAGCCGCTGAGACTGGCCTCGCAGACACACACCTGCATCAACTACCTCGTGGCCAGCCTCACGTACAGCAACAGCTGCATTAACCCTTTCCTCTACACGCTGCTCACCAAGAACTACAGGGAGTACCTGAAGAACCGGCACCGGAGCTTCTACCGGTACACGTCCTCCTTCAAGCAGCGGCCGCCCAGCCTCTACTCCTGGGGGAAGTCCGCGTCCTCCAGCAATCAGTTCGAGTTGCACTCCGAGACACTCGCCATGGGGGCACTGAAGTGACGTAAGAGTCGCGTGGAAGAGAAGAGAAAGCTTTTGGAACCGCAATAGGTACGTGAAAACGCTCTCCCCATTACGCACAGGCCGGAGCCACGCCGTGCGTAAAGGTGCGCTAATTAGTTACCAAAGTTACAAACTCTCTCACAGTTAAAGGTGTAGTCAAAATCACTTTTTGTCCAAATCAGTGAAAATCTCCTCATGATCCACTACCTGTTATTTTACTGTGTGTGAGCTGAGAAAAAAGCTGGTGTAAATGCACAGCCTAGGCTCTGTAAACAGGTATGTACACAAAGGGTTTGTAAACAAAAGGGTCTACCATTGCTAGCAGCAACATCCCAGGTTACAGAGGCTAGGCTGTGTATTAACACTGGATTTATTTCAGGGCACACACAGTACAGAAATGTAGCCTAGTCAAGAGGAGATGTTGACAACAAGCATTCTCTAGAAAATCCGTTAAAATCATTTTCATGTAACACTGTTCTGTTTAATCTGTTCCAGTAAGAGGAAAACTTACTGCTTAGTCCATACACACCTGGCCACTTTGTGTGCGAAGCCCCACTAAGCCCAGCACCAATAGCCATTTGATCCTCTCCCTGCTGTGCTACTTCACATGCTCACCCCTAGAGGAGGAACTGATTCCACAGCGGTGTTCAATACAAGGCCTCAGTGCTAATTACAAAGTCAAGTCAAAATATGTCTGTAAAATGCAGGCATGATTTAAAGAACAGACCTATCACCAATTAGTTTGGGACTCATATAATCCCAAATCTGGATTATAATTATTTTGTGTTGATTTGATTTACTAATATGGGCCACTAAAGTACTATTAACACCTTAAGTGGTCCATGCCCTCACAAGGTCTTAGAGAGGGCATGAGAAGTTTGAATTAAGTATGCTCCTATGGTCCCTGTTCTTGAACTAATTTGTGCCTGATTAAAGTCATCAGAAACTAAATGACATTCAGCATAAAAGTTGAATTGGGGCCCATGGCTCACTTCTGTCCTGGCCTTGACTGTCCATTGTACCATGTGTGTACACCCTGTCACCAAGTTGGCATTGAGCCCAGTGCAAACCACACACATATGCTGTGTTTTGCTTCAGTTTTATTAAACACATCTTTATTGGGAATATGCATCAAGTGCTCCTGTGATCTATGGGTTTCGAAACTGAACAGAAGCTCAAAGTCAACAGTTCAGCCGGGGGAGCTTTGTTGCATTCCATCCTCATCTCTCTCTCTCCTCATTTGCATACAATTATTCTCAAAAAATAGATAAATAAGCCCCATGAAAGCCAATTAAAACTAAATATTGAAGTTCTTTAAACCAGATGTTGACGCAGGACTCCTCTTGACAACTAAAAATTATGTTCATCATTCAAGGCTAATCTATAATGTACCAATGCCCTAAACATTTTTTGCAGTGAATAAAATAATCAAAACCTATTATTAGCATCCTCTCTGTACCTGGGGACTGTTTGGTAATCCATCCTTGCACATGGGTTGTTAATTAGCAAGACATTAAGTAAAATGTACCATTACACCACTGATTAAAGCTGCCCATAACGGCCACATGGTGAATAAAGCCAGTAGGGGGTTTTGCTTTGTGACTGAATTTAACCAAGAGGAACTGATCTATTATGCCAGACCAGAATCTGGACTTCAAAAGTGTTTTCTGGCTTGAGAAGAGAAAGAAATAAAACATCCACCTGCAAAGCCAACAACACTCATGAGACCAAGGCTTACCCCGTCTTCAAAATCACATACTATTCCTTTTAACTATACTAAGTCCTACAGCTGACAATAAAAACAATGTAGTTTGCATGCAGTAGGCGTACAATTGGGACATACTTTAACTAATGTATTTTGTCATAACATAGTGCCTTTAACTTGCTTAAATGGGAGGGAGAAGATCAAGACGGTCCCTTCTGCTCAGTATGTTACTTTTTGGCAGGTATCTTAATGAGCGATGCATTAAAGTGCCTCATGTTTTATGGAGACTTCATAATAAAACGTTAATTAAGATGACTCCTAGCCCTGATTGGAAGCTCTTTTACTTTAATCTGACTTATTAAAGTCTCATCAGCTCGCATAATAACCTACGGCTTCTCTGTCCTCTTTAGATTCACCAGACAGGAACTGGCAAACAAACTGTGTGTTTGAGACGATATGTGTATGCGCTGTGTTCCTCAAACGCACGTCAAATGTCACAAACTCATGCATACATTCATTGCAGCCGATCGCTGGGGGATTACCAAACATTGTCAAAGCATAGATGTGAAGAGATGGCCTCAACTTTCTTTTTCACTCTCCTCCCAACATTGTCAGGCAACCCTTTGCAGCATTTCCTAGATGCAATTTCTGAATACTTCGGGAGCCTGTGGATGCATATACATTGAAAAATTCATGAGAAATATAGGAGAGATTTGTTGATTTCTTTCCCGAGGCAGCAAAAATATGTTCATCCCAGAGTTAGAGAGGCACGTATAGTTTTTCTATATTCCCCAAAAGAGGAAAAATAAGACCAATTTCATTATTCTTAATACGCTGTATAAATAAATGTCCAACCATTCTTCATCACAGCCACAGTAATAAAACATCCTACGAGGAACTTTTAAATGTTTACAAAAGGGTCTCACTTTTCCTCTTTTGAGTATAGATGACCTGTAACAGCAAAAGAGACCATCAGCGAAAACAACAAAATTCCTATAAACTGTAGTTATTATCAATGGCTTTGCACAGGTCTGACTTAGACAAAGCTATTCACGTCAGGCAGACCGGAAAAGCCCGTGTTCCCTGAATGTTACTAAATCAAAGTTTACTTTGCTTCACCATCATAATTACCATTATTAATCTTACAAAGTCACATATAAATACATTACCTCATTGCAACAAATGCATGCACCGCGAACACGCGATTGTGAGCTGGTGTTGTAAAAAAAGAAATACTGATTTTATCCAAAGGTGCCGCTAGCATCAACAGAAACTGAAATGTAACTGTATAGGGATGATCTATGTAGGGAGATCATTTTCCGCCAGTTCGCACTTTAAGTATCCTATTTCACAATACACAAAGTCATTTGATCAGCTGTAAATAAAAATATTTCTAATAAACATTTAAAGAGTTTAGATCTTTGACCTGGCATCATCCCCATTCCCAATGTGCCTGACCAATCGTATTACACCTTAACTTAACCAATGCCCATTTTCAGGTCTGCATTCTCACAGAACATAGAGCAAACCAATCTTTTATTTCATTTAATTTTCAGCTCAGTATCCAACAGAGTATTCCAATGGATCAGTATTGCACTTCCATGAAGTTTGGAACTTGTGAAGGACATGCAAGAACAAGATGTCCAAACTGAAGTTATGATATTCAGAACCAGAATCAGAATTGCTTTATTCACCAAATGTACAGAAGTGCACAGGAATTTGACTTGGTGGCGATAAAGTAATAAATAGGACACCATACTGAGGTATAGCAAATAATATTCCATCCACAACAAAAACTAGATAAAAAAGATTAAAAAAACTGCAAAGCGCTTCAAATATTGTGAAACCCAATCAGAGGTGAAGTGCAAGTGCAAGGCATTTAATATGGAGGTAATACAGTTCTTTGTAAAGTTTATGGTGGATTCTGAAGGAGAGTTATGGCCTTCGGAAAAAAACTGTTGGATGTCTGGGGGTCCTGGTGCATATTGAGCGAAACCTGCAGCCAGCAGGGAATCGACTTAAGGAGGCCCTTGAACCGGCACAACACGCTGCCATTCCTTCACACATTATTAAAATCCTACCAGAGGAGTCTGTCATCACTTTTGTTGGACAGGAACTTCATCGTTACAGTTAATAGCACTCCAGTGCTTTGGGGATAACAGTTTTAACACGATTCGTGCCATAATTATTCATGTATCACACAAAGATTGGGACTTCATTAAAACTCAGCTTTGGTATTTCTATACAAACACACGATAACAGTTGGGTTCTAGTGGCAGAGGTAGTTGATCGCACATAGTTGTGTAGAAAATAATGTTCCAACTAAAGTCCAAAAAGCATCTTTGCAGTTCTGTGTGTGATCGAGGCCACACACCATCCCTTTACAGTTTTTTTCGATTTCTTAAGCACGATTTTGAAAACAGGGCCCGATTTTTTCAAAACACTACACACAATTAGCACACTAAACACCCAATTACCAAAACACCTCAGACCCTTTGCAAAATGGAACACTCTTTTCAAAACTATACACTATTTTATAAAAAAACATATTTTGTCACCATATGAAACGAAACACACACTTTTCATATTACTTAATTCTGTCTGAACCAGTTACACACTGCTGTTGCTAACCTTAAACACTTTTAGTAATTGTACTTCTCAGTGATTTGAGTAATGTATAAAAAGTACACAGAGAAAATGCAAATATACAATAAGTTCACCAAACACTTGACAAGACCAATGCTGCAGACTGAGGAAAATACAGTAGAATGTATTTCTCTCCATACACCCAAATCAGTCAACATGGAAAATCACAACAAAACATGTGTGCAGTAGTCTGCATAACACTGTTATCCCAGCAAACAACAACACACATACAATACTGTATCCAGTACAGGTTACAAATTACAGATAATACTGTAAATACATTTAAAAAATCTGATAAAGGAAACAGAAAATACAGTATAGAAAATACTAGACATTATCTCTTCGCCTAGCTGGATCTGTCCAGAGAATTTCATCCACATCCTTCCACCGCCAAGCAGAGAAAAACTGGATAAGGAGAGTATGGTGGAAGGTATAGAACTGTGAACTGTGGGTGGTGTTGAAACCAGTTCTGGACCAGAGCAGCATGGTGGAATGACATTGTCTCAAATGACTGGTGAATCTGGTGCATTTGTTTACCTGCTGTGACTATGTTTTGCAATCAGTCTAAAAATGTGAGTATGTGAGGTGTGTTGTAAGGGCTAATATTGGCATGACAGAGGAGGACCCGATCTCCTCTGTGGATTCAACCCCCTCACTCTCACTGTTATTCTGACTCCTTCCATTTTGGTTACTGTAAAGGCAGGTGAACTTACCTGCTGCATTTGTATAGTGCTTGAACCTGATTGGAGTGTCTACAATAAAGCAATCATGTATTTGTGCATTTGGGGGCTGTGTTTACTGACTGGCTCATGTGTTTGGTAGTTTGACAGTCAGTGCTTTGGAATTTCAATGAGGTGACATGATATACTTCTGTGTCTAATGTATTTAAGTGTGTTTAGTGTTTTGCAAATCACTGTATTGTTTTTCAAAAAGTGTGAGGCTGACTTTGTGCTTATAGTGGTGCACATATGGGCCAAAGGTTTGCTTCTTGAGTTTAAAGGTCACATATTATGCTAAATGCACTTTTTAAATGTGTTCTAACATATCCATGGGTCCACGGTGTGCCTAGAGACTGCCAAAATATTTTAAAAAATAACAATCTCTCCTTTTCTCACTCTCCCCCTTTCTGAAACCCCCACCCCTCCCCCCAATATACTCCAGTCAGAATTCTCCTCGTTTCTGACCTCACAAACTGGAAAGCCAGAAGCTTCCACTGTGCAGCCCACACCCCTATTTCTTATTGGTCCACGGCCCAGACAGACAGAGGGCGAGGCGTATCTGGCTTCGCTTCCGGACAGGGGGCGGGGGGAGCTCAAAGATTGTATATTTACGAGGGGAGCTGCAGCTCTTTTTAAAAGATAGGCCATTGTGAGATTAGCTGAACATCAGCATAGTACAATAAATTATCTGAAAGTTTTTTTCAGCAAACAATTAAAGAAAAACGTATTAGGGACCACTAAGACCATATAATATGGTGTATAATAGTACCGAAAAGTGTATAATATGGGACCTTTAAGGTTTTTATAATTGTGTAATACTTTTGATTTTAGTGTTCGTGCGATCGTACAAAACTGTAATACAGTAGTGCAACAGGGCCGTATATTATTTCTGCTTTAGAACGACATCTTGGAGAACTGATGTTGCATTGACTTGCTACAGTCAGTGGGACAGACCGAAACTCCATCAAACTTTAGTTCAATAGTGTACAGCTGTTTGTGTAGTGATTATGCTGGCAGGCACAAGAGTTTCATTAAATAGGAATTAGTCGATTTGGCAGAGTCAGATTCCTCCCTCTGCCAATGATAATAACAGTGGTAATCAGACACACAGCAATTAATTACTCAGCCTGTGTCCTGGTAGACGTCTGTTGAGAGCGAGACATTGTATCACACGTCCAGCATTTGCTAATATTACCCGGAGAATGGCTTATCATTGCTTATGGTTGTCAGAGGTTTGCTAATTATACTGTGAGCAGGTTTTAATAGGCAGGCCCACATTGTACCTTTAAGGCAATTTACCAGCAAATGAAATCTCTTAGTGATTACACTGATCTCTCTCAAGTTTTGTCCTGTGTTTACACCATACTTGAGCATGGAGATATTGGACAATAAAAAAGCTATTTAGTGCATTTAGTGATTGTAAGACCTTGTGAAAACAGGGAATGTACAATCCCAAATCTTCGCTAAACCTTTCCCCCCAAGCTAATGTAAGCTGCAAACCTTAACATGGCCTGGCTAACGAGAACTCAACGTAGTAAGCTGTTGGAGACAGTGTTTTCAAGCAACTTGTGAAGCTAATGATAGCTGATTTAGCTAGCTACAACCAATTAAACCATAAAACCTGACAATTCATTTCAGACAAAATGTACGGTCTCGATTATTTAATTTTTTTTAAAGCCTATTTTTGTTAGTGTGACACTGTTTAAAAAATTACTAAGAATATTGAGTGGAAAGTCTGCCATTGTATTGTTAGCTACAGGTGTGCAACATGAAAAACGCAACAAAAGAAAACACCAACAACACAGTAACTACGGGGCAGGGCTTAGTTAACCATCGATTGCTTTCCAATCTATAAGTCATTTCAAGGATCTTCTTGCCATTTCTTAATTGCGGGAAAAGTTAAGTCGTTCGTAAAAGAAACGGAAGTCAATGTGTAATCATGAAGGCATTCAGAGGTAAATGAATAGGGTGAAATATGAGTTGAGGTTAAGACTTAAAGGAATCCTCTAACATTGTCAAATAATATGTCATGGGAGCCATTCAACATGCAGAATAACTGTGAATTATAGATAAATCAAAGGACATCAATGACTCCTTGGATGATGGTGTTACTGCTCATAATCTAAGTAGGCCTGTATGAAAAACCTTTAGCTGCACCACAGATCCTACTGATCTTGTCACTCTGAAGTCTATACATTGTGTGTTGCTACTAAAACATGTCAAATACCATCCTATTTTCATAAAAGCTGGCTTCTCTTCTCTCGACACTAATGAATGTGATAACAGGTCTTTAAGGAGCTGATGAGAGCAATATTGTGCTACAGGCATTTAGCTGTCAGGGATTATATGAAAAGGATGTGAAGTCCCAAGCCGCAGTAATTGTAGGGTTTATATTACAAGCTAAGCACGAGGATGTCTTTTAAGTGCTATAGTTGCTAAACTACAAATCGTATATGCTTGAGAATGAACTAAGACGATATAATAGCAACATACAGTTATGCCGACATTTTATATTACTTTTTTTCCGTCATTGTTGTGGTGGTAGAGTTTATCAACCGCAAATATTTTTTGGATCGAATTTGGCCAGGTGGACTAGTGAATAATGTGGGTGGGCCAGTGCTCCCCAGGCCCATTACTGAATACGCCCCTGCATTAAAATAAAAAAAAGTCCTGCAGTAAAGTTCCAAAGTAAATAAATAGCTAGATTCACAAAAAAGAAATAAGTTGTCCCTCGTCACATCTGGAGCCCCTGGTGACTTGGAGTTGAACAGTTGATTTTCTCATGATTACTGGAAAAATGGCTCTATGACATGAGAAGCAATCAAGCGCAAACAGAACATTTTGATTGCTGGAACTCAAACTGCTACTGACTCTTTAGACATGACACCAATCCAACATACTGTAATCAAAAACTTTGCTGAAAATCAGATGATGATTCTACTAGGAATTGAAATGAAATAAACTTTATTATAAAAGGGAAAGGTTGCAATAGTTCTCTTGGCCCATAATATACTCACAAAATTATGGCTCAATGCTCAAGTTTAAAAAGGTGGAGTGAGCGATTCTGGAGAACCCCTTCTTGTCAAAATAGGCATCTCCATGCGATCTCCTAACTGTCCTTACTGTGTGTGCCCTGATCTGGTGTTAACACACACCTAGTCACTGTAAACTGGTATTTAAACAATAGTTTTGTAAACAAAAGCTGGCCCACCGTAGCTCGTGACATGCCTGTTTACAGAGCCTAGGCTGTGTATTGACACAGGAAGCGTATCGTGGGGAGATATTCAGACTAGTAAGAATGGCAAGCGTGAAGTGTTTGATCAATCCTACAATTCCTTAAGTGTCTTGGCTCACAAAAGAAGTGCAGATAAGACTCTAGTAACAATAAATAGAGGTAAAAACAGGAATAATATTGGTTATTGTAAAGAAAACGGAATGTCAGTCTAGTGGAGTGTGCAGTTTTCTTTTTTTTAACAGTCCTGTTTTTGGAGATAAAACAGACCAATGACATGAGACACAGAGACAAGGACTTTCCTCGATTCTGCCAATATTTTATTTCAAACCGTCCCCACCACATTGAAGTAAATAGTAACACTAGAAAGAGCAATCACTCCTGAACAAGGAGAGGGTTCTTCTTAGAAGAAAATGCCTCCTGGGTCACAGGCGGGGGCGAGTGTGTGATGAAAGGTTGATTCAGTAAGCGATCCACCAGATTTATAGGTGTTCCTGGAGGACGTGACAGCTCTCCTTACACACGAGACACTCAGAAGACACACAATCCCAGTTGAGCCTCTTTGAAACTCCTTCAGTTCTGCTTATGCCGCCACGCCAAAATGATTAAGAGGAACAGACTGTGGGAAACCCAAGCACGTTTAATGCTAGCAATGATGATAAATGCGCAATATAAAAATTCAAAAATAAACTGCTATAACAAAAAAAAATTTGGATAAAAATACAAAGATTAGTAGCAGATAAGGAAATGCCTCTTTAGAAGAGAAGGGAATGTGTGTGCCTTATTTTCTGTAGCATGTGGGCAGAAAGTCTATCAAGATATCGATTGTGCAGCTTAAGTGTACCAATGTTAAAGGGATAGTTCAGTATTTTTGAAGCGGGTTGTATTAGGTACTTGTGAACAGTAAGCCAACTCGCACCTGTGCAGTGCAGCGAATCACTCCGCCAATCAGCTGATCCACTCAGCGCTACAGGAATACATGTCTGACCTACAGTTGAAAAAAAGTGCAAAAATAAACAGCTATCTGGGGGCAAACTAAAGCGGTGAAAAAATCCTACATTGAGCATACAATTATACAGATATCTTTTGTTTTTTTAATTAAGCATTCATATCTGCAAAAATACAAGGCTGACTTCAACCATTTCAATGTCCCTCCCCCCAATCTCCATATAGTGACTGCGCTGACTGCCATCTCCATAAGGTAACAGATAAACTCTGCATGAGTACCTCATTCATACCCACTTCAAAAAAGCCGAACTATCCCTTTAAAAGGTAAAACTGCCATATAAAATCCAACTTCTTCCCTCATTCTCCTTCCGTGTGTGTCCCCACCCCCTCCTCCTCCCCCTGTGTTGCAGGGCTTGTCCGAGCCAGTGGGCCTGGCCGTCACCCTTCAGTGTTTTCGGGCAGGGTGGGGTCAGGGATGGCGTGTGCGGGGTCGCAGGTGAAGGACACAGTGATGGCGTAGCGCGTCCCCCACGTCACCCTCTCAACGCGGTGGAGGTTCTCCGAGCCGGAGGAGAAGAAAGTGACTCGTCCTTTGGCAAAGGAGGAATGAAAAGAGATGGGAAAAAAGTTGCAGTGTGAACTTCAATGCAAGTCCAATAAAAAAATTTAACATGTCACTCCCTTCTGTATCATGCTACACCATTCTTAATTCAATAAAGCAAAAACATTAAGTGAATAGTAACACATTTTGGGAAATATGCTCAAGGGCTTTCTTTCTAAGACTATGATAGGAAGATTTGTTGAACAGAATTAATCAATATCGTGTTTGTATTACATACAGGCCTGGAGATATGATGTAGCTAACTGTGCTGGCTTGGTACCTAGGACGGTTATAGCCAAGTTAGCTGTTAACCCCTGCCTTCATTTTTTAAGCTAGGCTAGGCTGAACACATCTTGACCCCAGCTAGACTAGTTTGCCATAAAGTAGCAACAATAAGTAGCTTTACATTTACATAAATGCGGTAATTAAAGAAAATATGTTGCCTAAATTAGATAAATGTGTTGGTAGTATTTTCATTTAATTAGACACAGCTAGGCTTGTTGTTTCCAAGCCGCAACCACAGCGAGTTCTACCAGCATCCAATGGGGAGGTGACGAGAAATGCAGTTCACCAAGTGGCCACTTAGAGGTGGTACCAAAACAGGGCAATTTCTCATTGACTCCCAAGTTAAATAGGCCATTTTCACAGCATTATTAAACCTTTTTACGGCATGGTCCAAAAAAACCTTCTAGTCTGTATGTTTAGGTCATATCTCCATGACAACACTGAAGGGAGGGGGGGAATGCAGTTGCACAGTGAAGTTGGAATAACTGAGGTCAGCCCGGATGCTACATCCATTTTATATACTATCTATGGTTGTTTCCCATCTCCTCCAGTCTTGCTAAGTTATGCTAAACATATCTTGACTCAAGCTACATGCCGTTAGTCTCACACATTTAACTATCTCTAAAATCACAAACATTTCCAGTCTCGTTCACATTTAAACAAGATTTTTTTTAAATAATAATAAGTGAGCTATGAGAAGTTATTTTTTTTAAACTTTGAACAGAGCCAAGCGTTTTTTTTATTTTTCAAGCTTGATGCTGAGTGAGGCAAACCTACAGGAAACATTTAAAAGAAGAAATATAATGTTGAGAAATTCTGTTTTTTTCTCTCAACATTTTAATTAACTTTTTTTTCCGTACAAACAACATCCTGACTCCAGCTCTGTATTTGATACACATGCATGATTAATATAAACAATATTACAATTACTCACAATATTCTCATCAATCTGGGAAAGACAGTAAATAAGATTATTCTGATTCTGTATGTATACTATGCAGCATTGCTTGTGGACTTGAGGGAAATGTGATGAGGGCACAGCGGACACGACACAAAAACGCTAAGAAAGAAGCTGGAACCCTGAAGAGATAAAATGGCCTCGGGGACATGCTGGACTCATTCCAGGATTGTATTTTTGCTAATGCTGAAATGCATTCTTTTGATATCAAAAAAAAAAAAAAAAAAAAAAGGTTCTGACTTGGACAAACACAGTCAGAGTTTGTGGCGGTGACCTTGAAGTCAGTTCTCGTCATTTATCAGAGGCTTTGCTTAGCTGGGCCAGATAATGAGCCGTTGCAATCTACCAGCCAGTCTGGGTCATTCTAACACAACTTGCTTGATGGACATTTGCATTAATGTTTACATAGCTAGCCTCCGGTTATGTCCAATTATTAAGAGATTTATATTTAAAAACGTTTCAGACTCTTGTTTTGCTACCAATCCTCCAGTGTTCTGACTTTTGAAGAGGTTATCTCAATATGTGAATGTGAATAAAAAGCTGGAAACTTTGTCCCCGAATTTGTTTGCTCTACTTTTCCTCAGAGGAATACTGATGATGTGTGTTAGTACGTCTGTCAGAGTGTGTGTGTGTGTGGGGAGGGGGGTGCTTGAGAGAGCGAGAGAGAGATAGAAAGAGAGAGAGATAGAGTCCCATTAGCTTAGAAATCAGCGCTCAGTTAAACAATGGCATTTACTTTGGAAACCCACAGAATGGAAAACAAAAAGCAAGAGAAAGGGGGTGGTCTGCTTGTTTCATATCATTGAAAAGGAGGGCATTTATTTTCAAGTGCTTAAATTAGCCACACAGCTTTAGATGACAATACACAATGAAATCATCTTCAAAAATAATCCTCAAATCCCCATGCACTTGTCAATATAGACGTTCTCGGTTTTAAGCATGACGGGCCCAGCGGATTCTGTGCAGTCAGCACAGCAGATTAGTGGCAACACAATGGAGGGATATTCATTGAGCGATTCAACAGGGTTCACACTCCTCCAGATATCCCATTCCAGGGCGTTTAAAGGACATTATTTGAAAGAAGAAAATTGAGAATAGTGAGAATAGTTTACACTTACATGTTCATATAACTTATAATAATACAATTTACTTGTACATTGCAAAGAGTACTCAACCATCAGAGATCCTCAGCACTGCAACCCCAGGCCCTGAAGTTCCTGAACCTTTTTTAAGTACTATCTCTCTCGGGCAGGGACTTTCACCAGGGTGAATCAAAAACCCAGGAACTATATTTAGACCCTGGTTCTTCCAAAGGTTCCTAGTTCCTGGGGAAAAGTTCCTACGGTAGAAAAGGGTGCTGATATCTCCTGCTATTCATGTCATCCAGTCTTTTCTTGCTTTTTATAAACAGCCACACATCAACGATTTTTACTTGATGATGTCTTTAACCTCAAAGACACAACCGAGATGAGCGTGCAATGCTAACATGTTGCTAAACGAGGCTTGACTTCTATCATGCCACCTTTTCAAAGGGCACACAACACGTGAACACACACTGTCCAATCATTGTATCGATTGCTCCCACAGCCTCATAATTAATTGGTGTAGGATGAGGCACACAGGCTAGTCCATGTCTCAAAGTAGTCAGGGATTAATGTTTAATAGGTAGATGACGTTGGGTGGAGCTGAAAAACAGCTTGACATTTTGGATTGATCTTTGGTGAAGAGTACATTCCCTAATGCAATTACCCGGGTTACTTTGTGCCCGGCACGATTTTAACCTTTGAGAGGGTTTAAAAGATATATAAAGCATTTCCCAATTGGTTACCACCGTGCCATGCATCAGCCTACAGTATAGAGCAGCACTGGGGTGAGTACAGGCTGTCATTCGACTTAGAGCCCTTTCTCTTTTATGATTACATTGTTTTGTGTGTTTTTCAGTGTTTTATACAGCAGTGGAGGTGAGTCATCCCAACTGAAAACA
Organism: Ammodytes marinus; assembly: GCF_949987685.1. Taxonomy (NCBI): domain Eukaryota; kingdom Metazoa; phylum Chordata; class Actinopteri; order Uranoscopiformes; family Ammodytidae; genus Ammodytes; species Ammodytes marinus. The sequence continues at coordinate 16,873,180 of NC_137224.1, read as the reverse complement.
AAGAAACTGACAAAAGAGAAAAACAATATTCCGATATGTAACATCTGCCTAAAAGAAATGATGTATGGCTCACCACCTTGGCTAAAATGTGCTCCATTTTTTATTTTATTTTAAATAATGTTGATCGTTTCTAGATAAATCAAAAATCAAGTTTTGGACTAAGGACGTTCAGTCAAGATAGGATCAGTCCAGACATGTTCGCTGTATTCAGTATCTGGATGTTTGCAGAGGTGCAGCCACCAAGGTCATGGTGGTGGTTCCAAGACAGCAGCCCATCTGAGGTTATCTAATCCCCCTGTGGTTGTCTAAGATGGCAGGTTACCCCCTATTGGCTGGCAGATGTGCCTTACTCTCTGTCCTTGCACTGTATCTGCCTTTCCCAACCAAACACCTTATCTCGCCGTCGCATATCTAGTCTTCATCTATCTCCCAGCGTCCCCACTCGATACAGTCTATCCCCTTGCCCTATGGGGGACGCCATCACATTCAGCAAATCCATCAGCCACCTGTCTCCCGTCTCCTTCGTTTTGTAATCTTCCACTCCTTTTCCTTCGAAACCTGAGCAACACTTCCACCAGCGTCCCCCAAGGGTTAACTCACAACTTTCTTGACTTTTGCAATTTCAGTCAGCCGAGTCCTGATTGTGTTCCTGGTGTTATAATTATACCTCATTCCACTCTGTCGCCTCCGAAAGATATGATCTTCTCCGCGGACTAATCATCCGTCATAATATGAAGATCACACTCTCACCAAGTCAAAACCTGTCAGTCAACTGCCCAGCATGGGGCCCGAAGAGCTTCTCAACTGCGGTGAGCTGTGTAATACTGTTGCTATTTCTAAATACCCAGGGATATGGTAATACCATGTAACTGCCAAACCCTAGCAGGAAGCAGAGGACCAGGAAAGAGAGGGAAGAGGGGACTGCTTTTAAAAACGTTGAATTAAAGAAGGGACAAGGTGAACGGAGACAGCATGGGAGGGGTTTGCTGTCAGTTATGACAGAGTGGGAGTAATGCTGTCAGGGAGAGTTAAAGGCTTCAGGAGATGTTTCCCAAATTGAACCGATTCCCAGAGCCTTCCCTCACCACAGATGCCTTTCATGGAGCAAAGCAGAGAAATAGGATTCAAGAGCGAGGCTGACTCCATTGCATATTACGCTAAGCATTTGGCCTGAAACTGTTTAAACCTAGGTCGTACATTTTAGAGTGAATCACGTGCAGGGTTCGACATAACGTATAGCCCGATGGCCCGGGGCCAGTAAAATCATATGCAGGGCAAGTTGATTGGCCAGTCACTGTCCCGCCCGGGCCAGTGACTGGCCAATCACAGTTCAGTATCTTTTTGTAGACTACATCATGGTTCATTGAAATGCGCGTTCTGAGTCGTAATGAAAGCAGTGTTTATTTAAGACTCAATATAATAAACCTAATATAAAATATATTTTTTAATGAAAGGCCAGTGGACAACCGATGCGTGGGCGTTTTGACAGGCACCGTTGGCAGAGCTGCCTACCGTCCGCCTGCGAGTCGACAAATCAATCGACTTACTCTGCCCCCTTTCTTTCTTCCCACAGCAGAGGTTGTGGCGCAGAAAATGATAACTGCGCTTTTCCTTTATCTGCCGCCGTAATGTTACAATATTTGCATCCAAGCCCCAATGGTAATACAAATGAGAGGCGTTATTTAAACGCTGTGAATGCGTCTCCGGTGATTGTGTCGGTTGTAGACAGAAACGAACGGAGGGACTCCGCTCACTGTACAGTTCCTATAGTCGCGCAGTTTGGCACTGTGTTTTCAGGCTCGAGACATTCAATCAGATCGCGGAAGTCTTTCCCATTGAAATCGCTAACGGGGAGAATATCCCCGGTTATTATTTTAGCCACAAACCACAGTTCATCTGCGCGGCGGCTCACTCGCTGGCGAGATCACACGGTGAAACGCTGCTGTGATCGGACGAAGGCATTGTGTGTTTCTAAGGTGATTTAACGTCATAGTCTTAGACGAGCGTTTAACTTATGCTGCATATTTTGCACTGCATTGTTTTTTATCAATAGTTTGAAAAAATGGTCCCACACCGGACTCTTATATGTGAAGCTGACACTTCATGGAGAAGTGACACTGCTGCAGCGCGCTCACGACCAGACGTGAACTCACATACACGGTGAAATCTCCCATTAAAAAAACGGCATAACCCACTGATTTTCGGATTTCTATTCTATTTTTAAAGTCAACTTGAGCGAAAGTGGAAAACCGGTCATTCGGTCGACACATTCACATCCCTAATGCATATAGAGAAAGTAATAAAAACAGCCTACCACACCACAAAGAATGATCAGACCTTCATCTCTTATTTATTTTTTATGTTTGAACATGACTTCTGCAGGTGAACTATTCATTAAACTGCCCAAATTCAAGAATAAAAACAACCTTCAAACTACTGGACTTTAAAATACTGGCCGACTCTTTCAACATACTTTCAGTTGTAGGCTTCTAATTCAATATGTTTTCCTGGTTTTATATTATGTGTATGAGCAATATCAACATTTCATATAATTAACTAAAAGAAAAATAACCAAATCTAAAGGGAATATCTATACTGTTACAGTATAGATATTCCCTTTAGATCTGGTTATCTTTCTTTATTTTTCTAATACAGGTATTATAATTATTGACACTAAATTATGAAGAAAAAAAAAGTGTGTGCAGGGCCAGTGAAAATATACAAGGGGCCAGTAAAACTCGGATCCACTGGCCCGGCGGGCCAGTAGGAAAAAAAAGTTATGTTGAACCCTGCGTGTATTTCGATGGAATTGCTGCAACCACAGCAGATCAACTAAAAGAGAAGAATTAAATCTGCAGAAATCTTGTGCATTAAATTGAACTTTTACAATCAAGTGCTCTCATCATTAAAACAGCTTATAGTTGATGACAGCGACTTGACAGTGCTAAGCTTCCAGTTCAATACAAGTCCTTTGGCGGTGTCAAAACAGCTCCACAGAAGAGCCAGTGTTTGCAATCAGTCATCAGAAGAGAGTCAACGGTACAAAAATGTCTCCTGAATAAACCTACCAGTTGGTTAGTGTCTGAGCTAGCCATAATAGTCCCTCTCTTAATACAATTTCTCTGTCATGTTCACACTCTCCCTCCTTCATTCTCCTGCTTCAAAGTCAATCAGAGGACTAGGAGCGTTTCAATCTGTGAGCCTTAAGCCCTCATATCCACCCATGACCTCTGTCAACAAATTGTCTTGTCGCTGTCAAATTTGAAAGCCGTCCTCTCTCTGTGTGTCATTTGTCATGTCAGTATGATAGATCATCAGCTAAAGCAGTTTCCCAACTACAACTAAAAGAAGTCACTATCAACCAAGCTTCTAGCACCACCTATGTCACAGCTATGTGAGGATGCCACCTTTTCGTTCGACATGCCTTGACTTTTTTGAAGTAAGTACTTCTATATATATGTGCCTTAATTACCTAATATTGTAATACTTCATGTATAATTTGATTATTGACAATTAATTTGTCATTGAGACGAATAAATGATTTTGGTCAACAGCATCTGAATACGTTTGACTTGGCTAACACAAAGGGTTCCTACCTTCGCCCTCAGGTAAGATTCCAGTAAACCAAATAGCTTCAACAACCTTTCAATGTCATTTTTGAGCTCAGAAAACATTGCAAAGGTGTGTGTGTGGGGGGGGGGGGGTTGTGTTGTGTTTCACTTGGCTATAAGAGACATTTTGCCCTGGGAAAATCAAAATTGAGTAACCTGAAAAGGACCAGTCAAACAGAGCAGAGCAAAAGTAAAGCAAAATGGGCTTTATATTCACCATCCAATTCAAAAGGATGTCGGGACAAGTTGGTACCTCACTCTGGCACATTCCCTCTAAGTGACCAGCTTGGAACAGCCCTGATTTTACACAAGTTCCCCAGAAAATGTATCCAATTCCCCTGTTTTTAAATGCCTTACATATACCTTGGAAGTCCCATGGTAGTACTACAGGAAATTGAAACCTGTATAGTTTATTTTTCCATGTGGATTTTTCCCAAGCCCCTTCGAAATATCCATTTAACAGCATTACTCATACTTTCTGTATGTGTTATACTTGACTATAATAAAAGACACAGACCAATGCGTTTCCTACAAGAACATCAAATGGTTATGTCTAAGCCTCCGGGTACTACTGTATATAGATATGAAGCCTAATCCCTTGCCCTCTCACTGTGCGCTGCTGATTCCCCAAATATAGAGGATTACACCCACTTTGTTTCACATGTTAAGAGTGCTAAAAAAAACACCTGCAGATTCCCTAATGCCGCTGAGCACAGCAATTTTAATATAAGGCAAGGCTTCGATAATGAAATCCTTTATCGACCCTGCATCATTGACTTTATGTGTGGGTTTAAAGACTTATATAGACAAAGCCAGGGGTAACTTACAACATGTTAACATATAGCCTGGATTTACAACATAGCACATTTCAAACCAAGTGAGGAAAATAACTATGTGGCACTACTTTAGGCAGATTAAGGGCGTATTCACACCAGCTTTGTTTAGTGCGGTTGAAACGAACTCTGGATTTGGTACGGTTCATTTGGAGTGGTTTGAATGCATTCCAAGACTCTGGTGGGCACCAAGTAACCGGACTACGCTTGAAGAGGGTCTCGGGCTTTTGTAAGTGAACTCTTGAGCGGATCATCGCTGGTGTGAACCCCATCCGCACTAATCACGGGAAGCGTAGTATTTACGCATCATTTCGCCGTCTTTTGCATAATGTCTTTCATTAAATGCAATGTGTTATTATAATTTATTTAGCGCACATTGACAACAGCATAAACGCATATGTTCCGCCCACTACTATTACGTGGGCTGACAGAGGAAAGTAGCACACTACATTTAATAGATGATGGCTGTTACAATATGCGCTCCACATTAAGCATGAAAATAACTGGCCGATGCTCTGCGATTGTGATAAGCGACTGTAGAAATTGCTTTGTGATTTGCATTTTTACTCACAGAACTGTCTGACAGCATTCCCGTGCATGTGACTTTTGCTTACAATGTATTAGTCCGTTTGAGTTTTGCCTTTTTGAACGCCAACTATCTAAAAAACAAAAAAATGTATATGCTCTCAACTGGTGTGCATCAAGTCTTCCTTAACCGGTAGTTACCTGCCCGTGGTTCCACTGTCCGGTTGCCATTTTGGTCCATGAAGATGAATCTTCCCCCAGTGAAGTCAGAGCCGTAGTCAGACAGGTACAGGAGTGAGGTGTAGTCAAAAGAGCCATAGGTCACCTGACAGAGAGGAAGAGAGTACCTGCATTAAAACCTTTACTCTGCTGCTTGTAGATCAGCTATCAATTTCTAATAGTCTACAACAGTGGTAGTGGATTTCTGAGGCTGTGCTGAATCCCCCCCCCCCACACACACACACACACACACACACTACATGATTTAAGCACAGTAGGGTCAGTGTTAAGTTCACATAACACAACTTTCTGCTTTATAATTGGGTGTCTTGCGTTAACATGGTTCGCAAACTTCATGACCGTTTGGCTAATGGGAGACACACATTACAAGATCTTTCACCAGGGCACATCACCGACAGGTTTGTCTAGTCAACACACTATGTTTTGTCACACAAACCCACGCAACAGGCCACACGGGAAATTACCCGATTCCATATGTGAATTTTATTTTTCTTCTTCTAACCATGGATGTCCACAAGCCTTTGGTCTAATGAAAATGTTGTGTTTAGCACCAATTTGAAAAAAATCTCCAAATAGCTTTTCAGTGCTGTATTGTGTTTGCTTTACGCTGCATATCCATGAAGATCCATCATACTTTAAGGGTAATGCATGTCTGACCACACAGAGAGAACCTAAGCACAGCCTTTAATACATGGCTTCCTGTCACTGCAATAAATCTCAGCCACATGTTTTGTGGACACTGTCAGCCATTCTTAGTTGGAAAGAGTAATGGTTGGCCTTTACCTCTCTCATGGGTCAGTTTCTGCTGACTCCTCACCTGAACTGCTCTCATCAGACCTTTGGGACTGATTAAATACAGTTTTATAGGATTATATATATTTTTTTAATGATGCAACCGAATGGATTGTTGGAGCCCATCCATTCAGATGAAGCGAAATGTATTCATGCTAAATAAAATATGCTGTGGGGGCTGTATGCTGTTACAATAGTGCTAATAGGAGATGCGAAGATGAGAGAGCCTGAGCTTAAACAGTGTGTGGGCTTATTGGAACATCAAAGGGTGAGAACAGAAGAAATTTGAATGGTCAACTTTTCACATAACATAACAATTCATTTATATAACCTATCATTGTGTATCTGTCTGGTAAACTGTGTCTCAGCCTGTCTCTGTGCCTCATCTACCAGCCAGCTATTTCATTTGTTGTTGTATTGAAAAGCCGACAAGCCGTTTAGAATATCCGTACTTTTGTAATAAAGGCAAGACAAGGCAAGTTTATTTATATAGCACAATTCAGACACAAGGCCACTCAAAGTGCTTTACAGGGGCAAGATTAGAATACATAAAACATATTATAAAACATTTAAAAGCTAATAAAAGAAGCAAATAAAATAAAAACTGCAGGTTAAAATGGAAACAAAAAAGTCTTCAGACTCGATTTAAAAGAACTGAGAGTTGCAGCAGACCTCAAGTTCTCTGGGAGTTTGTTCCAGATTTTTGGTGCATAATAACTAAAAGCTGCTTCTCCTTGTTTAGTCCTAACTCTAGGGACTGTAAGTAGACCTGTCCCAGACGACCTAAGGGCTCTGGACGGTTCATAACATATCAGCAGATCAGTAATGTATTTTGGCCCTAAACCATTTAGTGCTTTGTACCAACATCAGTGTTTTGAAATCAATTCTTTGAGTGACTGGAAGCCAGTGTAAAGACCTCAGAACTGGGGTAATGTGATCCACTTTTTTGGTCCTAGTGAGGACTCGAGCAGCAGCGTTCTGAATTAGCTGAAGCTGCCTGATAGATTTTTTTGGAAGGCGTGCAAATACACTATTGCAGTAGTCAAGTCTACTAAAGATAAATGCATGGACAAGTTTTTCTAAATCTTGCTGTGACATAAGCCCTTTAATTCTTGATATGTTTTTTAAAGGGTATTATGATATATTGCCAGGCCAGCTGTGGGTGCTTAAATTTTCTACAGTGTCCAACAAGATAATGCTAAAAAAGCTTTAACCAGTGCCCCACCAGACACAACATTTAATTCAGAGGTTATGACAATATTATTTTTGTTAAATGTACTAAGAAATTAATTGGTTTAAATTCAGCATTTCAATTGTGTGTCAAAGTAAATGAGACTGTATGATGGTTGCCGCAAAGATTTTATGATTTTGTGTTGTCTTTTCTAATGGGCTCTGTCCCAGTCACGCAATACACACTCATTTGTTAAGCCAAAACAATGGCATTCATGAATGATTAGATGGGCATCAAATAATAAGCTGACACAAGGGAGGCTGTCACGGATTGAATTTGTCGCACTGTAAATTATGTAAATTATCGCAAGAGATATTTAGTCAAGATATTTCATTCAACATTTTAATTAGAGACGGGGAATGAATGTTCATTCAGCACTACTGTTGAAATAAATGGTCACATTTTTCTTTTTCAAAACATGTTTTAGTTTTGTTTTCTAGAGCATCATTCTGCTTTCGGAGAAAAGACAACCCTTTTCACACCTACCATGTTTGGTCTGGATGTTTCATCTTGATCTGAACTAAATATAGTGTTGTAAAAGCTCTCCTCCTGACCAAACAGATCAACTGGCAGGCTATTGTAAGAAGACCAAAGAGGAAAAACAACGCAATAAAACAAAATGAGCTGCGGCAGCACATGGGGAGAAGAAACCAAAGATTTAATTGACATTTGGACCACTTTATGAAGAGTCAGTCAGAAAAAAAATTATGCTATTTCTAATCCTCTCGGAAAATAATACTTTCCAAGAAGATGAGACAGAGGATAGGAGAGGATGGGGGAACTAAACTGACAACACACCAATGTCTTACGCACACCGACTACAAATCAATCAATTGTAAAGTACTGGGCAACACAGCTAATGCATGTTAAGACAACAGGATGTATGTACAGTATATCATGCATAGCTCTTTAGTGGGCTCACATCTGAAACCAAAACTAAACAGATCAAATGCATACTGAAACTCAACCCTTAGTACTTTCAGATGTGAAAAGGCAATTAGATGAAGCAAAGTTAAGCTGTTGGATGGATCGTGTTTACTTTTCGGATTGAACAGTTGGAGTAAATGGAACAGTTCTCTATATTTGGACTCAGAGCTTAGTGCACCTAGATAGAGTGAGCAGTCTGCCAGCTTACACTCTATCTTGGTCTGACTGCCTGCAGCGTCTCACCCTAGTAAATAATACGAGGGTGTTTTAATTGATATTAATTAGTACAGCTTCAAAGGGGGTCAAACATCCAAAATACACAAAGAAAAAGTGTTCTAAATTCTACTAGTACAGTGCATTGCAAAAGTATTCATACCCCTTCACGGACACGGAGTGAGCATTACGCGGTTGGATATAGGCCTACAACTATCTGCTTTGGTGAGTTATTTATATGTATTTAAATTGTAGGACAATCATGTTATATTATTTGCTGCCCTTCTTATTTTAAATGGTGACTTAGGCAATTTTCTTTTGTTACAACTACAGCCCATGCTTTTTTTCTCTTTTTCTCTCCCCATCGGAGACCTACTGGATCGGTTTAAATTGTGGCCCGTCTATTTAATTACTTTCAGTGAGGAAAATGCGTTTTAAACTTGTGGAAAACAATCCTTAATATCATATGGCAACTGTGACTGACATAAGAGCGCTTTATTGCGGTCAACCGTTGTTCTGTAGACAGATGCGTTGCGTTCTAAAAATAGAAAAAAGTTTAACGAGGAATTGATTGATCCTCAAGGAATGCAAGCGCCCTACCAACTGAGATAAGGGCGCCCCATATATTTTTTATTTAGTTGTATCCATTCTGTAATCTGTTTAAAAATTGGTGCAAGTTCTGTAGTCACAAGGTGCAAATCAACCACGTCCGGAGGAAATTTTGCCGAGTTGATTACTGTATAAACAAACTGCTGAAGAGATTTTCTTTAGCAGCACGACAAGCCAAGGTCATAAATGGAAATCCTACCATTTGACATTTAGTGTCCGCTGCTATAATTCAGCTTCATAATGACGGCAGGTTTATCGCTGCCATGAATGAGCTAAAACACACTTTTCCATTGCTGTCATACTAGGACTGGTGCTGTGACAACGTATCAGCAGCATGATCGATGGGGAGAAAATTGTCACCACCAAAGGCGTCAGGGGCCATTTACATTTAAATGAGGCTAGGGTTAGCCAATTAGCCCCAAAATGGTGGCAGAGACAGATGGCGAAGAGAAGTGGGCCCTTTCATATCATATACATACATATCTCCAGCTGTCGAGGGCCAACGGGAGAGGATGAGGCAACAAATAGTCCAATGGACGGAGTCGACACAGCAAATGTGCTGTGTTCCGAGAACAAGCAAAGTAAATATGTACTGCTGGGTCTCTTTGCCTCCAAGCCTTTTTATCATGTTAGCAAGGGAGGATTACGGATCAATATTGAGACAGATGCTTCAACAGTTTTATGGGGAATGCCAATAAAAAAAACTCCTCCGGCCCTATAGTCTGAACATCTTTCCAAAAGCAACATTCGGGGTAAACAATAAACTGCAATGATTTTTATCAGCCCTCTAGTAAGACAAGGACAATTGTTAAATAACATCAAATATACTCTCAAATCACAAGAATTCCTATCAATTCAGGAGTTTTCCAACATAATATTGTTCTAACTTTTTAACTAAATAAGCTGTCAAACATGGAAACTTTTACTCCCCAGACGAACATCCTGTTTGTTTCAAACTTGCTGATAACAGCACACTATCTCCTCAAACACCTTTCAAGCCAAAGCAGCATTGACTCTACTCTAATCTCCAGATATCTGAGGTCTTAAACCCTTTTTCTGTCAATCTTGACGGCTTGTTGATGTCGCCACTGTTAGAAAAATCCACTTTTTTTGCACTTAGCGTGTAGAATCTTAATTGGGTTTTACACAGTTGAAAAGACCCAAGTCTGAAGTCTCAATTTGGAGCTCAGTCAAACTGACCTTCCTTAGGTTTCTCTTCATGTGTTGAAAAAGCGTAGTAACTTTGCTAAGTGGCTCAAGTCCCTGGGACGTATCATTCATTGCTACAATTTCAATGAGCAAGTCCTACCCTGCTCATATCTGTGAATGGCATTTTTTATCTTTTTTTCTCGATAAAGTTAAAAGGGATAGTTCAGTATTTTTTAAGTGGGGTTGTTTGAGGTACTTAGGCATAGTTACCTTATGGAGATGGCGATCAGTGTAGTCACTATAAATAGTAAGACGGAGAGACGTCAGCTTATCTAGGGAACAAGCTGTGGTAGCTCTGAGTGGAACAGCTGATTGGCGGAGTGATACGCTGCACTGCACCAGTGCGAGTCGTCGTAGTAATACAATGGCCGGACTCCGCTTTTAAAAAAAGTGCAAAAATAAAAACGGCTGTCTGGTGGCAAACTAAAACAGAGAAGAAATCCTACATTTACCAACTGAGCGGCTTTTATATTTTAGGTAGGCTAAGCATTTATGTGTCAAAAAAAACATCTACAGCAACGTCTCGCCCAAACTCCTTATAGTGACTGCACCGAACGCCATCTGCATAAAGTAACAGACTTACTATGCATATTAAGTACCTCATAAAACCACACTTCAAAAATACTGAACTATCCCTTTAACTCACTTAAAGACAATAGGAAAGGGTGCAAATTGTTAAAAGAGAAAAAATGTAGGTGAATTATGGAGAGAACCACGACTCTATTAAAGCGCACAAGTGCCTCCCCAGCCCATATCATGAACATGGGAGGGAGACTGACGGGTAAATGGAGAGAGCACTGCTTTCATGTTCAGCCAATACAGAGGATTCCTGTCAGCCAACTTCAATTAAGCTCCCAGTATCGATTCTCTCAAACTTCAGACTGGAAAATCACAATCCAGCCCGATACATCATCTGTTTAATGAAGTCAATTCCAACATTGTCAATTACAAACCACTGGTACCAGATCGTTGCTTCTCTACAAAGTTCTCCGAGGCAGAAGGGGGAACCTGTTTTTGGTGCATTACCTTATCTATGTGCGGGTGCCAGTACTCGTCGTGCTGGGTCTTGGCCGTGGTGCTGTTGATTCTGGAGAAGAACGTGGGCTTTGTCAGGTACATCAGAGTCGGTTCCAACCCAAACGTCTCGGCAATAACGGCCTGGATTCGCCCACGTACGTCTCTGCAATGAAAAAAAAAATATTGAAAGATGTATATGTTTAAGTATGATTTATGACCCTGATACAGCGTCTACTTCTGGGCCAAGCAGGTCTCGAGGATGTCACTCTCAACTGCAGCTGAGTGGGTTTATAAATGAATGGGTTTGTATCTTGACAAAAGCAACTTTTAGGATTTACACTGATACCAGCGAATAGTCGGTGACAATAATTCAATAGCTTTTCCCATTTCGGCCGCTCCTGATGTTCCAAGCTGTAATCAGTAATCTAGGAGGTGGGCCTAAAAATCCATACATCCATTTTGTAGACTAGCAACATCATCACACACTATTGATCGTTTGATTCCCTGTTCAAATAGAACAGAATGCCAACAAAAGGGATTATAATAAGGAATAATGTTGTTGTTATTGTGTATAAAGGTATCATAATATGAATGCATGTCACATCTTGGTATCTCATTTAGGATCAAGACACTTTAATGTACAGTAAATGCCCGACTGCTTTTTAATAAAAAGGTCATTTTATTCACCTGTAAAGCTCGAAATCCTCTTGTGTGAACACATCCCCGATCTGATCCCCAAAATACCTGCAGCCACCTCCCGTCACTCAAACACAGATAGACGGAGAGTTGGGGGGGACGCCACACAAAGCCAATCAAAGACACATGAGCACGCACACACAGACACACACACACAAAAACAGGGGAAACAGAGCAGAGGAGACAGGAGCTGTTAGGATATATTAACGGCAACAGTGCACCATTACCCAGCCAGCCATCCAATCACAGCAGATAGTAAAAGTCTGTGTGTGTGTGTGTGTGTGTGAGTGTGAGTGTGAGTGTGAGTGTGAGTGTGAGTGTGAGTGTGAGTGTGAGTGTGAGTGTGAGTGTGAGTGTGAGTGTGTGTGTGTGTGTGTGTGTGTGTGTGTGTGTGTGTGTGTGTGTGTGTGTGTGTTAGTCCATCAATCAACATTTATTTATATAGCAACCAGCAGGATTCAAAAGTGCTTAACAGAAAGTATACAATATATATTTAAAACATACAGTAAAATCAGAAAAGCTTACATTAAAGCAGGAGGACGAAGGGAAAATGCCACCGACACTGTGCTACTGTGTATTAAAAGCCTTTCTAAATAAATAGGTTTTGAGGTTGGATGTATGTCAGGGGGTAACATGTTCCAGAATTTCAGGCCAGGAAATACTCAAGTGTTCTCACCCCACAGTGTGTACCTCGGCCGTGGGACTTCGACAAAACAAGTTGCTTGGATGACGGCAATGCTGTGATGTGTTTGCGAAGAGTTAAAATCAAATACGCTAACATTGACATCTCACAAAGTCTATTCTAAAGCTAACCGGAAGCCAACGGAGAGAGTAAATAATTTGGCGGTGTTAGTTATAATCATCACTTCCTGATTAGAATCAGCCAGATGGCTCCCTGAGGATCCTGTGTTTGCCACCTGCCCAGTGGGCCGAGAGAGAGAGAGAGAGAGAGAGAGAGAGAGAGAGAGAGAGAGAAAAAGATAGGGAGGAAATGTAGGGAGAAATGAATGAAGGGAGGAAGAGAGAAGGTTGGAGAAGGAGAAAGTGGCATCTGCTGATAGTGATAAATGAGGCGTCCTATGGGTCACTGCCTGGACCCCGGAGAAGACAGCTCTACAAGGACCGGCAGCAGTGAGATTGATTTATTTACATATTTGGGTGAACACATTTCTGAAAATGTCACACTGTATGCAGGATGCTCTTCCTGAAGACAATTTAAATAAGTGTGGATAGATACCGAGGTCTATTTCCCCACCTGTAGATGTTGACAAACTGTTTTCCCATCGACAGCGCTCCAGAGTGCAGGTCCAGAATGGAAGCCTGCAGACGGGTCAAAAGAAATAAAACAAATCAATTTGACACGTTGATTTACATGCATGGCAGAGTCATTGCCTCAAGGTCTAGCACCGTTCCACCTCGGTGACATTTTAGCGTGGTTCTTCACTCTGCCCTTTACTTGTTATTTCTTGTCCACTCCTTTGGGACGGTCCTCTTGTTTTTCACAAGCCGCAAAATAAGTCACTTTCTCAGAAGTCCCCCCCCTCCCTCCACTTAAGTGTCTTAACACTCCATAAACAGTTTGCTTTATTGGCTGAGGGCCAGGCCTGCATGGGGTCAGGACAGCAAGCGCTGGGACGTGCCAGCCGGCAGCCACACGTCTCTGGGCGGAGAATATGACTCCACGTTTGGAAAAGCTGGAGCTCTGCTTATTGTGCCAGCCTGCCTTCTAGTGTCAAGAGAGGGTCATTACAGGAGGGAGTCTGAGTGATATGGAGCATACTGTCTGGATTTAGTTGGGGGAAAAAAGGGTCCTCTAGGCCGATAGTGGTGGCAATATTTCCTAAATGAATGTGCCAATATTTTATGTAAAGAATGGAGATCTGGATTCTCATCCCGAGAACTTCCATTCAATTTTGAACTATAAAGTGTAAATTGAAGAGAATACTTTGGAATTCATTGCAGGGAACACATCCACCTTTCTAAGCTCTGATAATGATAAGAGATCATTTACTCTAACCACTACACCACGAGCGCCCCCGCTAACAAACGACTTATTCAATAATTTCACATCCAGCAGGAAAGGTTATCCTTACATTTTAAATAAGAGTTATTCATCGTTGGATCGGGCCTTTGACTGTGGTTGTTGAAAATGAGAAAGGAAACCTAAAATAAATACTGGCAAAGTCATTTTAAATTAGCCACAAGTAGACTGAAAACATACCCCAAAGCCTAATTATTGTCAGACAGAGAGTGTTACATAAGTTGGCGCATTTTAGGATGTTTCATTTGACAGTTGGCTACCTAACCTCTTCTAAGTAAAAAATGACCTAGTTCAATCTTCCAATAACACAGCTCATTGGTGCATCACTTTTTTTTTTTTTTTTTTTAAACCACCATTGGTCCTGGGTTTCCAAGGTGTTGTTGAAGGCACCGCAGTGGAGATGAGAATGAAGTACAAAAATGAACATAGGCTTACGGCTATGTTCTGAAAGGTAATTTTTTTAAATGTGTGTTGTGCTTTGGAAAGCAGTCAGCAGAAATGTTTAAGGGGTGTACTCACCCCTCCGTCTGAACCGGCCAGCGCCAGCCCCCTCTCAGCCAGCCTGTGGGTCACACACAGAAAGCAACACATGATTCTTCACTGCACAGACAGCCAGTTGAAAAAAGAAAGAAGACGAAGAAATGTGTACCTCTTGAGGACCTGGGATTCCTCCCTCGTTACCACGTTGTCTGCAATGGCGCGGCCACACTTCTTAGGGGTGCATCCTGGGAGACACACGAGGGAGAGAGCAAAGACACATTTTCACTGAGCTGTTCAGTTAGGTTCGGTGCAGCACGCATTTATCTGCGTTTCCACTGTACAGAGTTGGAGAGTAATCAAATAATAAATGAACCGTGCCACACCTATTTGTGTCACCCTTTCGTTGGGTTACCAGGTCTTCCAAAAAGGGTGGAGCGACACAATGCAGTCTGTTGATTGGCCGACAGAATCATGATTTCAGTGCAAGAGAGTGAAGAGTCTTGTGTTTAGAGAAAGATGTTGGCGCAGCTCTTTGTTTATTGTGTGTGGTGTGTCTCCTCCTTGTTGACTTAATCAGC
Organism: Ammodytes marinus; assembly: GCF_949987685.1. Lineage (NCBI taxonomy): Eukaryota > Metazoa > Chordata > Actinopteri > Uranoscopiformes > Ammodytidae > Ammodytes > Ammodytes marinus. The sequence goes on along the minus strand of NC_137224.1, from coordinate 16,858,178 downwards.
GGGCTACACTGCGTCCCGCTGCTACGATGTCACAGGAGTCACGTAGCTTCGGCGCCAGCGCTGCTCTGACCCAGAGACTGTATATACTCTGACCGTGGCTATCACCGTCCAGCCTAAACCCCACCTACCAAGTCATAGTTTTGGCAGTTGAAACCAAGCCCCAACCTCAGCGATTTTTACCAGCATCCAATAAGGAAGTGACCAAAAGTGTAGTACCTTCCGGTGGCCACTGGGGGTGGTACCAAGACTGAGCAATTTTTCTTTGACTCACTTGTTAGACAGACCGTTTTCAAAGTCTTATTAAACCTATTTACAGCCTGGTCCACAAAACCATTCTGGTCTGTATGTTTAGGTCATATCTCCATGACAACACTGAGGGGGGTGATTTTTTTTCTAGCAGGCTAGTTTTTATTCTTTTGGAGGTTAGAATGTATTGGCGCGATCTCTTGAGTGACAGCTCTCCGCCCATTGTCCCTCACTTTGCCTCGGAGGTATACGTCAGCTAGATGGGCGTATCTCCCTCCCCCCCCGACGTGAGGCAGAGTAAAAATCTCACAAGATGGCAACGCGCATAAACCAGTATTATTGGATGCCGTGTGAATAACTGAGGACAGCACGGATGATATACAGTATATCCATATTATATACTATCTATGGTTGAAACACAAGCCAGATCTGGGGTTTCCGTGCCCTGCAGAACCGTGCCAAACCGAACTGTGCTGCTCGGTGGAGACATACTAGTAGAGTATCTTGGTGCAGTGTCCTCTCACAATGGAGGCTTTTGGGCGCCATGGCAGAGAGATAAAGTGCAACGTAAAGGCATTATGGGAGTTGTGCTCGTTAATGCCACAGAGTGTAGGGCTTCCCTCCAAACTCCTGACCAAACAGAATGTATTGCTCCTAGCCTGAGCCTCCTGCTGTGTTTTCTTTAGACACTGGAGATGCACAGTTTGAACTCCTAGCAGCCCACGGGTCTAACAAGACAAATGTCCAATTTGTTCTCTCCTTTCTGCCAAATACTGCCTCGAGGCTGCTTCGGATTCCGTCCGTGACTAAGGCAGACAGCTTTAGATATGTCTGCATTAGAATAAGTTGTGTTTGGAGTTAAAGGGGAGCTTTGGTTCCAATGAGCTAATAAATATTTGAGTAGAACGTTTCCTTCTTATTAATTTAGTATTAACTGGGCGGTCAGGTCGGACACAGGTGTACAAATAAAACTGAAATGATAGGTGCAATATTTCCAGTTGCTGTTCAGGAATTATAGTTATTTTTCTCCTTCAGGAGATATATTTAGTTTTCTAAATCTTTATTTTTCCCTGTCGTTTTTTAATTAAAGGATTACACATTTATCACCGGTGACATGGAGAGGGATTAAATCATAGCTATTTTATGGACTTCTTAAAAGTCCTAAATTACTTTTATGCAATAGTCAAAATATTACGAGTCAGAACCGTGAGATGGTGTGTCACACACACACACACACACACACACACACACACACACACACACACACACACACACACACACACACACACACACACACACACACACACACACACACACACACACACACACACACACACACACACACACACACACACACACACGTCTGAATAACTGCAGCAGCAAAAGGTTAAAGGCACAGAGAGAGATAAACACTGTAATAAATGTCTCGGATAATAAAATTTATTTCAAAACCGATGTGTGAATGTGAAATTTTAATGGTCAGACATTCTTCTTCTCACATTTGGGTGAGTCTGTAAAAATGAATATTTCCCCTTTGGTGTGAGGAAAAGCCAAAGTCAGCCCAGCTGTCTCCCTCATTAGACTTTGAACTTTCATTCCTGCCAAATGCGCAGATGAATTTATGAATATGCTGCAATAACTTTACATACGGCATGTATGAACTTCCCAAATGGAGTTATTTCCCCTTCTAAACTGATGAAAACACTCATGATTTAATGTGGATGGGTTATTAAACTTTCTTTTGGTTAGTACCACATTAATATTGATGTTTTAAATATAGCCATTTTATTATTCGGGGCGACTGTGGCTCAGGTGGTAGAGCGGGTTGGCCAATGATCCAAGGGTTGGCGGTTCGATCCCCGCTCTGCCACCTGTGTCATGGTTGTTGTGTCCTTGGGGAAGACACTTCACCCATCTTGCCTTGTGTGAATGTGTATGACTGCTGTATGTTTGAGGTGGTGGTTGGAGGGACCGTAGGCGCTGAATGACAGCCACGCTTCCGTCAGTCTGCCGCAGGGCAGCTGTGGCTACTACCGTAGTTTACCACCACCACCGGTATGACTGTGTGTGAATGAATGGAACCTGGAACCCTGTAAAAGCGCTTTGAGTGCCTTGAAAAGCGCTATATAAATCCAATCCATTATTATTATTATTATTCATATTTGCCTCTGCACTGTCAGATTATAAAATAGGCAGCACGATTATGTATCCAATTATTGGTGAAATTGATGAGGAACATAGCTGAAAGAGTTCTGAGTTTGGATTGTATCCAAGGCCGGGGATAAACTTTAATAATTCATTTCTTATTTTGGAGTCTTATTATTTACCTAACTATACTGCCATCTAGTGGATGCTTTGAAGAGAACATTTGAATTTAGTTTCCAACAGTGGTGGGATTCAACTCAGTGCCTTTATTTTAGTACTAACTTGAGGTACCAATCCTTTACTTTATTATTTATATTCTATGCATTACTAAATCAAGCCTTTTTCCCCCTTAAAATCCAGTTTTCAGTGTGTGTTATAATGATAATACAAATTCCAGTAAGCTGGTGTTAGAGAAACACCAGCTACAACACTTCTACAATTTTGTGAACAGGCCACTCTTATATCATGTTACCCTGTGTTCACACCAAAGGCGTATTAAGCAATAGTGAAAGTCGGCGGCCAATCATTTTTAATGTACACTCCTGACCAAGGGCGTCTGACGTGTGGACTGCAGCGAGCAGCACGATGGAAGCGCCCTGAGCACCAACAAACGTCCATTTGAAGTTTAGCAGCAGAGCTGAACTTTATGCAAATGTAGAGCGACAAAGACAAAGCAGCAGCCAATGGCTAGAGGAATGAAAGAACTCAAAAGGGCAATGGAATACAAATAGAGGAGGCCTAAGCAAATTTTTATTACAAAGTAATCTTCAGTACGATCGTGATATATCGTGTATTTTATCATGCTGTGCTCTGCATAGCTCTACCAAAAAACCTGACAGACTATTCACAAACTGGGAGTGATGTCTGCAGTGCTGTTTGAATGTCCCGTCCCCTGCCAGCTACTGTTAGAGAGGCTGGCAGCTTCATATCAGCAGCCCTTAGCCCCCACAGGTGTATTTGACGCTTTTGGTGTGAACGCAGGGTTAAACCTTTAAAAGGCGTGACGTAATCCAACCCCGGTATTTATCAAGTAGGCTTGGCTTTATTGCCCTCCCAGCCATGTTTGTTTAGCTGGCTGCCTGACACACAGTGCGGTGCAAAGACCAGAGCCTCACCTGGATAGCGTTTGTAGTTCTCGTAGTCTTCCGAGCACTCTACACTGAAGACTCTGGGCTGGGGGGAAACCAGCTCAGCCTGGCGAACCAGTGTTTCTGTCACCTCACTGTCCAGGGAGCTCAGGTACAGCCACACACCTGCTCCGCAAACACACGCAGCCAACAGCAGCAGAGCCACAGGCCCCCGGGACCCCCTCCACGCAGACCCCTGCCGCAGCGCATTACCTCTGAAGAGGAGAGAAAAACAAGAACAAATTAAAAGGTCCCATATTAGGCCCTATGCTCATTTAATTTTAATTTTAAATTTAATTTATTATGTTCAACAATGTCATTTGGGTTTTTGCAAGAAACAGTTTTCACGGTGTAGTGTCCAGAAAAGCCCTATGTATTTCTCACACTGCCAAAGCTAATTCTCCTTTTTTAAGCCTCCGTCTGAAACGCTCCTTTTTGGTGCCTGTCTCTCTAAGCCCCGCCTTCCAAAAAGCCCAGTCTGCTCTGATTGGCCCTATCTGTGGGTGTGCTTATCTCAGATGGAGGTAGTGCTAAATTAGGTTGGTAATGAGGGGGCGTGGCTACCCATTAAGACGCCATAAGAGGAGGGAAATCCGACTGAGTTTTTGAATACAAGTTTTCTAAAGGTGGTGGAGAAAATAGAGAGGGTTGTTTTTTCTCATGCTTTGCACCTTTAAGTGATTAGGTCAATGTAAACAAGATACAGAAATTAAGAAAAGTAGGCATACAAAGGCAGAGGGAATTTGAGGACTTCTGTTTTATTGTCCAACATCCTTTCAAGAATTCAATGATACATGCATTCATTTAATGTATTTATTTCAGCATAAATGCATTCTACATAACTCTACAATAACATGTAGTGTACTGGCAGATGTGCAACTATAGGATACCATCAAAACCCCTACACTGCCCACTGAATTAATGATAGTTTTAGACGCGTTTGGTCTTCCATATATCAGAACATCGTGACGTGAAAGCAATAGAGACAAAGCAAAAGAGGCAAGTAGGCTATACTCCTGAAGGAATAAAGTATTAGCTCGTCATGTCTTAAGCTAGGTGTCGCCCTCACTCTGTGTTGACAGCGGGGTGGCACACCCCTCTCCTTTCCACACACGGACTCGACATAAGCGTTCGTTTTAGTCGCTCACCTTTTAATTTTCTTCTCTATCTCGGTGGCATTCGCGCCCTGTGGGTTTCTGAGCCGCGGCAGCGCCATTTGGACTCCAGCCGTCCACTCCGCAGCATTTACACGAGCCCTTCAGTCACGAGCTGTTAACGTCGCCTGGGTGAAGCCAGCAATGCATACCGCGCGCCAACAGCTCGTAGTAGCAACACCTGAACCCTGAACCCCTGTCTCCACTTCCTGGGTGCACGCCGCGTATCCGCCAGCCCATTGGCTCTTCCGGAAGAGAAAGCGGCGTTTTCATTGGACCACGTCCGCGTCCAATCGCGTTGGACTACAACGAACAGCTGCAAAAACAGTAGCATCAATGTAGGCTACATCGCATCCAGACAGCGCTGCGGCATCCCTGTCCCGTATTTGACACTCCGTCTCAATGTTAACAACCTTTAAACTTCTACATCATTTCGCGTGCGTTCTTCCATCCGTTGTCCCGTCCACGGTGGCTAAATTAATCGATTGCCTCCTCTGTATATTTCCTTTGTAACGCCTGGAAGCGATAGACAGAGGCGACTGCGCAGAAGAAGAGAAAAAAAACTGATCAGCCCCACATCCTCCTGTCTAATATCCCATCTCTGGCTCTAGCTCGGTCTCTGCAGTTCTGGTGAGTCAAACTAAGAATTCAATGCTCATTGACGAACATAAACACACACCATTAGAAGCTATAGCCTACTGTCCGTAATGTCAATATCGGTTCGTGTCTGCAGTCTGTAACACAGGGAAGAATGGCTTGTCCACCTTGGCCCAAAGGGAAGAAACTAGTGCACCTGGATTTGAAAGGTGCCCCGCCAAGAGTAGGGTACCTTAAAAAGGTGAGAGCTGCAGCACATAGTTACACCTCATTCACTTATTCATTAATTCGTGTTGGCTGTCCAAAGTCCATTTTCACGTGTTTCTGCCTCCTCAGCTGATCCACCTGTTCTCTGAGCTGGGAGTGGATGGCCTGCTGGTGGAGTATGAGGACATGTTCCCTTACGAAGGGGAGCTGAGGCTGCTGCAGAACACAGCGCAGCCTGCTTACAGGTGCAATCTTTTATTATTTGCCTTTATCGTGAACTGAGATCCTGTAATACAAGTATAACCCGTCCCTTCCTGTGTGGGATAAAGATATAAACTGCTTTGGTTTCGACAAGTTGAACACGTTTTTGTTTGTTCACCGTGTGCTCTGTTTGCAGCCGGGAGGAGGTTATGGCCATGCAGGAATTTGCCAAATCAAGGGGCATCGAGGTCATCCCACTGGTGCAGACGTTTGGTCACATGGAGGTGAGGCAGATTTCACTTATTTCTAACAGTTTTTTGATGGTGTGCAAAATTGCATGATGATATCTATAACATTTGACCCTATTTACCTGTAGTGTCTCGTCTGGCCTTAATAAAGTATTCTGATTCTGATTCTTTTCTCCGTGGCAGTTTGTGTTGAAGCGTCGGCCCATGTGGGGCCTGAGGGAGGTGCCGTACTGCGTGGGCACCCTGAATCCCCACAAGGAGGAAGGGGTGAAGCTGGTGATGGAGATGCTGAGGCAGGTGGTGGAGATGCACCCGGGCCTCAACACCCTGCACATCGGGGCTGATGAGGTGAGGACTAACTGGTTGTTAAATGATGTTAAAGGTCACTTATTATACAAAATGCACTTTTTCTTGTTTTTTTTTCGGTATTAACATCGGAAGTCGAAAAACAACCCTCTCTCTCTTTTTCTCCAACTCCACCTTTCTAAAAACATGTGTTCAAAAAAACCCCTGTCAGATTTCTCTTCCCTTATGACATCATTAGGGGAGAAGCCATGTCCCCAATTACCAACCGTACTTGGCACTACCTCCTCCTGTGATAAGCACACCTATAGATACCCCTGAATCTAACTGTGGGGTTTTTGGACACTGCACCACGAAAAACAGTTTCTAGGAGAAACCCGAATAAAAGTGTATCACGTGGGGGTGTAAATAAATAGTGACTGATGCTCTCACGTTCTCCTGTATCATTCCTCAAGGTGTACATCCTGGGTGAGGGTGAGGAGTCCAAGCTGTGGCTGGCCTCCCCTGGACGCACCGTGGAGCAGCTTTTCCTCAGCCACGTGACCAAGGTGGCCAGGGCCATCAAGGAGAAATGGCCTCACATGACCATCATAATGTGGGACGACATGATGAGAGGCATGAGCCAGGACATTCTCAGAGGTGAGAAAGAGTTGTTTCCTTCCACTGTTATATAGTGTCACTCCTTGGACAAGCTTTCAGATTTCAGGAGCAGGTTAAGGTGTAAGGAAACAATAGCACCAGAAGTTAGTTCCTTAGAAGAAGAAACGTTTCATTTATGACTTAATTACATGTGCATACAATGGTGGAATTTAGCTAGGTATGTTTATTTTTGAAGGTATTTGTGCTTTACGTGAGTAAATCTATTTGATTCTGCTTTATACTTCCACTCAACTAAATGTCATGCTGTACCTTTTACGCCACTACTTTTATCTGACACATTTACCTAAAGTTATTTTACAAATTAGCATTGTTACATACCAAACATAAACAATTAGAACTGGCTCCGCTTCGACCAACTGGAAGAGTAGAATGTTACTTAAACATATCAGTAAGAAAAACACTGGTAATATGAAGTATAGTTCTAGCTGGGGCCAGTAGCATCCATATGTTTGATACTTTTGCTTATAATATCTACATACTTTATCTTGCAGTAAAGTGTAAGTGCACTGTAGACTGACGGAAAATAAAAGTAAAGGAAAACATGATGATGATAACAATGTAAAAATAACATAAACTCCAGCAACATAACATGCTTCATGTGTACACACAACTCTGTTTCTTTTATGTTGACTGTTTTCATTTGGATAATTTTTTCTTTCGTTATCCATGTGACAGACAGCGGTCTAGTGGGACTAGTCCAGCCCATGTTGTGGGACTACACCCCTAATCTGGATGTGGAAAAAACTGGTAGGAAAAAGGATTATTTAATCAAATGTACAAATTGGGCTTTATGCACATTATCGAATATTTCATTAACATGTGCAGGGCTAGGTTTTGTAGTGATGTATATTCTTAAAGTGTGTTGTTTTCCCTCCAGTGTCTCTGCTGGAGAAGTACTGCAGTGCCGGTATGACTGATCTGTGGACAGCCAGCTCCTTCAAGGGCTCCACCAGTGTTTACACATGTGTCCCCAGCACACAGAGACACGTGGACAATCACCTGCAGTGGCTGAAGGTGGCTGCTTCCGTGTCTGCCGGCGTCAACCTGCAGGGCATCGCACTCACAGGCTGGCAAAGGTTGGTGAAAATATGAGAGGGAATGTCTCATTTTCTACAGGTAGATAATAACACAGCTTGTGATTAGACTAGTTTGACTATCCATAGAACCATAAAGTCAACCCGCGGATGTATGCAGTATGGGTTCCCCCAGCATTTAAAATCTGCTTACGGGGCGCCCTTAGCTCAGTTGGTAGGGCGTCCCCCCCATGGGCCTCGGCCAGCAGCGGACCCGGGTTCGATTCCAGCCCGCGGTCGTTCTCTGCATGTCACTCCCTTCTCTGCCCCATTTCAACTCTGTCTCTACACTATCAATAAAGTATTAAAATGCCCAAAAAATATCTTAAAAAAAAAAGAATAAAAATCTGCTTACTTGCACATATTTTGCAATTAGTATAATAAGCGTAATGTGCATTAATTAGCATAATCACATGGACAATATTTTAGCAACTGTTCCTCCAATTTGGACAAAATGGGAGTGGTTTGGCTGGTCATCATTTAGGATTCTGAATCCATTTTTGTCACTTTTGTAAAATGCAGAATGTCTGTATAACCCGGAAGTGGCCATATTTCAACTCGATGTGGGCCCATCTCGATTTGAAGTGTCATTCAACTTAGTAGTTTTAAAAGGACCCTGATTTCTTTTGTAGATTTTTCACCACGTTAATGTGTGAAGCAGGGCAGTGCTGATAAATAACACTGCAGGTCCTTCGACTACATTAGTTTTCCCAACTTTATGTCAACATGTATCAACACAGAGCTTTTCACATGGGCCTCCTTTGTTTGCCCTATTGTCAGGTATGACCACCTGTCTGTGCTGTGCGAGCTGATGCCCGTGGCTCTTCCATCGCTAGCAACCTGTCTCCAGACGCTCATCTACGGTCAGTTCAGTGCTGAAGCTCAAAGCAAAGTCACTGAGATACTGGGTGTTTCCTCGGTGGAGGTAGAGGCCATGTTGAGGTGAGGTTCAACACGGGTTACGCTGTCTGTTCACTCACTGTATAGAATGTATTGCATCAATTTCAAGGTTGACCGGATTTTTCTTTCTTCCATTTGGCATTCAGTACCTCTGCAGGTGACTCGCTGTTCCCGGGAAGGAGGCTGGCTGAGTTAATTGTGGAGCTCACTTCGCTGCTGAGCTCAGACGAGATGCGATTTTTTGATAACGACATGTGAGTTATAAGGATGTCACGTCGCCCTTTAAAGAATTGTTAGACATTTTGGCAACTACTCTTATTAAATTTTTGCTGAGAATTAGAAATGATGAGAAAATGTATACCACTTTAGTGTCCATACGTTAAATACTGCTATACGGACAGCAGCTACTTAACTTAGCTTAGGACAAGACTGAAATCTGGGCAAACAGCTAGCCTCATATAAGCCCTCATTGTACAGCAAGTCAATTACTGTTTAATTTATGAAGGTAATAAACTCTTGAAGAAAAAGACTCCATTTTGGGGAAATATGGAGAGTTGCGTGCTTTGATTAGCTGGCCAAGCGCAATGACCCCCTGGAGAGAATCCAGGAAGTCACTGCACCTGACACAGAAACGGTCCAGCACATGACATAACCCCGCGTTAAACCGCAATGTTGGCATTTTTACATCTTGGTTTTCTGTACGGATAAACATACATTTTAAAGTGTTCATTAGTGACCTTTGAAAATGCTGAAAGACATTTTATTTCCTTTCGACGGGGCCATGCTAACTGTTTCCCTCTGCTTCCATTCTTTATGCTAAGCTAAACTTACCGGCTGCTGTGTGTAGCTTCCTATTAAGGATACAGACATTAGAGTGGTATTGATCTGGTGCCATGCCATATGTCCTGCAGCCCATTATTCCGACAGCTCAATAGTCTGACATTTTCCCGTGGGACCGAAAGGCCATTAGTTCAACGGTCCGTTCTCCCCAAAAAATGCACACTCTCTGTGGAGTTTTGCACCCTCAGTATTGAATGCATCCTATTACATTTTTATTTAATTTAAATAGAGCCACACATCTCTCTCTCTCTCTTTTAACACGAAAATACATATCCAACCACATCTGTCAGTGACACTGCCTTTTATCCTATCTATTTTGGTACATTTCAGCACTATGGACAGAGAGTCGAGGTCTGCACACACACATACACACACACACACACACACACACACACACACACACACAGGATCATTACATGTCGGACTATTGAGCTGTCAGAATAATTATGGAATTATGGCCATAGCCCCGATCGATCTACTTATCCAACATTTAAGCAAATAAGTGTATATCGCAAAATGTTGTGAACTATTAACATTTGCACAAATAGATCAATTCTATTCTATATATACATATATTTTTTTTTGTTACTTTACCTCTATAAAAAAAGAACATATCTGAATAGCTGTATCCCTGTAACTGCTGTAGGTTTGTACGAGGATGGTTCAGTCCCCACCACCGAAAGACTAAGATGGTGACCCCTCTCATCACCATGCAGATTCACAGCCAAGCATCAACGTGAGAATTATTTATGTTGCAGCTACACTCTTCCAGGACACCGCCTTGCGTTTTCTAAAATATTTATTGCAAATCTCTGTCTGTTTAACGCACAACCCCCCCATCTGATCTGGTCTCTTCAGGTTTTTAACTACAATACAACAGAAGGTGGAGGCGGTGAGAGAGGAGATGGTGCGTTTTTACCCAGAGTACACAGTCAAGGAGTGGATAGATGAACACGTCAGCCCAGTCACGACTCCTTTACAGAGGATAACAGCGGATATCAGAGCCTGTGTGAAGGAGATGGTGCCCTAGATAGAATACTTTTCCAGCTCATAGTCAAACTGTTTTTTTTTTGATGAATTTTCCATACTTGCCTCTTAAGGTGGAGTCAGTGATCCTGTAGAATGTTTGTCAAAATCAGTCAATTTCTCCTCACAATCGGCTGTGTATTAACACTGGATTACTTTTTAGCACACACACACACAGTACAAACAGGTACCAGGTTGTGAGGGGATATGCACTGATTTTGACAAAAAGCATTCTCCAGAATCCGTGACTCCACCTTTTTTTAATTATTTTGTTTTTGCAACCGGCACTGAAATGAACAGAAGGAACTTTGTGTGTAACGTGTGCCTCATTGCAGAGAAAAAAAAACTAGTGTAAGGGAATTGTACAACGTGAAGCATAGAAAGGAAATGATAATAAAAATATGACTCTGGGTTTAATTATAAAACAACTTTATATAAGTCCAGCAAATGCATCAACATAAACAAAATCCAATAAAAAAAAAATCGACAAAACAGAAAATCTTTTTCAATCTTTTTTTCACCGACATTCAACAGCAGCCATTACAGAGCCCTGATTCCATACACAATTCAGAATAAAAAACAGTTTGATTAAAGTACCAAAAGTGTTTGCCTGAGATTCAGTATTTGGTTCATAGAAAAACGTACAGAAATGTGAAAAAGACAAGACCAACGGCAGCCTAAAAGCATTGCATGCATAATTCACTCTCGATTGAGCCAATAGAATCCTTCATGCCCGATTACAGTTTGCACATGCATTCATCTGGATGGCAGACTAGGTAGGAATAAACATTCAAAAGGTGATTATCATCAGGGTGGTCCGGAACACTGTGGGAAGAAGAGCACTTTCCATAATACACACATAAACACTTGTTAAAAGTTCAGTAGGAAGGCACTGTATCTATAATCTGGAGTGTATCCTCAAATAGTAATTAGACCCAAAAAGCTAAGGCATGATATTCATATACAGAAGGCTACATTTAGAGTACAATGGAAGATCTCTTTCAATGTTACCTGATTTAAGAACACTTTGAATGTGGAGTCTAAAGAACAGCTTGTTTTCAAATCACGTTGTCAAAATCAGTGAATGTGTCCTTACGATCCGCTACCTTTCCATACTGTGTGCATTGAAGAAGAAAAATTCTGGTGTTAAAGTATAGCCTGGGCTCTGTCAAACAACAGATTTTGTTTTTTAGTCCTCACAAAGTAAGGACAGGTAGCGGATTGTGAAGAAATATTCACTAACTTCGACAAAAAAAAAAGTGATTTCGACAACAAGCGTTCTCTATAATCAGTGACTCAACTTTTAATAAAAAGGTTTTCATGAAAAGAAACATCACTTCACTGGATGATTTCTCATCCGAGTTCACATGAACATTAATAAGAAAAATACAAAGAGGGACGTCTGTGAGAAGACAGAAGAAAGAGGCTAAATCCTTGGTATGTAACATGCACGTCTTGCTGACGGTATAGACTAGTAATGAGGGCTTGGCTTAAAAAAACTGCACCCTCTGTAATGCCATCGCAGTGCCATGGGTGATGCCCGCTAATACAATCCAGCCGGGTAACACAGAGAGATCAATGTTGGTCTTCTGCTTCTGCTTGTTCATCTGATTGACTGTCTAAAGAATCTTCCTCCTCCTCCTCCTCCTCTTCCTCCTCCTCTCCATAATCTGCCTCTTCCTCCCTCTGCCTGCGCTGCTGCAGCTCATCCAGACCCAGGAAGCGCTTCAGTAGAGCAGCCATGGCCTCCACTTCACTGACAAGACACAAGACGGTACAGTTAGGGGGAAATATGTCATGAGCTTGAGTTGGTTCGAAAAGGCATGAGAATATATCTTTGAAATATCTGTGTGGGGTTATTTAATAAATGCTGGTGATACTGAGCAAAGGAGAAGAGTGCGGGATTTCCTTTTCCAATCCAAATAGCTAAAATGCAATTTAAATACTCAAATGAATTTTCTTTATTAAAAAGGTGGAGTCTGCGATTCTGGAGAAAGATCAGTGAATATCTCCTCTAAATCGGCTACCTGTCCGACCGTACTGTCTGGTGTTAATCTGGTTTTAATACACAGCCTAGGCTCTGTTAACTGCTATGTAAACAAAGGGGGCCCACTGTATCCAGCAACCCCCCGTTTACAGAGCACGGGCTGTGTATTAAAGCCAGATTTCTTTTACAGCGCACACACCGAGTATACGGCCAGGTAGCGGATTGAAGGGAGTTATTCACTGATTTTGACAAAAGCGTTCTTCAGACACCTGGGTGATTTGCTGGTAACAACAAGTGCATTTAATACAAATGTTAAACGTCCCTGACACAGGCAAGAGAAGAACAGCCATCTTCTGTATTTGTTGACCAGGCATGCACACACGTTATCAAAGAGGATGCTATGCAAACAAAATCTTAAGGATTATAAGGTTCATGTGTAGATGTCTAACCTGCGTCCCCCTAGTGTTGCACTCTGAGTCAGCGGGTAGGAGAAGCCTGCAGCCAGCCGCAGCATCAGCAGGTAGCCCTTCCCCAGATAACGAACCTTCTCTTCTTGGACACACACGTCACACAGCTGTGTCAGATCCAATACAACTAAGTGAGAAAATAAGAAGGAAAAAAGGAACGTAAGATGTACAGTATATCCTGCACTCTCCAAAAGACTAGGGGAGACAACTGTTCTGACAAACCCACCCTAGGTTTAGATTTGTATTAATTATTTGCACAATTTAAAATGTACATAATGACAAAGATATCAGACCAATACAGTGCAGGGAGAGGCGAAAAAAACAGTGCGTTTGTTTGTAGCCTCCGCCTAAATTTCATTTATAAAGAACAAAAAACAGGAAACAGGAAAATAATAAGACAACATAAAATGTATATAAATACATATACATATACAGTATAAAGAAACAGCATAAGTGACGGGATGAATAAATAAATATACACACACACACACACACACACAGACAGACTGTGGCGTTACTGACCTTTCTCTTGGCCCTTCCTCCATAACGTCAGGATAAGGGCGTACAGGCTGACGCTCTTGAGCTCGATCCGGTTCTTAGTTTTGTCGAACACGGCCTCCTCCCATTCCTCCATGTTCTGCAGGGCCACAAACAGGCAGCCGGTCACGTAGAACAGCTTCCACAAGATGCTGTCTGTGTGAGAAGAAGTGGAATGAGTAGTAGTAAAAAAGAAATTTAAAAAAAATGGTGGATAATTTCTGTAAATCCAATGTTGCAAATTGAACAACAGATTTTATTCATTCATTTGGTTTACCTGAGCTGTAGTATGCTGCTGCCAACCCAACCGATGCTATACCTGTGTGAGAGGCAATACAGGGATAAATCACAGGAGATGTTTTTGTATAATTTTTTGTTTCAATATTTTAATGTACAGATTGTATAAACATTATTTGCCTGCACACTTACCAACAAGAAGAGACCAGGAACGAATGCCCGGCGATCTCTTCAGGCGAAGCAGTGTGAAGCTCTGCTCCTCCACTGTCATGTAACCCATCTGAATAGAAGCAACAATTTAAATATAGCAGTTCATAATATACACTCTAATCTTGTTTTCCGTGACCATAACACCCCTGACTTAAAGGGTCCGTTCACCTATATTTTCTTACTTGTCCCTCACTGGTGTGGTATCTAGCCATGAATAAAGTTTTGGCTTCATGCACTGAATACATTGGAATGAATGGGTCGTCCTACACAATCACATCAAATAGCATTCACTGCCATAATGAAGGTTCTGTTTTCCTAGAAACAATCACTCAGGATAAGCCAGATCGGTTCTTACCAATAGCAGATCTCAAATTTCATTGTAAAAATGTTTCTACCTAAAAAATGTGTCTTAAGATTTGTTCGCAGTAGGCCTTTGTTCTGAGGAGTAAAAAAGAAAAAACAGGGTATTGATACTGGACAGGTTGGGGTGGGGGCAGAGGTTTCATTGTGTAGGCTAGCACAAGAAATCCTACCCATCTGCATGACTTTTAATCACAAGATAAATGAAATAAAACTATATTCAATTTGGGTGAAATTACCAATTTATTCGCAATGAAAACCTAGTGCTCCGGCTGATGCTGGTCATCGGATATGGATACTGCTCACACACCACTGTATATCCTGGTCTGTGTAAACACCTTAGAAGTTTTAAATCACTTACCTTCAACTATTTGCTGTAAACTGTCGTCTCACGGATTATAGCAAAGCAGCATTTGTACCAGGAAACACCTTAGGGAAACACATACACTGAATTATAAGGAAGTTCCACTCAAATTATTGCAGCAACATAAACTGTCCTGAAAGGGTGACACTTCCTTCCTGGATCCGTCTGGTCTGATTGGACTTCTCCTTCACGCAGCCTTCAAAATAAAAGCACCAGTTTAAGAGAATATGTTTATGTGGCTGCTAATCTCTTTACTAAAAAATGACTTTACTTTTCTGAAACACAATAGCATTTAAGAAACAAATTTGATTTTGTTTTGTACTGAACTACGCTTAACATTTCATCTGTTTTATAACAGTTTTTCGTCTTGACTATTTGACACATATTTTTTAAAAATCCAAGCTTTGGCCACCCACCATTGAAAGCTCGCAGCGTCAAAGGCACCTCCAGGCCGAGGTAGTTTCACTTTAGACATATCTTATTTTTTATTTGTTTTGTCCATAGACAACTTTCCAGAGTTGTCGTTTTATTTGTTTGTTTAGTTTGTTTTTGGTTTTTAACACAACCGCTTGGCAGTCTGAAAAACTCCAGACAGAGCTTCCGTAGCCAATAGTATCCAGCTGCAGCCCACCACGCCTGGTGCGCATGCGTCGTGGGCTCACCGGAGCACACAATGGAGTCCGACGTACATAGACGTGACTATCTTTGAATACCCTCAGCTTCAGACTCGTTTGAAGGTTTAAAAGCACAGGGTTGTGAATTATGAATAAAGCAGGCAGGTTACAGCGGGACCAGCGGCGGTGACAGCGCTAACAGACGGCTTAGGTTGAAAGTGAAAGAGTGCTGAGTAACTGCAGGGTTCACGTGAGGTGCTATATCACTACTGATTTCAGTCTGCCATCCACCACTACTACTGTGGCTGTCCTCTGCATTCCCCCCAATGCCTTTGTGCTAAACAGTGGAATAGAAACCGGTGAGTTACCTCAAAGTTCGACCTTGTAATGTTAGAACGGGGTCTGTCAAACTGTTAACTTAAACCCGACACGCAGACACATATTGACTTGATTACCCGTCGTTAGAAAAAAAGGCCTGTAACGCATGAGCAATTTTTACTCTCATTAGGCGGCCTATTGGTGTATTTAGGTTAATCCGGGACTGTAATTCTCACGAGCTCTAAAACAATTAACCCACACAAATTTGACATTTAAAAAATATATGTATTCCATCATGGTAGTGACATGCTGTATTCATCATAATAAATATGTGGGGTTTCTCCATGGGTTTCTCAGGATGGTAGCTTCCAGTCCATACTTTTTTTTTTTTTACCGTTGTGCGAAAATAATGATGTAATGCAATGTCCTTTGTAACATAATAGCCTTAGCGTCTTTTTCCCCCCTTTCTTGACATTGTGTGTATATATTTAACATGAGCCATTAAGGTTTTAATGACAGGCTGGGCTGGTTGTGTTCGTTGCCACTTTTCCCACTATTACCGGGCTGTTATGTTTCTGATAAGCGGGCTCAGGGCTGCTTGTGATAGGACAGGGGAGAGGTGGAGGGTGGAGTTGAGTTGAATATACACCACCACACATAGCAGCAGTCAGTCAGTCAGTCATCACGTCATAGCCTCAGAAGCAGGCGACATGCAGTGAGGAAATGGAGCGACCCCCGGTAAACTAACGCCGGTGCTGTCACCCTACCTTTACAGATAACCCTCCACCGAGGACAATGTCAGAGGTCAACGTAGCAAAGCGCAAGGAGAAGTGTGAGAATTGCACCAAACAGGTAAAGAAAAAAAATCATCTGTGTTTGTATAACAGTTGCCCCGTGCTAAATTGGACAAAAACCTTTAATTGCTGTGCTGTCAATCTTGAATAATCTTCCTGGAACAGTGCAACAAGAAACAGAGTGATGACGGTGCCAACTCACACCAGGAGAGTGAAGAAGTCAATGGACAGGAGGTAATGACTCCAATCTGATCAAATAAGATCTTATGGTAATTTATTAAAGGGTCTGTAAAAAATCTCTATAGTCACTGTTGCAATTGATAGCAGATTGCTATTTGAAATGCTTCTCCATAGAACACTTTTATCCTCGATAGACACCTTCAAATGCACCAGACACTTACACACTTTAAAGTTTTTCCTACCGACTCTGGCAGATGTATTCCCCATGAGGTCTTATTGTGATATTGTTTACTTTTATTTTTTTATATATATGTATTATATTCTGTATATCTATTCCTTTCTGTATTAGCCTTTACTGTTTATTGCCTTTTACTGCTCTGTTTGCCTATGTCATGCGGGAATTGCGCTGTCCCCATTTCATTCTGCTGTATGGTTAGAATGGCAATAACAATCTAGAATCTTAAAAGTGTGGGTTAGTCACTGGATCCTACATTTCCCCTTCTTGATAACTTGATCCTTTTTAAAGTTAAAATATCTCGATCTCTGTTGTTTCAAATCTTTCTTCCTGTGGACTCTTTATGGAAGTGCACTACTAACTCCTCTTCTTCTCCCCAAGGTGCAGGAAGAATCCCAGTTGCTGCTCAGTGCCTGTCTGTCCTGTGACGGCTGCCTGTCGGAGGAGGAGAGTCTTAAGATCTCTCAGCAGAGCCTGGAGGAAGTGGAGCGCGTTCTGGCCCTCAATAAGGTACTAGTCTAGTCAGCCTCTGAAACCGGAGAAGGTCAGGGTGTTCATTCTCTCATGACACTTTGAGCAAATACCTCACATTGTCCTCATTGTTTCCCTGTCAGAAGTGCGACGTGTCCAAGCACAAGCTGCTGGTAGCGTCTGTGTGTCCCCAGTCTCTGCCCTTCTTCGCCGTCAAGTTCGGCCTGGACATCACAGAGGCCGCCCACAAACTCTGTGGCTTCCTCAAGAGTTTAGGTGAGCAAAGGGATACATATGAAAAGGCCTTGTAAAACCTTTACATATAATTAAAGCGCTTACAGTTGGCTACTTGAGATCTTGTTATATTTTGATTTCATCCAAAGTTTGTCCCTTTTTTAAATGTGCACGATGTAACTGTGGGGGTGTCGGAAGTGAACATTTTGGAAGGTATATTGTTCTCATAACTTAATAAACAAAATGTACTCACAGGAAATGTGGGCCCCTTAGCAAACTTTTTAAAGTAAGAGATCTAACTTAAACGTAACTGTTTCACTGTTGTTGTTTACAAACCTATTCTAATACATTTGGTTCCAGGTGCCTCCAAAATAATTTGGTTCGACTTACCACTATTTGTGTTCTTTTGCATTCCGTGCCTCATAATCTTATCCGCGGCATTAAGTAAGAAAGAGGTTTGTTGTTAGGTCGTTCCACTGCTTTCAAATTTATTTTTGTTATTGCCACTTTGCATTTAAAAAAACAGGAAGACATCATGTAGCTTCCTGAAACTGTTGGGGAGACAATGCGTTGTGACCTCTTTTTTTAATATATAGAAACTTCCACCTACTTCTCGGTATTTATCACAGAGGCTCAATATTTGCCTTCTCCTCTGGCTCACCCTGTTGTCATGGCTGTGTGTATTTCCCTGTAGGAGTGCAGTATGTGTTCGACAGCACACTGGCGGCCGGCTTCAGCATCCTGGAGAGTCAGAAGGAGTTTATTCAGCGGTATCGCAGGAGGCACCACGACCCCCACGCCCTGCCCATGTTCACCTCCTCCTGCCCAGGTAAAAACTGCACTCCAACTAATCCTTTACCCTAATATTTACCCCAATTCTCATCTGACAGTTACATACAGTACGTATGCCTTGTACTGGATAATAGTGGAGCGGCTAAGTGCTACAATCTTTCTATTTGTGATAAAAGCGTGAAAATTGGCATGAGCAGTCTCCGTGGGTCACTTGAAAAGGAAATTGTCCAAAACAAAAGATGAAAATAAAAAAAAATTAAAAATTAAAAAATTATGAAAAAACCCAATATGAGAAATTTTATAATTCACAATTTGAAATGGCTCGGACAATTGTCTTGTCAAGTGGCCCATGGAGACTGCTCATGCCAATTTTCACGCTTGTATCATCAATTGAAGGATTCTGACAAAAATAAGCACTTAGAGCGGAGCTTGTTTTAGAAGTAGAGATATCGGTGGTGTGCTGGTGGGGACAGATAGAATGCTCTTCTTTCACCACTCCCTTCATCACAGATAGCAGCTAGGGACTCTCTTGGCCTTTTTTTGAAGCTGAGAATTTCTTGTATTTTGACTTGACAATCTATTATTGAAATGGTTGGCGAATAACTTTCTGTAGATCAGTCAGTCAACTCACGATCAGTTAATCATTTTAGCTGTCAATGTTTGCTTGTTGATGAGTATGTTCTTCCCAACCGTAGAGGAAGTCACATAGGAGGGAATATTTATCATTCGATTCTCATGGAAAAGTTCTACACCAAGGACAACTCCTTCACTATCTAAAGAAAATACGTATCGGACATAGCGAGTACACGATAAAGCTTGTTATGCTGTATGTTTGATGCTAGATAATGTAGACATTATCTTTTACTGTTCGACTTGATATTTTTTTGTACTTTTAATCAAATGATTTGATTGCTTTTTCCCCTTTCTTTTACCAATATATTTGTATGTTTACAGGGTGGATCCGCTATGCAGAGCGTGTCCTGGGAAGTCTGGTCACCCCTCATATCTGCACGGCCAGGTCTCCTCAGCAGATCATGGGCTGTCTGGTCAAAGACTACTTCTCTAAGCAGCAGGTGAGCCTTCGCTGTCACAGCAGTCAAATGCACTTTATCCACAACACTGGCTGGTTGACGGTACAGCAGCATTGTTGGTGAAAGCTGGAGGTAACAGATTAAGAGGGTGGCGCAGACGAAGAAGTAATTTGTTTTGTAAATTGTCTGTCTCTCTACCAATTCATTCATGAACCCTCATCTGACATGAATGTCATTTTACTGAGTCCAATATCACTTAAACTAAGGAAGCATAGTTCCTTTAGTTTTTACAGTAATCTGGGTTGTATGGTTGCCTGGGCTGTGTATTTACACCAGATTATTTGTCAGCGCACACACACAGCACAGACGGGTAGCCGATCGTGATAAAACATTTTAACAAAGTGGTTTTGACAACGTTCTCCAGAATCACTGACTCCAACTTTTAAAGCTAAACAATGTCAAAGCACTATTAAATTGGGTGACTAATGGATATATGGTTTTGTTTTGACTTGTGTTCTTAAATTCAGACCTAAATGAATTTTATTTGACAAAATGCTTCTCATCATCATGTTATTCTGCACAGGATAGAATCTCCCTCACTATTTATTTTTTCCCAGCAGAAGCTGAGTGCAGACAAAGTGTACCATGTGTTGGTGGCTCCCTGCTTTGATAAGAAGCTGGAGGCCGTCAGAGAGGAGTTTTACAACAGCCTGCTGGAGACCAGGGATGTGGACTGTGTCCTCACATCAGGTTCATTCCTCTTTATCTTTCCACTCTGGCCCTGGGCCAATTCAAGTTTGTCCCAGGTCATGTTAAACACAGCCTTTTCTATCTAGGCCCCAGTAGTGCATATATACAGTTGGAAGTTACAGATTATATTGCATTTTTATCAAGTTTTAGCATTAAATACAGTTTGCTGTTTTACATACCATATGATCAAATAGCATTCAGTTACTTTCCCTCAAATAGAAGGAGGTTCCAGCCAATTGAAAAACATATGCGAGACCCAAATCCCAAGCGTTCAACACACAAGCACACATTAGTGTGGCTGTTTGGTACCTTGCATCATAAACGTCTACGCATTGTGGCTTTTAAACTGCTGTTGTTATTTCATTAGATGGTTTAACAGTGGAGATCAACAGTTAACATGCTTAATACCATTTGCGGGTACAGCACACTACATAACATGCATATCAAGCTTGATTGCTTTCACTAAATACCATCACAGTTGTTGTAGCTAGTAATAATAATAGAGAGATGTCATAGTAACGGGAATGTTTGATGTTTCAGGAGAGATCCATTACCTGATGGAGCAGAGGAAGGTTTCAGTGGAGGAGCTGGACTCAGTTCCACTGGACCATGTGTGAGTAGATGGACTTGTTTCTCAGTTGTCTGTTGCTGAGAAAAGAACTTGAATACTGGACATGGTGCTGCTTTGGCACATCAAACATTTTCTAAGTAGTACAACCTACTGATTCTGGTCATGTCACTCCAACTCATTATCAACTTTATTGACTGAGTTTGTTCAAACAGTCAAGAAATGTAACAATGTTATAGTATTCAGTAGCTCTTAATATACGTACATTGAAATATGTGAATAACGTAATAGGTTGCATGTGTACAGTATATACATGTACCGTACAGCTTAGGCTTTGAAAAAGGATATTACGTACAGGTCGTTTATTAATTTAAGTAAGCACAAGTCTGCGTGTAAATTATAATACTTCTTTGTCCCCTCTCTTATACTGTTAATATTATTGTCCATCCACCTAACATGTTGTTTTAGATAGCATCCAAATTGAGTGATTCTAGGTGATTTGTAAGTGATCCTGGAGGGCCTTGTTGTGACTTTAGACTGGGAGAAGCGGGAGACGTGACGCCGGTGAGGCACGAGGGCCGAGGCTCTGAAGGCTTCCTGGAACATGTGTTCAAACACGCTGCCACAGAACTGTTTGGTCTGGACGTCCATGACATCACCTACAAGACCCTCAGGTGAGACACACTGGGAGCCTCAGGCCAACTACTGTGGTCAAATATACTGTATATGTAAAAAAAATAATAATAATGTTTTGTAGGAACCGAGACTTCCAGGAAGTGACCCTGGAGCGTGACGGTGAAAGTCTGCTGCAGTTTGCCGCTGTCTACGGCTTCAGGAACATCCAGACGCTGGTTCACCGGATGAGAAAAGGCCGTGTGCCCTACCAGCTGGTGGAGGTGCTGTCCTGCCCAGGAGGTACAGCGACAAAGCAGCACTAACATGACTTCAAATATATTATATTGGTGTTTTAGATTATACAGTATTGCCACCTACTGGCCTGGCATGATTGTGTCAGTGGGTTGCTTGTATCTACAGTGGCTTGAAAAAGTATTCATACCCCTTGAACTTTTCCACATTTTGTGTCGTAACAACCACACACGTACATTTATTTTACTGGGATTTCATGTGATAGAACAACACAAAGTGGCGCATAATTGTGAAGTGGAATGAAAATGAAACACGGTTTTCAATTTTTTTTATAAATACAAAACTGAAAAATGTGGCGTGCAAAAGTATACAGGCCCCCTGAGTCAATACGTTGTAGAACCACCTCTCACTGCAATAACAGCTCCAAGTCTATTTGGGTATGTCTCTACCAGCTTTGTACATCTACAGACTAACATTTTTGCCCATTCTTCTTTGCAAAATAGCTCGAGCTTCAGATTCAGCATCAGATTGGAAAGCGTCTGTGAACAGCAATTTTCAAGTCTTTCCAGATATTCTCAATTGTATTGAGGTCTGGACTTTGACTGGGCCATTCTAACACATGACTATGCTTTGATCTAAACCATTCCATTGTAGATATGGCTGTATGTTTAGGGTAGTTGTCCTCATTGAACCTCCACCCAGTCTCAAGTCTTTTGCAGACTCTTAACAGGTTCTATGCCCTGCATTTGGCTCCATCCATCTTCCCATCAACTCTAACCAGTTTCCCCTTATCTGCTGAAGAACAGGACCCCCACAGCATGATGCTGCCGCCACCATGTTTCACTGTGGTGATGGTGTTTTCAGGGTGATGTGCAGTGTGAGTTTTCCACCACACATTGCATTTTGCATTATGGCCAAAAACTTCAATTTTGGTCTCATCTGACCTGAGCACCTTCCTCCAACCCTTGCCACAAACCATTCGGGGGACACAGCATATGCAGATGAGACCAAACTTGAAGTTTCTGGCCTAAATGCAAAATGCAATGTGTGGCGGAAAACTCACACTGCACATCACCCTGAAAACACCATCAACTGACTTGAGACTGGGTGGAGGTTCAATGAGGACAACTACCCTAAACATACAGCCATATCTACAATGGAATGGTTTAGATCGAAGCATAGTCATGTGTTAGAATGGCCCAGTCAAAGTCCAGACCTCAATACAATTGAGAATATCTGGAAAGACTTGAAAATTGCTGTTCACAGACGCTTTCCATCCAATCTGACGCTCGGGCTATTCTGCAAAGAAGAATGGGCAAAAATGTCAGCCTGTAGATGTACAAAGCTGGTAGAGACATACCTCAATAGACTTTGAGCTGTAATTGCAGCCAGTGGTGGTTCCACAACGTATTGATTCAGGGGGGCTGAATACTTTTGCACGCCACACTTTTCAGTTTTTTTATTTATAAAAAAAATTGCAACATATTTCATTTTCATTCCACTTCACAATGATGCGCCACTTTGTGTTGGTCTATCACATTGAATCCCAATAAAATAAATGTATGTGTGTGGTTGTGACGTGACAAAATGTGTAAAAGTTCAAGGGGTATGAATACCTTTTCAAGCCACTGTAGTTATATTGTAATGCATACTGACTTAACAAATAAAAAAAGAATAATACCTGACGGCTCAAATGTAGGTTGACTACGGATGTTCTGACTGATGATTCGAATCATGGACTTTTGGGGGGCCGCCCTAATTCATTGTGTGATCCTGCCAATACTAGAAGGGTCATTTAAAATGGTACTCCTTGGGCCCAGGCCTGCCGGTGTAAAGCTCTATTCTGTCTTCTCAGGGTGCTTGAGCGGCCGTGGTCAGGCTGAGAGCGAGGTGGATAAAGGCCGTGTGGATCGCGCCTTGGTGCAGCAGATGGAGGAAGCATACAGCAGTCTGCCTGTCCGTCTGCCTGAGGTCAACCCAGCCCTGCACACACTCTATCAAGACTGGCTTCAGGGCCAGGACTCTCCACAGGCCAACACACTGCTGCACACACAATACAGAAACCAGAGCCAACCACAGCCCCCACACATGCAGTGGTGAGGACATGCTTAACTATAACACTTGATGGACATTGTATGGGGGGGCTGCCTCTGCTCTGGCAGATTATGAGTCCTCTCGGAGCTATTCCACCGTTCATGCTGGAACTATAAACAATAAGGCAAGGACCAGTGATGTCTCAATAGGTGCAGTTCTTCTATTTGGCCACAAGGGGGTGATGTTGATTTAGAAAAAGTGGATCTGCTGTTCCAAACCAGAGACCAAGGTGAGACGAAGGGTCCAGGGTCCAGCAACACACTGTAGCAGTGACGTCGCTGGGTACAACCTGGTCTGATTCTGCCAGCTGTTCTGAGAAATGAGGAAGTCTGTAGCCAAGTGGGAGATATTTATGTCAATTTTTCCAGATCAATATGCCACAGAGGAAGAGTACAAGAGCTTTGAAGCACAACAACTGGAGCTCAAAAAACAATTGACTTGTTAGAGGCCGAATATACATTCGAGGAATCCTAATGTATTCCAAATGTAAGCTGTCCAATATGATGCATGCCGGTTTCCTTTGCATTAAGGCTGTCTCCACTGTTCCGGTGTGTTCTCAAACACATTGATGACTATGCAACAGTGTGTGTGTAAGTTTTATCTCAACCATCCTAGTCAAAGGAAATGAATGCTGCTGTGTGATTTGAGAGGGGAAAGGCCGTTTAAATAACGTTTAATAACCCCACAGTGAGTGTTGGCGAATGTGTGGCGACCTGCTCTGTATCTGGGCTATCCGTCCACTCAATAATGAAGAGTCCTTATCTTTTAATGGTACAAGATGATTTCATTTGTTTGGTCACTTTGTGCCAATTCCACGAGCTAGAATTTTTAATTTGTTTTTTTTTTTTTGTTGTTTTTTTAATAGAAAAGAAAGTGTTGTCTCATTTCTGTGGGGATGATCATCGTCGTTAACTGAACAGCCTCTGCCCCCCGTAGAGTTAAAACTATGTTTCTAAACTGCCAAATAAACTGTCAAAAACTTTAGCCAGCGCCATGAATATTTCCATTGAGTGTAATTGGATTGTGTTATCTTAGCAAATTGAACCAGAACCACCGACATGGTTAGAGACGATTAGAGGTTAGTGAGATGTTTGAACATGTATAAAGGTATTATAAGTGTGCAGCATGCAAACCATAGTGTGGAAACCATTATTGATACAAAATGAAGAGCTTCCAGCTTCTCAAATGTAAGCACCAACTGCTTTGAGATTTTATTTTCATATATCAATGAAAATGAAATACCTTTTGGATTGTTGATCGAACAAGAAAAGCAATTTGAAGACAACCTTGAAAACCTGGCCTGTTGAAATTCTGATTGAATTATTATTATTTTTTTGTTACTATTTTCTTTCAGACCAATTGATTAATCCATTGTTGAAAACCATTGAGCCCCACAAGCTTTCAGAAAGTGGTTGTTAGTCTACCTCCACACCAAATTATATTCAATAATGAATTTAATCATCGAAGACAAAAATGTATATATACAGTATCTCACAAAAGTGAGTACACCCCTCACATTTCTTCAAATATTTCATTATATCTTTCCATGGGACAACACTGAAGAAATGACACTTTGATACAATGTAAAGTAGTCAGTGTACAGCTTGTATTACAGTGTAAATTTACTGTCGCCTCAAAATAACTCGACACACAGCCATTAATGTCTAAACTGCCGGTTACAAAAGTGAGTACACCCCTAAGAAAAAATGTCCAAATTGGGCCCAAAGTGTCAATATTTTGTGTGGCCACCATTATTTTCCAGCACTACCTTAACCCTCATGGGCATGGAGTTCACCAGAGCTTCACAGGTTGCCACTGGAATCCTCTTCCCCTCATTCATGACAACATCACGGAGCTGGTGGATACTGGAGACCTTGCGCTCCTCCATCTCCTGTTTTAAGAAGCCCCAAAGATGCTCAATAGGGTTTAGGTCTGGGGACATGCTTGGCCAGTCCATAACCTTTACCCTCAGCTTCTTTAGCAAGGCAGTAGTCGTCTTGGAGGTGTGTTTGGGGTCGTTATCATGCTGCAATACTGCCCTGCGGCCCAGTTTAAGAAGGTTGAGTGCACGTTTTCAGCGTCATACCAAGAGGTTGGCTTTGGAAAATTGACGTATGAGTGCTGCCAGCATTACTGCAGGGCTTGAAGGGGTGGGGGGTCAACCTGTCAGTGCTCAGACCATACGCCACACACTGCATCATACTGGTCTGCATGGCTGTCGTCCGAGAAGGAAGCCTATTCTAAAGATGATGCAAAATAAAGCCCACAAACAGTTTGCTGAAGACAAACAGACTACGGACATGGATGACTGCAACCATGTCCTGTGGTCTGATGAGACCAAGATACATTTATTTGGTTCAGATGGTGTTAAGAGTGTGGAGCGGCAACCAGGTGAGGAGTACAAAGAAAAGTGTGTATTGCCTATAGTCAAGCATGGTGGTTGGAGTGTCATGGTCTGGGGCTGCATGAGTGCTGCCAGTACTGGGGATCTACAGTTCATTGAATTCTAACATGTACTGTGACATACTGAAGCAGAGCATGATCCCCTCCCTTCATAAACTGGGCCGCAGGGCAGTATTGCAGCATGATAACGACCCCAAACACACCTCCAAGACGACTACTGCCTTGCTAAAGAAGCTGAGGGTAAAGGTTATGGACTGGCCAAGCATGTCTCCAGACCTAAACCCTATTGAGCATCTTTGGGGCTTCTTAAAACAGGAGATGGAGGAGCGCAAGGTCTCCAGTATCCACCAGCTCCGTGATGTTGTCATGAATGAGGGGAAGAGGGTTCCAGTGGCAACCTGTGAAGCTCTGGTGAACTACATGCCCATGAGGGTTAAGGTAGTGCTGGAAAATAATGGTGGCCACACAAAATATTGACACTTTGGGCCCAATTTGGACATTTTAACTCAGGGGTGTACTCACTTTTGTAACCGGCAGTTTAGACATTAATGGCTGTGTGTCGAGTTATTTTGAGGGGACAGTAAATTTACACTGTTATATAAGCTGTACACACGCTACTTTACATTGTATCAAAGTGTCATTTATTCAGTGTTGTCCCATGAAAAGATATAATGAAATATTTGAAGAAATGTGAGGGGTGTACTCACTTTTGTGAGATACTGTATATCCATCATTAAAAAATATTGAAAGGAATTTAGGAAAACATGCTTTTTTGGTTTCTTGGGTTGGATAATGTCT